>NC_017853.1:0-300000 GCF_000002495.2 Pyricularia oryzae 70-15 | reverse complement strand
CCGGGTCCCAATTGTGAAAAACTGAATTTCATAAGTGCCATTCACTTCAGGGTTTTGTTCACGGCACGGTTAGTCAGTGCACTCAGATGAATTGCAATGAGACGTAAACGAGGGCTACTAACAGCCTCGAGTGCCCCCATGTTGGCCAGCTGTTTTTTGTGGTTCACTGGTGGCTGGTGCTCATATTGAATAGCGTATTCGGCTAGACGACTTGGGAGGCAGGGAGAAGATGTTGGTCGACTGGGCCGAGCTTGTGGGTTAACTGCTTTTTCTTTTTCGGGTATTAGCTCAGTTTATCTTTCTCTACATATGTCCCAAGTATTTTTTGGACATGTGGAAAACAATGATATTTGCCTAGGGAAGTCGTCGAGTATCTCAGACCGCAATGTTTTCCAAACCAGAAAGTGAATGTGTGACTTGTGACTTTGACTACAAACTGACTTACCTGCATTGGCTTTTTCCTGTAAAACTGGTGCAGTGCCCTTCACGACAGAGTCCGTGCCGACCTCCAACGGGCCCCAGAGCCCTTGTACCCAATCACCTACAAGATCAGGCAGGCGGCGCATCGAGGCAGCGCAACATACACGGCAGGCCGTGCCCGTCCCTTTTCCGTGGCGTGACCTGACGCAAAGATTTCGACCGGTGGCTGCTGTGGCACCAGCATGAGCAGCTGTATCACAACACGTGAGGACCATCTCCAGCCAGCGTTGATAATAATTCCAAAGATGCTGACACAGCCCGCTGTGATGCACCCGAAAGATACTAACAGCTGCGAGACAAGGACGCCTAAGTATCGAGGGCTATCAGTACGGTAAGTTCTACAAACTATTCTGTGCCAAGGTCAAGCATCAACTTTTGTCGTATCCCAACACATTCTCTGCTAAACAAACTGACCAAGTACTCACTGGAATACCCGAATATAACATAACCCAGAACCCAAAGGCACGCCACACGGCCCGGTCCAAACTTTGCCGAGTGGCTTGGGAAAAAAAAAATCACACAATCTTTCGTCCTACAGAACTCTGACCGACATCTTTCAGTCACATCGCCCCTTCAAACTCAGTAGGCTCACAAACAACTGAGTCCATGTCCAGGAATGCAAAGGGGGGTACAAACCACGCCAAATTGAAAGAGTGTAAACACCATATCTTCACAACAAGATCCAAATGACATGATCAAAAAGTCCGCCCAGCAATTTTGAGTTCAAAAACGCCACCCAACACAATAAAGACAGTGAACCACCCGAACAATACACTTTCTTCTCGAATGGAAATCCAATCAAGGTTACAGCAGCAGGAACGAAGGCAATCGAACTCACAGCACCACCCAAAAGGCCGACGCTGAATGCCACTTTCTCAAAGGAACAAAGCTTTTCTTCCAATAAACAAATCCATACTTAGGGAATCTTCTTCGCCGATATGCTCGCTCGCTCTTGCGTCGCCAAAGCTGTTCGACTGAATGAAAGTCATAACCGTTATCAGTGGGAACAGCAAAGCTGCGAAGAATAAGACACCGATAAAATCACATCAAAGTTTGAGCGAGCACAAAAGCATACAAAGGAGAGTGCAACAACGCCTGTCATCGAAAATCCATGGTGACTCGAGTACCCATAGCCCCTACTTGAAGAGACTAGTTGCATCCGACGGGTATGTGACGTTGAAGCCGCAAAAAGGCATCAAAACACGCGCGCATAGAGAATGATCATCACGCGAACAAGACTGAAACACGACCAAGTCAAAGGCTTTTGTTCAGAAGTTGAGGAATCAGGCAGAAATGCGACTGCAGGGAACGAAGAACAAAACAAAACTTCCTATCAAACAAAACGATCAAGCACAAATCTCAAGTGAAGACCAACGCCGTCAACAAAAGGGCTATGGACGAAATATCATTCCGGAAGAGGGTTAAAGAAAGCTCTGATGGAGACAGAAAGGGTAATGTTGCTTGCGTTTCTTTTCCAGTGCCATAAGCAGCGGCTTCTGGCCCAAGACTTGGAATTTTCCGAGTAAAAAAGGGCAATGGAAGAAAAAGGAAAACCAAAGATCAAAAACTGAGAAAGGGAATATTGCGTGATCGCCAGTTGTAGATGCCACCAATGTCTCAACCCATTTACAGCTCCTCCATCAAATAAAGAAGTCCGTAGTATAGTCGTGTACCAGTACCACTCATTTCATTCAAGACCAACGTGACACATTTCATTCCCATGTAAGGCGACGCCACGGGGATGTGCGTGCCTGTTCGATGTTGGCTGAGTGGTGGTAGTGAGGCCATGAGAGACCTTCAGAGGTTAGACAACCAGTGAAGTAGCCGGAAAGGGGGTCGTTGGTGATTTGTGATCGTTGCAGTCGAGAGAAAGGAAATCCGTTTGGTGCAAAGTTGAAATGAATGCGAAAGGCCATCATGAAAAGAGAGTTGAAAACAAGTTCATGAGTAAAATCATGGTTCATGTCAAAAAATCGCTCCCTTCCTGGACGCCGTTTTCCTTGTGTAGTAAAAGTCCCACCGAACGCCATTGCTATGACGAGGAAATCATTCGCGGGACATGGTGAAGAGCAATATGTTTACTGCAAGTACGAAAATGTGGTCAGCATGACAAACGTCACATCGGCAGCATAGGGACGGGTGAAAGCATCCCTCTCGTGCACTTGCTCGAGTCTGACAGGTCAAATTGGGGGTTGGGGGCTAACCTGAAGACCGCCAGGAGGAGGAGGCGGGTTGCCGCCGAAAGGACCGCCGAAAGGAGCACCAGGGCCGGCCGGACCGCCGTGAGGCGGCATGCCGCCACCCCAGTGCGGAGGAGGAGGAGCAGGACGGTAGGGAGTACCTACGCCGGAGTTGTTCTGCGAACGGCCCCAAGACAAACGAACGCGAGAGTTACCGATGGGGTATCCCTGCATCTGGTTGATGGCCATCTCAGCAGCGTGGCGGTGAACGAACTGAACGAAGCCGCAACCCTTTCCAGGGGGAATCTTGACATAGGTGATATCACCAAAGCCCTGGAAGAAAGAGCGCAGTTCATCCTCGGTGACATAGCCACTAAGGCCACCGACGAAGACTGTCGTGTTGTTCGGGTCTGTGAACTGGTTCATTGGCTGCATGGGGTTGTTGAAGGCCGTGTTGGGAGGTGGCGCCTGCGGTTGCTGGTAGCCGTAGGGGTTCATGCCCCACTGCATGTTCTGAGCGGGCGGCGTCATGTTCATCGGTCCGGCTCCATGAGGACCCTGGTTGCCATATTGTTGATGAGAACTGTTCAAACTCGGCTGTTAGATGGATTACTTTTCGAAGATGGGTCAAGAAACACAATGAATGTAAACAAGTTCAAACCTACCGTGTCTTCGGGGTGGCAGTGGAGATACGCATGGGGCGGTTGCCGCAGTAGACGCCTTGCATCTCAACGAGAGCTCGTTGCTGGTCCGACTCATCCGTAAAGCGAACGAAGCCATAACCACGAGACTGGCCGGTCATAGCGTCCGTCATGATCTTGGCGGACTTGCAGCTTGGGAATCGAGCCTGGAACAACGAAACGAGAACAAACTCGTTGACCTCAGGGCCGAGATCGCCGACGAAAATGGAGTACTCCGGGCCGCGCTCGTCACTAAATATCAAATCCTTAGTCTCGTGGCGTTATTCAAGGCTTGTCGCTAAGATTGATAGATCACATACCGACGGTCCACAAGACCACCACCGCTAGCCCAGTTGAGCTTGAAGACGCGCTGTGAGTTCGGCACTGGTGACCCGTTAAGTCCCAGAGCCTTAGTAGCGGCTTCAGAGGAGGGGAACTCGACAAAGCAGTAGCCAGCATTGCTATATCAACAGTAGAGTTAGCACGTATCCGGTTTTTGATA
This sequence comes from Pyricularia oryzae 70-15, assembly GCF_000002495.2. Lineage (NCBI taxonomy): Eukaryota > Fungi > Ascomycota > Sordariomycetes > Magnaporthales > Pyriculariaceae > Pyricularia > Pyricularia oryzae. Next base: position 296,158 of record NC_017853.1, on the reverse strand, counting down.
TCGACTATATGATTTTCACAGGACTAGACTCTTTGAATTTTGTACGTACCCGGACTGGCGATCGCGGATGACCTTGACATTAACAGTCTCACCGCAGACGGTCGACCAGATCTGCTTGATAAAGTTCTCGTCCATCCATGGCTCCAATTCACCCATCCTATGCAAGTCAGTGACAAGAACTCAAGTGATGGCTGTCGGAAGGCTTGCACTTACCAGAGGGTCTTGGCACTGTCGTTACCCTGGGGGACGACGGGAGGGGTCTGGAAGTTGCCTTCCATTTGAGCACCGGAGCCGTTCATGGCGTTGCCGTTGTCACCGGCATGGCCGTTTCCCTGTGGAGTGGGAGGAGGAAAAGTCGACATCTCGGATGGAGTTGGAGATGGAAAAATCTGTCGGCGAAGCGGCGACGGATAGTAACATTTATAGTTAGATCGCATAGAACCCACAGATGACAAAATACCCATTTCATGAAAAGATCCGGAAAAGAAGGAACATCGAAGCCAATTCTGGTGAGGTGTGCTGAGGGTTGCCAAAATGATAGCGGTAGAGATAAAATGTGGTGTTCCAACGCCACAAACTAATGCATTGGCACGGTACAAGGTGAATAGGCAGAGGAAGATGTTGGAGGGTTGAATTTGTGGCTCTTGTGAGCGTGGGCAAAAGATTGTGCCCCAAGCCCGCACCAAGCAAAATATGTTCCAGGTAGCATTGTTGTGAACAAGGAAGGCGCGATTGCCCAACAATCCTGGCTCAAAACATTGGCTTCGAGGCCTATTTGAGACCTGCGGCGAGCAGGGGAAACATGCGAGGTGAGAAAAATGTGAGTGCAGTGGATTAAAAGATGGCACGTGATCTCAAACGATAAGGAAAAAAGGCAACGACATGTCCCGAGTTTAGGCAGGCCGTTGAGGATTGGGAGGGGTAAATGTGTGTCAAGGCAAATGGGCTTTTGCAAAACAGTCCAGCTGGATTGCTGCTCAGATGCTCGGAGCTTTAGAGGTAGTGAATGGGAACGCCACGAACATGATGTGGGAAATTAGGATATGTGCATATGGCTGGCTAACAATACCTCGCGGGGAAGGGGGAATGCTCCTATGAAACTGTCTGCACTAATCAATGCAACTCACCTGCTAATACGAACGCAAAGAGATCTCAAATATCCTATTCGCGATCTGTAATTTCTGTGTTAGCCACGCATGGAGTCTGGCGAAAGACATTCGGCAATAACCCGAGAGCGAGGCGGCCTGTTGTCACGGTTCATGTCGTTGACAGAGTTCAGGAAGACTTTGTGCGGTAGTTAGTGAAGACGCACGTCTCAATGAGACGACGAGGGGATTCTCCCAGCCACTCGAACGAGCCATTGTAGACTGTTGCCTGGAAAATAGGCTTTGTACTAATCTCATTCAAAGCCTATGTTAGCTTTCTGGCATCATTGAGCAAAAAGGACCCCTGTCTCAAAATCCCCCGTGCTTAGTCAAATATCGCCAAGCGATGCTTGGGCGGGGTCTCGGCATGCTTGATACTATGACGTCCTACTCCATGGCTAACATGACTGGGATCAACTCTCACACATGAATAACATGCATGAATGTTGACCCAACCTCACCACCACAGCCACCAAGACTAAGCAGTATAAAAGGGAAAAGGCTGCGCGTAGGACTTGAATTACCTTCATGTTGTAGATGGCCAAATCCCCAGTGAACGACACAATGTGGGTTCTTCTTGTAGGCAAATGAGACGCGGGCAGTCGAGTAAATCCAACACCATCTCTTTGATCGCACTTTTGGCAGAACGATCAAACCAGGCCGTAGAGTCCAAAAGTCCTCAGATCTCGCCAAAAGTGCAGTGGCGCACACGCGCCTGCTGTCATCCGTGGGATGACCGCCAGCTCCCGGGTCATCAAGGGTTGTCAGCTCATGACTTACCTGGGAGGCGAACCGGTGAAATCGCGGAGAAGTAAACTTCGGGTATTCTACTTGGAGAGCAAAGTGTCAGTTCTCAAATCTTGTCTTGGAATCCAAACATTCCCCTGAAGCAACTCGTCATCTGTTTGGGCGGACTGCATCCCGAGGTCGATGCGCCGGAGTTGAGCCACCTGCTCGCAAAGCTGCATCGATCGTTACGAACAACAGAGAAGCTCCCGAACCCTCCAGTGTGAACTGTCAAGCTCCGGGAGCCATCATAGTTGTGTCATCGTTCGTGGCCAAAACCTTTCATCGTCGCTGGTCCGGGTGTTGTCCTTTTCCGCACTTCGTTGCGCTCGCTCCGCCATTATCGTCGAGGCCCATGTGATCTGAGCTGCCGTCCTGATATGCTCTCCTCTGGTGGACACGCATGGTTGGGCTCAGCACCCGGTTGAGAATAGCCTTGTGAATTGCCTTTGCGCAGTATCGTTTCGAAATCTGCCTCAGATTGTGGCCTTCCGCGGCTGTGCCAAGAGGTTCCGATGGCGCTTCTGATGCTGTCTGCCCACCTGTCCCAAGCGCGCCACCTGTTGATCCTGAGCCCAAAGTGTGCGCTGCGCCTAGCACTGTCGTCGCGCACAATCGTAACCAACGTCGAAATTCACAACTGGTCGTTCTCGGGAGAGTAGGCGAAACCATTGTAGGTACTGAAAAGCTGCTCAAGCGCCAGTCCCAAACGGCCAATACTCCTCGCGCAGCAGTGCCGGGCGCATTCGCAGGTCGCACAGCTCTCTGGAAGCAATCCGGCAGGTCGGAGGTTTGATCAGACCATGGCAGTCGCGCTGCCCAGCAGTTCTTCAACCGTGGCGATCTCAATCGGGCCTTATCGTTTCGCGGCTCTATGCGACCAGGAAGTTGATGTCGCATTGGCCGTTTGGTTGGTGTATTCCGGGTGGTGTCGGTGAAAGATCCAATTCAAGTGCATTCGCTCTTGACTTCTAACAGATCCGGCGAGGTTGGGGTTGTATCTCGAGAGTGATCCATGCCGCTTCCAAACAGACGACGAGGCTATTGGCATCAATTGGAGGGTATGGAAAAATAGACCACACTTACAGTATTTTCCCGAGGTACAAAAAGTCGCAAAGAGATCCGAAACGCCGATTCCGCAACGCAAATGACCAAGCAAGCGCGCAAAGAGGGTACTAGGTCGGATGGACTCGACTTTGCGAGTTGTGGGTTTTTTTCGGTCGGAGGAGGGGAAAATCAGAAAAAAAGAGTGGTGTTCTTTTTTTCGAAAAAGCTTGGGAGCTATGACGCGCGCGCGATCGCAGAAGGTTCCAAGGGGAAAATTTTCTTTGCGTGGCCTTGCAACGTACGTGGGGCAGGGGGTCGCGGAGGGCCAGGAGCGGACGGTTAAACGCAGCGAATTGTAAGCAACGATGCGTTTTTTGCGGGCGCGCGGGAAGTAACAACTCGGCAGACGGAAAATCAACGGAAAGGATGCTGTCGCGAGCTGCAATTGACGAACGAAAGAAGAACGCCGGGAGAGGAGCACGATCAAGACAAAAACCTAGCGGGGAACAAAAACCAGGTTGGATAGGAAGGAACAGAAAAAAAAAACCAAATGCAGGAAATTTTTTTCTTTAGGTGCAAAAGGGCAACGGACAAAAAGGGCAAAAGAAGTAAAAAGAGAAAAAAAGCAGACTTGGGAGAGGTGGGAAAGCCGGCTCGAAGCTTGCTTGCATGTGTGTGGAGGGAGGTGGAGTTGGGAAAGTGTCGAGGCGTGGTGCGAAAGTCTAAAACTGGGCAGCGTGAGCCAGGAAAGCACTGGGACAAGGCGGAAAGCGGAGGAGACGACACGCAACCGCGCCGCCGGTGGGGCAGTGAATACGGCTGAGTTGACACTGTTGAGGCCTGCCGGTCCGGGCTGAGTTGCAACAGTATGCGTTGAGGATTTTTCTTTCTTTGTTTCTTTGTACCAGCTTAGGTAGGCAGGCGTGTATTTAGTGGATCTACTACGAAGTAGGTTAGCGACGACATCCTGCCTGGGCGCCCGCTATGAAGTCGATTTTGGAGGGGTGCAAGTGGTGCATGACATCGTCCCAACTGTTACTGGCAGTAGCCTGGAGGCGATACCCTTGAAGTGTTGCTAGGTAAAATCCATAAGCTCCTTGCTTCCATGCAGCATTTTACCTTCAATAAACTAAGCTGTCTACCTCCTACCTACCCTTACCTTAGCTTTCTTTGATGGCCGGTACAATGTACACAGTGCCGCGACAGAGGTGGAACCCAGGAGAAACATGTTTCAATCGTCGACTCATTTGACAAAGAGGCTTTCGCGCCTGCGTCAACCATGAGAAAATCATTGGATTGTTCGATTGGAAAAGCAACAGGGAACCAACCCTTGGTCCAAAGCTGCCTACAAGTTTGTGTTGCGGTCCACTGGCTACGAAAGGGCAGATGAGGGAACCCGAGTGATATTATAACCCTCTGCAAAGTAACATACCATCAACCTCCACTCGCTAATCCCCTCCGCTTATAAGATGCACGAATTTCGATGGCTTGCATATCGACAACCACGGGGCCCGCCAACGAACCTCACTTCCAGTGTTCCACGGCGGCCGCCAATCTCCGCTGTCGCGCGCTCCACGCAAAACGTGTGGCCCGTCTTTGATCGCACGCTGCATCCAGTAAACTTACTGTCTTTGTAGCGAGTACACACGGCCGCATTCCTTGCGATGCAAAGTACATTGCTTTTTAACCAGCCATTATCCTGACCAAACCCCGAAGCTTAAGAGCAGAGCGCAAACCTACCAGTCCAGAGTGCTAATCCAAGTAGCGTGCGCCGGGACCCTCTTCCGATTTACCCCCTTTTTCTTCCCTGCCCCTTTTGCCGCCGTCAAAATGCAAACAAGTCATAGGAAAAATGTGGTGTGTATCGGTAGTTTAACATCCACATCTACCTACGCGAGAAGCGAAACAGACTTGGCCTCCTGGATGTGCCCACCGACGGCGTCGTCGATCAAATGGAGAATAGAAAATGAAGGGGCCAAAAGAAACCTAACTAGGGCCAACAAAATAGGAGCGCACGGACACGTATCCGGGTGGGAAGGAACCACGACATCAGCCCAGTCCCAATTCTCCGTGGGTACATCCATCGGGCACACATCGACTGGCTGTGCATCGCGACGCTGCTAGCAGCACGCTCTCGGACCCGCTTCAAGGATCCTCGACAGGCATCGTGTGTCGTCGGTTCCAGGAGTCCACGACGGTCAAATTGTCGAGGACAGTCAAATTTTCATAAATGCCAAGTAGCAGCCCATATCTACCTCATGGATCAACCAATTAAAATAAAACAATGAAAAGAAATAACAAGGGATACGGAGTAGAAGGTGACCTGACGCCATAGCGGATTTTAGCAATCCACTATCCGCAAATTCGGGCCTGGCTTGCCTGGGTACATTGAAAAATCCGCACGGGATTATCAGATACCACACATTAGACACCTCCCTGCATTAAGGGTTCCAGTAGGGCAACAAACTGTGGGTGGGTGTGCATGTGCGTCGATCAAATTATACATTTTTAAAGTACCGGTAGTTACTCCGTACTTTGAAGAAGAACCAAGTGGTCGTCCCAGACTTTGGAGATCTCGAGTCACTTTATGGAGGGTAGCAATCGCTTCAGCTGTAGGTAGCTACCTAGCTACCTTACCTTGCTTACCTAGGTAGGTAATTACCTACCAGCTTAATAGTACTTACCCTGCTGTTTGACTTTGCGCCCGAACGGGGGTGGAGGCCAGTGCTTCATCCACTGCTGCCAGTCAATTACCATCCATGGCCTCAGCTGCCGGCGCTGGAGTAGCCGACCAGCCGGCGCGGCGCAGAAATGCAGCCAAAATAGGACACTGGACAGACGGCGAATTGCGGAATTCAATGCGCAGCTCGACACAGATCTATAAGCTTCCACAGAAAAGTAATTCTCATGATGCCAACCTAGAGTTCTGGAACAATAGCATCATGTTCGTGGTTCGTACAGTATTTAAGCAGTAGCACACTGTGCATGGGTTAGCATTTGACAGTACCTATCTATCTATCTGTTTATTTGGTAGTCATCCTATGATGCATTCACTCTTCGTATTTCGGAAGATGGTAGGGAAGCTAAACTTTCGCTTTGACCTCTCATTGGGAGAACCAGCGTCTCGAAATCATGCACCATTCAAGAAAAAGTTTTAACTCAAGTGGATGGACTTCGGAGTTCGGCTAGGATGCTTTAAATAAGTGGCGTGAGCTCGACGACCTCACATCCACCAAGCCTGTATTATGTAATAAGATGTAGGATGAAAGGGGACAAATTCACACGCGCACTGTGGGGTTCTTTCTTCTCGTATGGTTACAATTTGTTTTGGACCAGCCCAGCTCCAATAGTTCGTTCGTTCAGGGTTGATATTGAAATAAAAATGACAATCCAAGAATCCGTTCATCAGCACAACAGCGCCGATATACATTCTTTCAGGCGATGCCTGCTTTCTCAGCCACGCCCCGCTTCTTGTCGATTACGTCATATGAAGAACAAATGGTTAGTGGTCGCAACATTTACAGAGCAACAGGCAAACAGATAGCAGAGCGCTTTTGGTGCTCGAAGTTGTTCCCTAGCTCACAGTCCAGCTCTCACCGCATTTCGGGGGCTTCCTGCGATTGACACAACAATTTGATCAGGTGTCGGTTGCTCATGCGCGTTTGTCTGCTCACGGGCGGCGTTGGCTTATTTCACTCTCCTCCCAGTCGCGGTAGCCACTCAGCGAGACCCTAAAGTTTCAAGACGGATTGGGCGTCGACGTCTGTGGCTGCCACCCAGCCCCTCGGCAGCACTGATGAGCGAACGCGGTTCTGGCGCCGCTTCAATCTAATAATACCCCTTACCAACTTCGGACGTATCGTGTCCTTTGCAACCCATCTTCCACTGATACCTTGGCATAAGACGCAGCGTCCCGTTAAGTGTTCTCCTTATTGTATGCCTTGCCAAGCTTGCGTATTCGGCCGTCTTAAGCTGGCGAAAATCATGCGCAATGCGCGTTCAATATGTACCTAGCATCGCAGCGTCTCTCCTTTAGTACATGCGATTTTGGACAACGTAAGATGTACAGTGCCTGCCTTCTCATAAAGTACTTTGTAATACCAGCGAAACAAAAATATCCCGGAACTAGGTTACAGTAATTTTCCCCACCTGTCACAGGAATGAGAAAATTCGGGAGTGACAGTTGTCTGGTTTCAGCCGATAAGTCGATCCGGCATTGCCGGGAGTTGGGCTGATCGGTCGGCCTTTGTGGCGGATGCCTCGGGGTCTTGATGTGGGCCTTTCTAGCCTAGAAGGATTTGGATTCGACAGGGCGAGGGATTCTGGGGGAGAGCTCCTTGTTGCAATTCGCGCCATGAGCTGAACCCAATTATACGGTAAATTGCTCGAGCTTCTTATTTAATTTTCTGTTCCTTCTTGTCTTCTATTTCTGGTTTTCTTCATTTTTAACTCTTTTCTTCCTGGATACTGGTGAATAGAGAGGACATGGGAATTCATTTGACGGTAGTGACTGGTCAAAATTATGACGTTGCACGTGATGTACTTCATTCTCCGTGCGAAGCCCACAATGACAGGGCAGGGATTGTAGACTTGTTGGCTTGTTGGCTTACGAGATGATAGCGACGTCGCCTTTGCCTGCCTAGAGGTCAAGATCGCAAAGCAAGCAGCTTCTTTGCCACGAACCAGGACCACGCAATGTCATACGAAGTCTGCTATGGCTGATTTCTTTATCATCACAACGGCAAGATACTCTTCAATTTAAGCGGTTGTTCAGCAATAGATCTGAGATCGTCTTTTTTTGTTTCTATCTTGTTTTAATTTCCTCGTTTGCGATACCCAAGACACGCTTTCCCCGCAGTCCCAACATCGACCATTTTATTTTTTCTCGCATTCACGTGCAAACTTAGGGACATTATGGCCACGCCAGAGGCTAAAGAACTGGCTTTGGTCGACAAAGTCGATTTCAAGATCCTTCATGTCGCAAATGACGAGAAGAAGCTGCCAGACTTGCTGAAATTGTACTTGGCGCCCCTCATCCTAAAAGCTGCCAGTGAGCACCACTCAGTGCGAAGCAAGGTAAGATAGCTAGGTACTTACCTAGCCACCTGGCCACCACCCCCGTCTTTTATGCTTTGACAACTAAACAATATTCCTAGGTGATCCAAATATGCCAGCGGCTCAAGACATTTGTGCAACCGCCAGGCATAGTCCTGCCTGTAGCTGCCCTCCTCTCGCAGTACAAGGCAACCGATTCCCCACTGGTCAGGCACCTGGATCTTACATTTATTCAGCATAGCATTGGGCGGATTGATAGCTCAGAACGCGCCGAGCTTGTCTCAATAGTTCTCAAGGACATTGGCAAGAACATCAGTCCCAGTCACGCCGCTCTTTTCAACGTTGTGTTGCATATAATTCCCGACGTCAAGGTGCCGCCTAGAGGAAGCAAAGAATCCGATGCTTTCAGGGATGAAATCGGTCTATCCGACCCAGAAGATTCTGGCTATATTGCCGAATGGCTAACGAAACTGTTGCTGCTGAAGCAAAACTTGTCCGAGACCATGGGCCTCACGGAGGAAGACATCAAATTTCTGACACTCGACAAGCCGGAAACATGGACGGGACCCAATGCTTTGAAGCTGGCGGAGACACGATTGCGAGCACTGAATCTCCTCGCCAGTGGCGCCTTCACTGACAAAGAGCGTTTCTTGGCTGCCATATATGCTTCCGCTAGCTCTGATGGGCGTATGTCATCTGTTGGCGATGACATGCTCAAGAGGTCAACCGTCGACCTTGAAGACAAGTCAATAGTAGAAAGGCTATTCACTGCTCACATCGGGCTCCCATCACCCTACCGAGCCAAGATACTCAATCTTTTGAGTAGGTCAGCGACATCAGTGACGTACAAGGAGAACATTTTAAATGTAGTCAAAATGGATTTGGAGGGAAGTTTTCCACACGCACCCAACGACGACTGGGTTCGGCGAATGCAAGCTAGTGGCCTCGAGCAGACGAAGCTACATAAAGCTCTGTTTGAATACATGAACTGGGTAGCGCGCATTGGGCCAAGCAAAGGTAGCAACTTCACAGCCATCGCACACCCCCTGATTGATCACCTTGTGGCTTTCATCCGAAGTCAGGGCTGGCCCGTTCCGGAAAACCTATCGGTTGACCAAGTCAACCTCCGATACAGAGCCTACGAGACGATTGGTGTTCTGGCCAGGTCGGCCGAGGAGTTTCCCGAAGAGCCCCGCACATTTCTGCTCAGTTTCTTGTTCCGGTCACTATCGGAAGACCCGTCGGACGTGGTTGCTGCCATTGATGGCGCGCTGCCCGCAGTCGCGCGTTTCTTCCAGAACCCCGGTGATGCGGAATGCTTCCACCTACACTCCACCTTACTCACTTACATGTCGCCACCCCATGACGCGCCCGAGATAGTTCGCAGTACCCGGCCCGCGGCCGTCAAGTGCGCCAACCAATGTCTGCCCTTTTCCGATGCTACCGCGCGGTGGATCGATATCCTCGCCGTAGCCAGTGCTCGCAGCGAGCGCAGAGATGTCGTCGAGGAGGGCCGCAAAGGTCTGGATCCGTGGACTTATTACGCCAATGAGGAGTCTGCATCCTCCAAACTTCCTGATTGGGTCGAGATGGTTCGGACTTATTTTACCGAGCGTATTTCCTCGGCCGACAACCATGTGGATAAAAAGGCGAAGGATGACCATCCGACCTCGCCATTCTTCGCCAACTTTGGGGGAGACAAGCTGCATGCTTACCCACTAACCGTGACATACTGCACCCGAATCTTGTTCTTGATGGCGTTAGGGGATAGCTTCAAGGTCCAGCCCGGTTGGGAGCTGCAACTGGAGAACAAAGTGCGGTCTGATCTCGAAGCTCGCAAGACGATTCGTCACTATCTGGCCAACGCTCACGACAACCTGCCTCGGGCGTCCGATGCAACAACTATGCCAAGCACAGCGCTTCTTACGCTACTGACAGCTGCACTGGAGGGCATGTTGCTTCAAGACAATGATGAAATCGTCAACGAATGTGCTCAGAGCTTCGTTGACCTGGCTTCACTGGCTCCCAAAGCAGTGCTTCGGTCCTTGGCCGGCCGAGCCGAGGATCTGCTGCCGCTGGTTATGTCCCACAAATCCGATTTGCGCATGCTTGGTTCTCGGGCATGCGCCATTCTTGGGGCCCATCCTGCTAAAGGTCAGGCGGCTACGATGGAGATCTTTGACCGCCTCATGACCGACTTTCAGTCACAGAGCCCTGCCATTGGCAGTGAGTCAAAAACTCAAGGGTCATTGCTCTGTATGGCACATCTTGCCTCAAGATTGGTATATTACTATGGCCTAAACAACCCATCGGGAGAGCCTTCCACCCCCTTGATGGAAAAAATCCGACGCAACATCTTTTTCAAGGCTTCGTCGCTGGCTCAGCGAAACTCCACATATCAGTCAATGTCACAGTTTTGGACTGCTGGTCTTTCATGCCTCCCTAAAGATGATTCCCGGAAAGAACTGGCTGCTGAATGGGTTGAAGTACTTTCTTCCGAGGCCAAGAAATCCAACGACAAGGCAATCATCGCTCTCGGCCGCCTCGCAGTGGCTCTCAATGACACCAACGACAAAGACTCGGCCATTATCACGGATATCTTGACCAAACTATACGACCTTCACGAAATCAAGCAGACAGAAGTCCAGTTTGCGGTGGGCGAAGCCATAACTGCCGCAGTTGCCTGCTGGGACTCGGAAGTTGTGCAACTCACCTTGGATGTTGAGCCTAAAGATGACTCTTATCTCATCGGAAAGCGCGGCGCAAGGGTATCGGAGTTGCTGAAAAAGCTTTTGCAGGACTGCAAGACGACCAAGCCTTCCCTCCTCAAGGCCTCAGGCATATGGCTGTTCTGCCTAATCCAAAACTGCTCTCACCTCCCTGAGATCCAGTTGAAGCTGCGTGAGAGCCAGGTTGCGTTTATGCGGCTTTTGAGTGCACGCGATGAGCTCGTCCAGGAAACTGCGAGCCGCGGTCTTGCGCTGGTGTACGAGCGCGGCGATCCCGCTCTGCGGGAAGATCTGGTCAAAGACCTCGTCGCCGCCTTTACCGGATCTGGGCCAAAGCTCGAGGTTGACAAGGATACTGAGCTGTTTGATGCTGGAGCGCTGCCTACTGGTGAAGGCAAGAGCATCACATCCTACAAAGACATTGTCAGCCTGGCCAATGAGGTCGGTGACCAGAGCCTCATTTACAAGTTCATGTCCTTGGCCACCAACGCCGCGACATGGTCCACTCGCTCGGCGTTTGGCCGTTTCGGTCTCAGTAACATCTTGTCAGAGTCCGAGGTTGATCCGAAGCTGTATCCGAAACTTTATCGGTACCGATTCGATCCCAACCTGAACGTACAGAAATCAATGAACGACATCTGGAAAGCACTTGTCAAGGACTCCTCCGCTGTAATTGACACCCACTTTGAGGCCATCCTTTCAGATCTCCTCAAGAGCATACTGGGTAAAGAGTGGCGAGTGCGCCAAGCTAGTTGTGCCGCCATCGCGGATCTCATCGGTGGACAGAAATTCGACAGATACAAGGAGCAATACCAAGATATCTGGAGCGCTGCGTTGAGAGTCCTAGACGACGTCAAGTCCTCTGTCCGTGAGGCAGCCATGGGTCTCTGCATGAACCTTTCCAACACTCTGGTACGGCAGCTTGAGGAGTCGAGCAGCGCCGCAGCTTCCAAAACAGCCACTGCAATGATAGGACAAGCCTTACCATTCCTGCTCTCTGACAAGGGCATTGAAAGTGGTGTTGAAGAAGTCAAAGGTCTCGCCATCATAACCGTCATGAAAATTTCGAAGAATGGCGGCCCGGCGCTCCGGCCATATATCGCCGACATGGTGACGCACCTGCTGAACCTCCTGAGCACTATCGAGCCGGACGCTCTCAATTACTACTACCAGCGGTCTGGCGAGGAGTCGCGGGAAAAGATCGACAAGCTGCGCAGCTCGTTCGTCTCACAGTCGCCCATCTTCGTCGCCATCGAGGATGCGTTGCGCCAGGTCGACGCCGAGGTCATGCCTAAGCTGCTCTCGGGAGTCGAAGAAACCATCAAGAGCGCCATCGGTATGCCCACCAAGATTGGGTGCAGCAACCTGCTGTCTTCGTTGTCCATCCGGCACGCCGTCGACTTTGCTCCACACTCGGGACGGTTCCTGAAGCTCATGTACAAGTGTGTGCTAGACCGCAACGATGAGGTCAGCCGCGCGTATGCAAAGGCGGCGGCGTACATGATGCGCGTGGCACCAGATGCAGCGCGCCTCAGGTTTGTAGAGCATTTTGCGGACCTGTACTTCGCGGCCGAGGACGAGGGCCGTCGGCGCAAGGTGGGCGACGTCGTACTGGCGCTGTCCAAAATTTCACCAGACCACTTTAATGCTCTTGAGGCGCAGCTCCTCCCTCTCGCATATCTGGGCAAGCACGATGCGGAAGAGTATGTCGCCACGTGCTTTTGCGAGGTATGGGACAAGCATGCCGGCAGTTCGAGGAGTGTCGTGCGCTACGTGGGTGAGATCACAGGGCTAGTGGAGCGGGCGTTAGGTGCGGCCCAGTGGGCGCTGAAGCATGCCGGAGCGCTAACTACGGTGAGATTTTCTTTCAGAGTCAGTTACGCAGCTGGCTTAATTTTGCTGACTTTGTCGTAATCGCAGGGCTCAATGGTTAAGGCGGTCTTGGAGGGCGCAAGCCATAGTGCTGAAACGGCAGCATCGCGCCTCGATAAGATTTGGCCAACATTTGAGAAGTCACTATTACTCAAAACTTTTGATGGCAAGGAGAAGCTCCTGGATCCGCTGGCTGACATGGCAGAGAAGGGGTTTGGAGACGACGCGTTACTAAAGAAGATAGTTGTGCGTGAGGCGAAGCGCAACAACGACACGTATCGTGTGCATGCATTCAAGTGCCTTTGGAGATTCGCAAAGTCTCGCAAGCAAATGGATATGCTGGATGACATCGTGAGCATCGTAACGCCACACCTCGATGCACTCAAGGATGAGGACAGGATGGATGTGGATGGAGAGAAGGGGCGCGAAGATCTGGTGACCAAGACGGCTACCGTGGCCTTGGAGGCTGTGGCAAGGGGCTACTGTCGGGGGAAGATTGAGGCCGAGCCCGAGGCTGTCCTGAAAAGAGTAGTCTCGGCGCTAGGGCCCTACCTTGTCAGCAGTCAATTTGACCGCGTTCGTAGGGAGGTGTGGTACAGCTGCGCTGCGGACCTTCTCGATGATGCAAAGAAGGTCGGCGATGCGAAACAACCAGTGTCTTCTTTCGACACCGCCGAGAAGATCTTGAACACGCTCGACTTAGATGCTCCGGACGTGGGTACAGAGGATCAGCGGGCCGCGAGGATGAGGGCAGTGGATGCCTTCGTCGAGACGTGCAAGAAGGGCGTATTTGGGGCTATGGGCGATGCTGAATTGTTGAAACTCTTGAAAGAAAAGTTGCAGGCCGCTGCGTCGAGAGAAAGATCGCTGGCCGTAAAGGGTGCCATCGCACAGATTCTGGGAAAGCTCTGAATCGAGTCCGGTAATTTTGGGATGCCTGGGAGGTAGCGCCGAGGCATCGACGAGTTGAGTCGGAATCTTGGAGGAATCTTGGTATGAGTGGCCTACAGAGGCCTGGTAGGCAAGCTAGAAGTCAAATGAGAGATATGTATCAAAGACTACTGATTCCAACGTACAACGGCTACTAATGCTTCCCAGGTGTCCAATTTGTTTATTCACGTGTAACACATCTGCTCCAATGAGCAAGAAGTGCTGTAGGTGCTTGTCTGCACTTGCTAATTTTATCCTAGTCTTCCCGGCAGATTGCGCCGAGTGATGATAGTCGCACAGGGATCACGTGAGAGGCAGTTGCTTCATCACGTGATATCGCGCTTAGCGGGGTTTCTCGAGCCTCCCGCAGCTGCGTCAAACGATTTCGTTTGTGGGGTGACTTTGGAGCAAGTCAACCAGTTCTCCGCTTACATAATTCAAGAAGGACGTCACTGGCGGGCAACCTGGGTTCGGAGCTATTTCTCCCCGACAAACATCTGCAACGCTCTTTTATTTCCCCAGACATATGATCATTGATTCTTTCAAAAGCTGCGGATACTACACTAGGCATCGTTGCGGAAGATAGCACTCAGATTCAAATCCCCAGACATCTGCGCAAGGAACGCCGTCGCCACAACGCCTGTTTGTCCATCCCACGGGCGGACTTTATCGATTTCACCGCACCCGCCACGCACCCGCTATTCAGAATCCTCTCGACAGACACACAACGCCCACCATGGCCGACGAGGCGCTGGCATCGGTGATGGCCTTCACGGGCGCAACCGAGCCAGTTGCCCGTCACCTTCTCCAGCTGAGCGACAACGACACGATGCAAGCCTGCCAGCTCTTCTTTGAACAGCCCGATATTGTCAGCTCGCTTAACGCCGCGAGCAACTCGACAGGACCTTCCTCAGCCGCAGCCCCCGCCCAGTCTTCAGGCTCGAGGTCGGCTGGAAGAGAAGATGCCCAGGGCGTCATCCACATTGACGATAGCGACGATGAAGGTGACGTGCAAATGGGCGGAACACCAGGACCCCGGGCGGCTTTGGACGACGACTTTGAGGCGTCGGGCGCGGCTGCGGCCGCGAGATCCGCGCAGGAAGATGAGGATGCGGCAATGGCTCGTCGTCTACAGGAAGAACTCTACGGCGCCGGTGGTGCTGGAGGTTCGGTTGGGCTTGGCGATGACGAGGTGCGCGCCCCGATTGGGCGGACAACGGAGACGTTGGTGGCGCCGGAGTTTGGAGGCCTTTCTGGTGGCATGTATGCGGGAGGTGAAGACGACGCAGCGGACGCAGAAGCATTTCTTGAGGAAATGCGGCGGAGAAGACGCGAGCAGCAGGGTAAGTTGCGGCCGATTCACCACTTGATACATCACACATCTTCCATTGATTCCACAGACTGATTCGCATGACTCAATGATACAGTCTCAGGAGCGTATCGTGCCACCCGGTCAGAAAACCCCGCCAATCCCTTTTCGCAGTCTGCTTGGGACGAAGGCCCTCCGGGAAGAGCTGGTGGGCCAGCTGGTGCGCAGTCTGCAACTAGCAGAAGGCTGGCAGAATTGTACAGACCCCCGCGGGAGATCCTTACACACCTCGACTGGGACGACACAAGAGACGAGGGCAAGGATCAAAAAAAGTGGATTCTGGTCAACCTCCAAGACATGGCCGATTTCCGCTGTCAGATGCTGAACCGAGATGTCTGGAAGGACGAAGGTGTGCAAGAGATCATCCGGGAGAAGTTTTTATTCCTCCAATACGACAAGGATATCGGCAATGCGCGGCAGTTCATCCAACTTTACCTGCCTAATGAGCAACACCTCAACTCGGATATCTACCCGTACATTGCTGTGGTTGATCCTCGAACAGGCGAGCAGATGAAAGTGTGGTCCGGGCAAGATTGCCCAACGACAGCCACTGACTTCAAGGAGAAACTGCAGGACTTCCTTGAGAGGTATAGGTTCTCTGGCAAGAATCCCGTGGCGACAACGAAGGCGCCCAAGCGCGTGGTCAAGGACGTCGACCGCATGACGGAGGACGAGATGCTTCAACTAGCGATGCAGAACAGCCTGGCGACGGCCAACAATGGGTCAGGGGAGTCATCCTCGCGGCCAAGCATTCAGGACCCGGACGAGCTCACCAAGTCGACTGGTTCGTCAGACAAAGGCAAAAGCAAGGCTGTCGAAGAAGAGGCACCGGCGGCCGCACCCGCAGAGGAGCAGGAAGACTCGGCTTGGGCCAAGATAGCTTCTGATCGACCACACTCGGAGCCTGCAGCAGGCAGCACGGGAGTCACGCGTATCCAATTTATGAGCCCAAGCGGCAAGGTAGTGCGACGGTTCGCGGTTACGGATCCGGTGCGGCGGTTGTACGAGTGGCTCAAGGCGGAGCCTCTTGGCGGGGAAGATAAAGCCGGCGTTGAGTTTGAGATAAAGCGCGTCCCCCAAGGAACGGATCTCATTGTGGATCTGGACAAGACTATAGAGGAGGCTGGCATCAAGCAGTCATCTCTTGCAGTGGAGTTTGTGGGTTGAGTTTAAAGGGTACCGCACCGTTGGTACGGCGTGTCGAGTGGCATCACTCGATTTTGCATCATGGAAGCTTGGCTTGGGAATAGACGTGAACGGGGATGGGAAAGGTTTTTGGGTCTCTTTTGCCCCTTGTCCTGTTTCTTTCTTTTTTTCTTTTTCTTTTTTTTTCTTCCTTCTTTTCCCTAGGTCCTGGTGTCTGAAGCATCTGAGTTTGCTTGACGAGAATATCATTGCAAACATCTAGCCTCAACCAGACAATGACTATTGCATTATTGCCCAAGGCAAATGAATATATGACAACCCGACCACGTGGGTCGATGAAATTATAGTTTGGTATCTGTTCACAACCTAGTGCGGCGGTGAAAGATCGGGAATAATGACTATTTTTTTTCTAGACGATCATACTGATGTCGCGTGATGCTAGCCAACCTGAGTAGGCCCTGATTTCGATCTCGTTTGTACAAATGGTCTCTTCGTGGTCGTGCACATCCACGCTACGGATAAAGCTTGAACCATTCTAGCTTGACTTTGCACGCCCTCGTGCTCCTCGGAGACACTAATTAGGTGGGTTTGTTACAGAATTAGAATAGCTTGCTGCTTCAGCAAAATTATAATTGTTCCAATTGCCTGATCGACTCGGTGCTAATGAACGCTACGCTCGGAGACAAAACTCCTTGTGCATCTTGTTACGTTTACACAGGCAAGACTCGTTGGTACCGTAGTTAGTCACCACCTTATCTCAAAATAGGTTGGAATGCTCAAGCTTGTGGTTGCATTTGCACCACCTCAACAGGGCTGGCAGCCCACCCACCGCCCACCACACTAGCAGCACCCCACCTCTTTTGACAAGGCGCCCCGGTTTGGTCCTGAACGCGACAACGAATCACAGCGGGTGTATGATGGAGGGGCGGGGAAGGAAACGACCGATGAACGACATCGAAATTCGACGGAGAAGCCTGGTTGGTGCTTGCCCGTCCAATGCTGTTGCGAAATAAACAAACAACAAAAGAGCCTTTTCTCCTCTGTCGCCTTGAAGCCCTAAACGGCTGGCGCAACATTCTTTCTTCAATCCTTGACTTGGATTCGTAATCCCTCTTGCTTTTCTTCTGCCCATTTGTTCTTCTTCCACTCCCAGCACCGCGGTTCGGCCGCATTGGAGCGTCACACTAGCTGCTCCCTGTTCAGGTACCTCAAACCGCACAAGGGAATCGATACACCCCTGGCTCCCTTCCCCCCTTGCACCCACAGCGTCAGCTCAGCTGTGAGAAGGACGGGCATTCTCGGCCGCTGGACGACGCCCAACCCAGGCGCCCACTCCCTTGCTTGCTCCGAAGCTTCGCGACTTTTCGCGACCATTTCGATTTAGTGATCGTATCCGACTACACAAACCCCAGGCATTGTAACGATTTTACTACCTGGTGGTCAAGGTCCAAACGCGTTCTAGATCACGACAAGGCGCTACACCCCGCGAAGCTGATAGTTACCCCGATCCGCAATCTCTCGCACAAAACCTCGCAACAGACGACCAAGCCACGTCGAGTGGCTCGAAGTCGGTTCGTGGCAGCTTCGACACCGGCAACGTAGCCACAATCCGCTGCGCCCTCGCCCATTGTATAGTTGCATAACATGGGGGATAGGGACCGGGATTACGAGGAGGGGTCTCCTGACCCGGAGTCCCTCTACACCAAGGAATACTGCATTGGTAAGACACCATTTGTGGGCGGTGTGCCTATGCTGGATTGAACATTTAGCTTACACAACTGATGTGCTTGACAGGTGGAGGAAGCTTTGGAAAGGTCTACAAAGGGTATATTTAGCCCATGCCGTTCTTCTCCTGCAATGGGCTACTCGCACGCGCGAGAAGCCCATGCTGCAGCTCAGAATACCCGTATGGTGGCAAAAGCTAACGGTTCGCTCTCACTGTGCCAGAGTGGATAAGCGAACAGGCCATGCAGTTGCCATCAAGATCATTGACATCGAGAGCGCCGAAGACGAGGTCGAGGACATCATACAAGAGATTGCGATTCTGTCAGAGCTCCAGTCACCATATGTCACCAAGTATTATGGATCATACGCAAAGGGGGCCGAGCTGTGGATCGTCATGGAGTTCTGCTCCGGCGGAAGCTGCGCTGACCTCATGAAGCCTGGCTTGATTGGCGAGGAGTACATCGCCATCGTCGTCCGGGAGCTCTTGCTGGGGTTAGACTACCTCCACGCGGACAAGAAACTTCATCGAGACGTCAAAGGTGAGATTTGGGTTCAACCCCAACGGCACCAAACACAGCCGGGGGTCGTGTGAAATTCCGCTAACGCCAATGGGTCCATATAACTTAGCTGCCAATGTGTTACTTGCGGCCAATGGACAAGTCAAGCTGGCAGATTTTGGCGTTTCGGGCCAGTTGAGCGCCACCATGACCAAGAAGAACACATTCGTGGGCACACCCTTCTGGATGGCGCCCGAAGTGATAAAACAAAGCGGTTACGATCACAAGGCAGATATTTGGTCACTGGGTATTACAGCCCTTGAGCTGGCCAATGGAGAACCACCGTATGCCGATATTCATCCGATGAAGGTTCTGTTCTTGATCCCCAAAAACCCACCCCCGCGCCTTGAAGGAAACTTCACCAAGGCTTTCAAGGACTTTATCGAGCTATGTCTGCAGCGCGACCCGAAGGACCGGCCCTCCGCCAGAGAGCTGCTGCGGCATCCGTTCGTCCGACACGCCAAAAAGACGAGCTACCTGACAGAGTTGATCGAGCGCCACAGCCGCTGGAGCTCTACGCACAAGAGCGAGAACGATGAGGAGTTAGACAGTCAGTCAGACGATGAGCAGCAGCGTCAACAGCAGGCCGCCAACCGGGCGGCAGTCAACGAGGACATGTGGGACTTTGGTACCGTCAGGCTTGTTGGCGAGCGTGGTCACGTCGTTCACCGCCCGGGATTGCTCAATCCCTTGGACGAGGCCGCCACCAATGCGCGGGCAACAAGGTCCCATGAGACAGAATTTGAGCAAAATCGCCAGCGGTATCGTAGCGAGAGCCCAACCAAAAGGCTGTCGCAACAGCAGTTGGATAACGACACGGTTAAGTCGAGACAGGTCAGCCCGCAGAGGAGACCAGTTCCGAGCTCTCCAGGGAAAACAACAGTGCAAAAGATAGAAAGAGAGCCAGAGACACCGAGAGCGGTCTTGAAGCCAGCCCCTATTAGCTTTGATAGTGCGCCCTCGCCAGACTACGACAGAGAGCTACAAAAGCAATTACAGCGCGAGATGGATGGGATGAACATCGGTGATATGATAGATCCCGGTCATAAGGATAGGACGGGATTGATACCAAAGACAGGACCGGCTTCTTCACAAGCTCAGAAGCCGATTGCCCATCTAGGCCCAATCAAGCTGCCAGAGATACCGCCATTCCGTGGTAAACACGCAGGGTCCAGTCAGCCGGCAGCACAGCCACAAACACGCCAATACCAACCACCACAACCAAGGCAAATGCAACAGCAGGAGCTTCCTCCTC
Source organism: Pyricularia oryzae 70-15 (assembly GCF_000002495.2). NCBI lineage: Eukaryota > Fungi > Ascomycota > Sordariomycetes > Magnaporthales > Pyriculariaceae > Pyricularia > Pyricularia oryzae. The sequence goes on along the minus strand of NC_017853.1, from coordinate 276,542 downwards.
ACCCACCGTACCGAGCACGAGACGATACCCCTGAGCCACCACAGCACCAACAGTTACCCACGCCACGACCCTTACAAACACAAGCACTACAGTACCAACAGCAGCAGCAGCAGCAACCAGGGACACCACAGCACCAAGACTTCCCCTCGCCGGCGCCGGCGCCGCCCAATGGGGAGATGGACGCTCTCAACGATGTCATCTTCCCAGCGCTTGAGGAGGCACTCAAAAGGCGGCAGATCCGACTGCAGCAACAAATCCAAGCGATGCCACCCGGCGCAGCTTCGCAGTTTGCCGGCGGTGCCCCCGCTCCCACCCCGCGACAGCAGCGGGCAGAGGCAGCGCACGAAAAGATACGGAAGCTTGTGTACCGGGTCGCGCACATGTGCAAGGAGATCGACCACTATGACAAGTCTGAGCCGGTTCATATGGACACGGGTAAGGACGCAGGGGGCACCTTTCTTGAGGGATTCCTAGAGGAAATCATGTTGAGGGTCGAACCTTTTGATGAAGGTGAGGGTTGAACAAGGTGCATCATCTACTTGTATCTGCTTTTTTCGGGTTTCCTTCGGCGTCGTTGAGACCAGCTTTGACTTGTGTTTGGGTTGCCTAGTCGGACATGCAGGGCCTCTGGAGTTATGTGAGAAGCTCATGGGAATTTTATCTTTGGCGGATGACAGAGCTTGCCTGGTTTCTTTGGTGTCTTATTCTAGACAATCGGCATATACAGCTTTATTCGTTGTCTGATTCACTTTGAGCGTCAATTATGAGTGTTGTGTCTTCTAATTCTAAATGTTACAAAAGACTCTGCGTTGACTGGTACTGTACCTGTTCCCAGGCGACACCACGAGGAGGTCCAGAGTCATTGGTCACCCAACAAAGATGCTTTGTGAGAAGAGGGAAAAGAAACTGCCAAAAGGTGGCAGAAAAGTAACCAAGTCATCTGGAGATATTACAAGATCAATCAAACATGCTCAGGTCGTACCCTTTACAATGTCCAATTTGACCTTTGCCGTCCTCTGGGCCGTTTAAACCTGCTTGTGAAACTCGAGATCATTGTCTTCCTTAAAAGCATCGTTTTCCGTCTGGTGAATGAATATGCTGGAAAAAAAGAGGGAAATTTTTTTATTTGAGTTGCGGGGAACTGCTTTTTTTTTTTTTTTTTTTTTTTTTTTTACCTACTGTGTAAAGTTTAAACGTACCTGCAATTTCGATTCCACTTGAATATCATATCCTCAATGTCACTTTCGAGTGACCGATGTCGGTGCTGTAACTGCCTTGCCAGCCTTTGAAGGGAGGGATCCTGGTCTGTAATATGTGAAAGCGGATGTCTTTAATCCTGTGTATTCCATATTTTGGACAAAAAGCAGAATAACTCGCTGCAACCTCCGTATTGAATAGTCACCCTAGGGGTGCATCTCTGTGGCTCATTTTTTGGATGGAATACTTCCAAGAATGCATCAGCCGTCAGCTCGTCAGGTTAGCGCTTGACATGAAGCTGTTTCTTGCTGACCATGAAGCAAAGTTTTATGAGGGAATTCGGGATCGACATCCCCTACGCCAGGAGCAGGCCGCCAGCCCGGCGGCTTTAGACCACGCTGCAAATTTATCTGGTGTTAAAATTAGTACGCTGCTCAGAGACATATAGTATCGTTTATCGGACGCCAAACCTCATCCTTCTGAATCCTGGGGAAATCGTTCTCCATCTTGCACGGCATATCAGCCAACAAAGCCTTGCGGTGGGAGAGAAACTGCCCATTGTTAGCTTCCAGTAGCGTCAGAAGGTTTCTAAAGAATCAGGAATAACATATACTTTTCGCATTTTCCTCAAAGACGTCCAACAAAGCTCAGACTTCATCCTTGGAGGCTCCAGACTGGGACCCGAAGCTCAACACCTCCAAGTAAAATCGGCACCGACTCTTTGAATAAACTCTCGCGCAGAGGGGCGAGATCGTTTTTCTTGTGCTGGTTTTCTTTGTATATTTCGTTGCTCACGCAAAACACTCGAGTCTCGGAAGCTGTGGTCTCTTTCGTGTGTTTATCGTGCAGCTCCTGGGCTGTCTCGGCGGGGCGGCTTTAAAGGATGATCCTTTGGAATCTGATGTTCCTTCTGCTAGACGTGCTTTAGCGCCTTTGTAGGCTATACCATGGTTATTATAGACTTACTCAAGGCCAATTCCCTGCTCCTCCGTGCCTATTAGAGTCCACGTCGGGGTCGATGGAAAAGGGAGACAAACCGCCTCCTGATTCTTTTCTCGATATGACAGCCTCATTGAATGCACGCTCACTCCTAGATATCCCAGGCTCCGGTCAACAAGCTCGTCTACCAAGATCTGCACATGGACTGGCGTAGAAGGTCGGGAACCCCTTTGGTCTGATTTCTGCGTCTGATCGGCTTAGTAAAATGGTAGGGGCAGAGCCAGAGAGGTCCTACGTTGTCCTTGGTTGTTGTTTTCAGTATTTTTTAGCCAATTTGTTGTAAGTGATAGACTGACTGCACTACCAGGGCACAACCGTACTTGACCTCGTCAAGTAGAGGAGAGACCCGTGGAGAGCGGTAGATGTATCAAACCCCTTGCGCGGGTAGCCATGGTTTCAGATGGGAGCTGATGGACCAAAATATGACGCAGAGCAAGTACATTCGGGCTCATATAGGTAGGTATGTAGGTAAGTTGTGTTTGAATTTTGCCAGTTTCGGTGAGTTCAAAATGGTCGTGATGCGGCTTGGAGATCCTTTGAAGCTCTCTGAAAGCCACAAGGCAGTAGGCAGGAGAGAAGCAAGATACAAAAGGTTCGATGACGCATGCCGGAAATTTGTTCTGCATTTCATCTAATGGAAAATTTTACGCTTTTGGAACGCGGGGAGCTCATTGGACCCAACTTCTAGGGACCAAGAATTCGGGGATTCAATGGCAGGCAGATCACCAGGAATAAGATACAGAACTTGTTGCAAGCAGGAATGTGGACTTGTGCTCGTCGAAGCAATAACCGCGCAAGTAGGACTGCTAGAATGGAGCCTTGGAGTTGAAAGATGCCCATATACCTCGTATATGACTCCAGGCTGTTGTGTTTGATTCGTAAATCCAAGTTGCCAGACTCTCACCCAGGTGACATAACAGCTACACAAAGCAGATTCTAGAAGGCTCTTGTGGATAAGCAATAGGTGGTTCTCACGAGGCCTTAGCCTAGGCAGAGTCACTGACTGTCATACGACAGGTTCATGGGGAAACGGACAGGAAAGCATCTTCTATTCTCTTCCTTCAGACTTCTAGCCATATCCCTGGCCTGATCTTTTGTTGCACAACTTGGCATTCTAGTCTTGAATTCCCGATACGACTGCCCGGAAGCATTCTCCTGTGCCTGCCTCAAACGACGTCTTTGGACAGCACAAAGATCCTTGGCTGATGTGCCTCATCGCGGGCCATGGTGTGACCTGGTAGAATTGCCGAGAAGCAACGCCATCCAAGACACTGTCTCGTTCACATTTGGCATCAGGATATGTGTGCGTTTGCGTCAGCAATGTCGTCAGGGAAGGGCATTGTTGTCTAGCAGGATCCCGAGACTGTCTTGGTATGAAATCAGATTCGCTGCAGAGATCGTATCGAAGATCACCTTGGATCCTGTAGGGGGGAAGCTCGTTACGATCTTTGCCACTCTGACCGGCTGCTACCAGAGGACGACATCTTTTTTTTTTCTTTTCAGGGTTGTATGACGACAGCTTGGTCGCACTTGTACACATGTACCGCGGCCGCGTCCTCCACCATGTGATCATGGCTTTCTGTACGTCATGTCCACAGGCGAACCATGCTGCAAAAGCGTGGACTTCGAACTTCCTGGGCAGGTGTTGCGGCGCTCTGTGGATGTGGATGACTGCAGGGGGGAATACATTGGATTTCGGTTCAATGGAGAAAAGAAGGCCAGGCAGCTGGTAAACAAAAAAAATCCAATCACAGCACAGGCTTCCAGTACTCTTTCTTGATTGTTGCTGCTGCTGCTGCTGCTGTTTCTGCCGCCATCCGTACATGACGCCAAGTTGCGGCCAAACATGGTGATACCCGTCCCTTTTCCGGAGTATGACTACGCTTTTCCATAAAAGATATCGGACCGGGCTTGGCGGCGGTGAGGATAACCTTGCGGGTAATCGAACAGGTAAGGTTGAAATCAAAGACAGACTATTGGATCATGCCTGGGTCGGGTATGATTCCCTAACCTTCTACTTGCCTAACATGCACGGACTCCTGTGAGACCAGGAAAATGTACGGGGGGCTGGGGAGGGGTCCAAATTTTTGATAGGCTCATTCAGAAGGACCAACAGATTAACATAATCCAGGGTTTGCTCCATAGCGGTAGAGGATGTCTCTCGGAAGAGACTGTCGAAGCTGTACTCACATCAGCTCCTTTGAAACTCACCTCTCTCTCTCTGCGGCACTCTGTTGGGCGTCTATAAAGACGATCGGCCTTCCCGAACCTTTCTATCTTTGCCTGTTTTGCTTGCCCCGTTCATAATCCCTGCAAACAATCATAACAAAAGCTATCCAGCTGATTCACTCGCACCCCATCACAAGGCAGACAAATATTTATTCATCTAAAACCTCCTGAGCAACTTTTGCCACATTTTGCCGTGCCTTCTTTTGAATATTCGTACTACCTGAATCTCTTCAAGGCGCCCATAGCACATAATTTCCCCTACGTTTGACCAAGGGAAAACCAAAAAACCACACCCAAAGCCACCGTCCCACCATGGCTCGCCTGGTCACACAACTCCTTTCGAAACTCTTCCTGCTCACCACCCTCCTGAGCATAGCCAGCTCCCACCCCGCCGCCGCCGTCGTCAGCCGCCTCCTCCTCCCCCGCGACCCCAAGGACTGCACCGCGCCAGACGCCAACTGCACGTGCCAGGAGTGGACGTTTGTGTCCAAGGACTGGACCGTGGCCAACTTTGCCTACCGCATCTCGGTCCCCGTCTTCGACCCGGAGGAAGCCGCGCGGGAGGAGCCGGTGCCGTTCGCCAGCCTCGTCACCTTCGTCGTCCAGAACCAGGCGCTCGACTACAACGCCGTCTGCAACGCCACGAGCACCGGCGGGGACCAGGAGGACGCCGACGCCTCGTTCGACGGCCGAAAGTGGTACGACTGCGTCCAGGACAAGCCGGGGGAGGACGGCGTGACGAGCTTCAGCTACGAGAGGGCCAAGGACAGGCTCGAGGTCAAGCAGACCTGGGAGTGTCTGCACGAGGGATAGTGAGTGGCGGACCCTTAGCCCCACATACTTACTGCTTCTGTTGTTCCCTGAAGACATGCAAATCACTGACTGGGGACATTTGCGCTGTCAAAGCTTCTATAGATACAAGGCCACCGGCGGGGCCGAGGCCAAGGTCGTGTGTGCAGAGGCCGAGTGGGAGAACCCAGACTGGAAGGAAGGGCAGACTTACCAGCTGAACATCACAGAGTGCCAGGCCAAGCACCGCCCTATCCAAGTGCCATGGACAGAAATAACAGGAAACTGAACGCCGAAGCAACCAGATACAAGAGATGTAGGAGTAATTTCTGGGGCCGTAATGTTTGTATGAAGATGAGTCACGATATTGTTTTTCCCTCTTTCTCAGAATGCCATACGCTCCCTCGGGATATATAACCAACACAACTTTTAGTCCTATCTATGAATCAGATCCAGCGGCGTACAAACGCACCTCTGTACTTTACCTCCATACTATTCCTCAATTTTGCACAATGCCGTAACTAGGAGAGAGGTTTGCTGGGTGGAAGATGGAGAACGTGAAGAAAACAGGGCGTAAACAGAACGATCGATATGCAGAAAGGAGGTAGCTAGGGAGCCTACCAGGAACAATTAAAGCTTTCTTAGTTGTCCTGGAGAATAATTTACCTCCGAAACTATGAGAACAAAGGTCGGTGGATTCGAAGTGTAGTCCCAGATGCCTCATCTGATTGTAATATTTCACGCACCGAAATGGGAAATGGGCTTCTAGGCATCTAAGAATGTCTGTCGCATGCTAGTGCCGTTCTCATTACTAGTTTTTGTATGCGTATCCTGAACCTCCGCAAGGGTGGCACGGGTCGGGTCATGTTTCATTATGGATATTTACAGCTCATGAAGCGCTCAGCACCAGTGCATTGGCCTAAACCTTTGTAACCCGGCACTCAGCAGTGGCAGTAACATCTCCGGCCGACTCAGAAACCGCCCGGAGAGTAACAACAGCCTCATCAGCAGCATCGGCAGATGCGCCCACAGCGACACAGGCCCACACCTTTTCACCGAACTTGGCATGCGCCAACGCGTTCGGTACCTCAACCCTCCACCCAGAGCCCTCCACCTCTGCCGTCAGCCTGTACACATCGGAGCTCAGGAAGTCCTCAATGTTCTGCTGCGGGTGTAGCGCCCCTCCGGCGGCCTTCTGCTCGCCAGTGTTTGCCAGCTCAAAGAAGCAAGTAAGTCCAGCCTCCGTAGCGGCACCAGCGGCAGCGGTGCCAACTACGCCCTCAGCGAGTTCAACGCCGCGCGTGCTAGCTCCGCCAGAGCCATCGAGGGATCTCACGGCAGCAGTGTACGACAAAATGCCGTCGGCGTCGCGGTGCTTATCGAGGATGTAAAAGTGCAGGCGGTTGGCCTCGTCACGGAACTCGTATTCACTGCCGGAGCGTGTGCCGGCGTGGAAGAGGGCATCGGAGAGCTGGCGGTAATCACCGAGGGTGATCATGGCAACGCTGCCGTTGGGCCGGATGAAGTCAACCATTTCGATATCTTGAGGGTTGGCGTCGATCATCCACTGGCAGTGGGGTATTAGCACAGGGATATAGCAAAGTGATACAAGAATGTCTGATCTATGTAAGTATCTGCACTTACTTGGAACGGCTGGGATGGCCACTGTCCATTCGGACCGACGTTCTTCGTCTTGGATATCATGACGCCAGAGTCGGGCGTAAACGAGTCACTTCCCATGCGATCAACAACCTCCATCATGTAGGTGTGGTAGCCGCGGCCGTCGCAGAACACATCCGTGGAGACACTGCAAGGGGGCGAAAGGTCACCTCCAGCTCCAAGTGTAATGTTTAAGCCCATCAACCCTCCAGGTCCGGGGGCCACAGAACGGGCCGTGAAAGTCGCCACGACGAGACCTGAATCCGCCAGTCCCTCACGTGTTAGTTGTACCACGCTTTGGTTTGAGGCCAGTCCCAGCACCACCTTGTCACGGATGGTGTGAAGTGATCCCTGGCTACCGCCCTTGAGTGCCGGGACCTGCCATCTGGTGTGAGGTCCACCCTGGGAGACGTCAGTAAGGTATATACATATCAAGGGACTCTTGGGGTACACAAAATAGACTTACAGGGCCGTTAAAGCTTCCTCTTGACATCATGGACCAAGGTCCGGTGTAAGTCCTCTGCAGCGGAACTCCATAAGGGTTCTATTATATGAAGTTCTAGTTAGTATTCTGTGTCTCAAATAGATTGCGTATGGGAGACCAAGGGCTACTTACGTTATAGTTATCACCAATGTCTAGCAAATGGCTCAGCTCATGAGCGTAAACAGCCATCCCGCTGCTTTCGCCTTGCGTGCTGCTACCGCTGCCGGCATTGGGCCAAAGTGTCGCGGCAGAAGCCCAGCTTGTCCACTCAACGTATCGAGTGCGGCCCCAGTTGGGCAGTGAGCTGTTGGAAGGCGGACCGAACTCCTCGGGAACGTCCTCGCGAGTCTGGAAACGCATCTCTCCAAACTCTTGCCACCTATTTTTACATTATATGATTAGAAATATAAATACCCCTTGGCATTGCGGCAGGGCGACTCACGTGGCAGACTCGTCCTGTCCTGCGGAAAGGATAAAGACAAGCTCGAACTTAGCGGCCTCCTCAGGACCTATTTCCGCCCGCCATGCTGCGAGCGCGTCGGTGCGGATGTTTACGTTGCAGCTCTGGTCTGGTGGGCAAGCGCCCTGGTTGAAGTCGTTTGTTACACCGTACCTAGTTGCCAACGTGTTAATAGAAAAAAAAAGATGAGCAAAGGTCTTCCTCGACTGAAAGCGAACAAGTGACCCACTGGTATGCGAGCCTGGGCATCTGATACGGCCCAAACGACGTTAGATCGACGCCAAACTTGCCGGCCGAGTCCTCCATCCAGTACTCGTGCAGCGTGTGGCCGCGGTTGAGCTCAGTCGGAACGTTGAGCAGTTCCTTGTAGTAGTTGGGCACATCCTCCCTCTTCAGCCCGGAGACCTCGGGCTGTGGGTTCCCAAAGATGGTGGACTGCACCGCCTGCGTGACAATGAATGGCCTGTCGGTGTAGTCAACCGTCACGAGCGCGATGTTGAAGTTCCTGCTGGATCCCCTACGACTCGGGTCGGACCAGTTGGTGCCGGGAATCTGCTTGTAGTCGGCCCAGGTCATGTTTTCCGGGTTCACCCAGTTCTGCGGGTCAATTGGCTTGAACGGGTCGCGGGGCGTGCAGGGCACGGCGGCCGTGAAGGCGGCGCCGACGAGCAGCAGCGCCGCGACGGGGTGGTGCGGGAGACGCGGCATCTTGGTTCTGAGTACAGGCGCCTCTGGAATTGACCGTGGGACGGGTGCCTGGTCTCGGTCCAAGGAGGGGGTCAAGACGCAGGTGAGGGCAGCCCAGGGAAGGTTTTATTTATCGTCTTGTCGTATCCGCTGACATTCGGTGACGACGTTGCATCCCATCGTCGGGCGTCGGCTTGAGTCCCCCGCCATCGCGAACAGGCACCAAGCAAAAGCAAGCTTGATTAGGTCGGTGACAAGCTTTAATTTCCACCCGCCACCCGAAGTCAACTACTGGGATGAACGGCAGATTGCAGGGATTTAAAAGTGGTGGCAGTATAAATGCCAAGACTGCGAAGAGGGGAAGCACCGTAATGCTGCAGTGCGACCTGCTGCATCTGGATTAGAACTGGACCGAGCTTCCTATCTCAGAAAGAAATCGGCGCAGGATAACCGTTAGTTGTTTGCAGCAGACGACAACAAGGATAGCACTCAAATGCATGATGTAAGAAAGTCGATTCTTAACGTTTGAGCGGCACATTTGTGCCACAATCTGATGGGGAATCACTGGCAGCGAATTGATAATGTCAGATTCAGTGAAAGATCCAAGGGTGTCTTTTCATGTTAACAATTAACATGGTAGGTATATGGAGGAATGATGTGTCACGTGACTGTCCTAATGGTGGGCAATATGGAAGGAACATGGAAGTCATTAAGGGTCTCAAAAAACGAAAATAGAAAGAGAAACAAGGCTGGATGGCTACACCTACTATATAATATGCAAGTTGCTAAAAACACTGAGTGAGTGAGGACATAAGCGATGCGAGCAAAAAGACAAAACGATATACATAACTCACTCGCGAGTTGCTTACGTTGACCCCGACCCGATTTGAACGGATAACCTTACGATCTGGAGTCGTACGCGCTACCGTTGCGCCACGAGGCCCTTGTTTGCCTCAGCTGAAAGTAGAGATTATATACAGCTGACTCAATACGGTTTCCACTTCAACATCCAATCCGTCCGTGATGCATAAAGTACCTAATAATCATCACTTCGTCACACTACTGTAGTACCTTTTGGAGGCTCAATAAGAGACATGGTTTAAAGTATTTCGGGTTATTGGATCCCCTGCAGTATCGCATGGGATGGAAGTCACACCACCAATCATGGGCAGAACGTGGTTCCCAGCAAGCACACCGTCACCACATTACACCCAATATTAGAAATAGACGCATGCAAGGGATAATTTAGGTGGCTAATATGTTATTGTTAGAGATTCTGGCTCTGAGATGATGCAACAATGGAATCTGCCAACAACATGTTGTTTTAGTAATGACACGGAGAATATTCTCCAGAGAATCCTGTCCCTGTCGCTGGAACCTTGAGGTACAAATGTAGACTGCGTGTCTTCTCGATCTCTCTCCGCTATTGTCTCATTTTTTCTTCATTTTTGCCTTGAGCCTGTGCCTGTGCATCTTGCCTAGGTACCTTCCCTGCCTTGCGAAGTACTTTAGTAATTCGTGCCTTCAACGACGGATGGAAACAAAGATTGTGGTGGTACGAAGTGAAAATCTCGCGCGAACCACTGTCCATATTTGAACAGAAGACTACCTAGCCACGTCAAATCGTCGGTCTGAGATCATTTTGACGGACAAGGGATCTTCCGCTTTGCCTGCCTTCTCGACAATACCTCGACTGCGGTCACAGACGAGAATGAACATTTTTCCGTTTCCGGTCAGGCCGAGAACGGATGACGACTGGGAAGCATGGCGTACGCAGATAGAGCACTACTATCACGACCAAGACTGTGAACTCAACGAGCTGATATCCAAGATGAAGGAGCACGGACTATGGGGAACGTAAGCTTGTCGACTTTTGTTCAGAACAAGCAATCTTTCATGCTAGTACTAGGCTAATTTACTATACTATCACTATACAGACGCAAACAGTACATGAATCGCCTCAAACAGTGGGGAATGCTCAAGAATATCAAGGCGGAAGAGTACGAGGCAATTGTCCAGATCCGAGCCAGGCGACAGGCTTTAGGAAAGCAGACTGCCTTTGTGGTGAGAAAAAGGCCTGTTTCCAAATCCAAGATTGATCGATATGTCAGAAGGTCGAGGAGTCGCAGGAAAAAACCAGCCAGGCCAGCTGAAAACGGTAAGGCGTGGAATCGGCCTTCAAGTTCAAGGAACAGACAAGTATAATTTCGCCTACTGATGCCCTATACCTATCCTACCATACAGTAAGCACCCCGCCAGATGTCGAGTTTTGGACTCCTCCACTATCGCGTGTATCAACACCAAGTCCCGCCAATCTTTCACCCACTATTCTGTCTGATGTCGCTCCAGCATTGAGCACATACATTACATCTCAATCTGTTTCTTCGAATATACATGATACCAAACAGTCCGACTCTCCATCTGCCATCGCAACGTCACCACTAGAAAACAAAAAGAAAGTCAGTCTAGTTGTCGCCAGACAGCCTCTCAGAGTTGCAGGCCGTCGACCCAGCATAGAATGGCCCTACCTTGCTCAGTCCCTCGTCATACCACAACCCCCGAAGACCCCCATGTACATCAACATCACCCTTCCCGACACCCACAGACACACTCAAGGGATTCTCCGTTCCATCACCGAGACCATCGACCGCATGGCCCTCCCGACGCCCGTGTGCGACTGTGGCATCACTCCGGTCCCCGACGCGGCAGGATTCAACAAGGTCGGCTCGCCCGAGTGCTGCCGGCACGTGGGCGACAGCACGGCGGTGCCCGAGCGGGCCGACGAGTTCTTCCGGCTACTGTTCAGGGCGCTGTCGCTGCTGGCCGCCGACGAGCACAGCGTCGAGGGCCTACGCTTCGTCGACGCTTGCCTGTCCTGGCAGTTCCGCAGCAAGCGCTACGCCCTCTTCCGCCTCGGCATGATGTGCATGATGCAGGCGTACCTGCAGTTCCACGGCCGCCGCGGCAGCGCGAGGATGCTCGCCACGATCGCCGGGTTCACGAGGCAGCTCACGGCGACGATGCTTGGGGATGACACCAACCACCCCGTCGTTCGTACCCTGGCCACCATGAGGGACTCGCTCAACTCGGGTAGTTTTATTCAGCCCGAGGCTATAAACCAGGCGTACGTCTTTCTTGCCGACGTGCTGTGGCGGGACTCGAAGCATCGTTGGAGGTGGGGGCTTGGGTCGTTGACCTACCGGATGGGCTACATGAACACCGACACGGCACTCACTGCTGCAATGCGGCAGCACCGTCTAGCCATCTTGCAGGGTGCAGCTGCGTCTCTGAAAGGCTTTAGCGGCAGTGACGAGCGACCCCCTGAAGCCCTCGTCCCAGCATATCTTGACATTGCCGCCGGCATGGTGAGCATCAAGCAGTTCGACCTGGCCGAGGCCCTCATTGGCCCAATTCGAATCCCCGAAGATGTACCCGTAGACTTTAATGCCCAGTCTTGGTGCGTGCTGGCGCACATCTTGGAATACAGAGGGCAGTATGGTGATGCTGTGGAGATGCTGGGAAAGGTCACTGAGGGTGCAGAGCCTTATTTTCTTTCCCATCTTCTCCATCACCAGGCATCGCTGTATAGCAGGATGGGAAACTCTACTGAAGCAGGCCATCTGAGGAAGGAGGCGGTTCGGTTGGGATTGGTGGTGGAGCAGAACACAATGTTGCGTGCGGCACAAGATGTTGTATGAAGCTAGGTTTGATATTGAGATTTGCAACCTTGTTAGCTGCAATACATACATAATATTATTTTCCAATTATCCTACGATTTCGATCTTGGCTTCGTCGTTTCATTGGTCTACAAGACAATGTACCAGTCAGTCCAGTCTGCGAAAAAAGGGGTTATCGGCCGACTACATGCAACAAGCACATTAGTCCATATTAATCATTAATACAGATAAACGCATCTCGCGGTCATCTTTTCCCAACGACATGCGAGCTATATAACCGCAACCTGAATCAGACCTCCTGCTCCCAAAACTCAACCGCAGCCCCCAGGTCGTCAACATTGAGCAGGTCGCATCCAGCATCCCACAGCGTCCTCCAGACGGCATTCCTCGTCCTGACCGGCCACCCCGGCGTGTCCCAGTACCTGGTGAGCATGCCCTTGTCGTGCGCGGCCTTGACCTGCGCCTCGAGCTGGGCCATCTGGGCGTCGTTCAGCTTTCCCGTGCGCCTGGTGCGCCTGCCCTCCTCCACGTCCGTCTCGCCCCACTGCCCGTTGAAGCTCGTGCTGGCGATCGGGCTCTCGTTCGCCGTGACGTTGGCGAATTCCGGGTCGGCCAGGCGCGCGAGCGGCGCGTCCCAAAAGTAGTCCCTGGGCGAGACGCCCTGCACCAGCCCGCGCGGCGTGTTGCCCGTGCCGACGACGGTCACGGCGCCCTGCGTGGTGCTGCTGCCGTTGAAGACGGTCAGGAAGCCGGCGTCGCGGAGCGGCTGGAGCGCCTTGACGACGGCGGGCCAGGTCTCGGCGCCGTCCGTCTTGACGTCGACAAAGAGGTAGAGGGTCTGGCCGGGGTTGGTGTCAAAGACGCCGTACTTGGTGGCCTCGCCGCCCACGAAGCGGTGGGACGGGTTCTGGCGCTTCAGGACCGACAGGATTGGCTGCACGTAGAGGCTGTCAAAGGTGCGGCCCTCGGTCAGCGACGAGCGGTCGTGGCCAACGTGCAACTCGTCCCCGTACAGCCAGACGTCGGCCTCGGTGGATATGGCACCGTGGGCGAGGCCCGAGTAGAAGGGCACCGGACGCCAGTAGTCGTTGTGGCTGTGCATGCCCTTGGGGATGATGTCCTGGGTGAGCGAGGTCGGGTACTGGTACAGCGGGTTCCCGGTCGCATTGCCGAGGATGTCGCGCAGCTGGGGTGGTATAATTGCCTCCAGTGCGCCGGTTGTGGCGACGGCGAGCGAGGTCGCGCCTGCGAGGAGGAGCGGGCCAAGCATCTTGGGTTGTTGTTGTGCAGTGCCCAGAAAGATGAGGGGAAAACGAGTGGTGGGGGGTTTGGTCACAGTTGTTGTAATGAAAAACCTGCCATTGAGTAAGGCTTGAAGCTTATATATGATTGAAATCGGAGAGGAGAAATTTTGGTTTCTCAAAAAGGTAATCAAGGTATCCTAGCTACCGTGGGTATGTTATGTGATCATTGCCGTCAAGTATTGGTTCATCGGGAGTGACGGCAGCAACAGTGCCTTGATCCGCTGTAAACCCACCCACCAACCATGCGACGGAAGGTCCCTTCAGCCAATCGCACCGCCCACGTGCCTGAACAGTGCTACCTTGGCCTGGGTTAGAGCCAAAATATTCCCCGCATTAACGCCATCGTCGTCACTGTACCAAAAGCCAAGACGAATTTTCTTTCTCAGTGACCGACTCATCGTTTTAATCTTTATATTCACTGCTGCACACGTGCTCAATTTTATCCAATGGATTGAATCATGTCGATTTGATTTCTTCTGCCTATAGATAACAGTTCTCCTGCCGTTGGTCGCTGTGGCCTATCCTCGTCCAAAATCCGAAAAAGATGCAAGAAAAACGCTACAAACAAACAAGCAAACGAGAACCAGCCCGCCATTTCCAGACCAATCCAACCTTCAACTGTCTTTACATGCGAAAACACGCACACAAATCGGTAACCATGATCTAAAGACAGCACTCGACGCTGAGCCTCCTATTCCGTCGCGCCCTCGATGATTCCATCCTCAATCTTCGGCGCGTTCTCAGGCGCATTTCCAGACACCTTGGCGGGTAACATCCCTCTCTACCGAAAGCCAGGGCCTGAAGGATTAGTGGCCTTCGTGTTCGACTATTGTCACTGGGCGGAGCCAAGACGTTTGTTTCCAGCCTCGCTGCCGCCGCCGTTCACTTCATCGCTCCCAAAGGCCGACACGGTCAACGTAGTCTCTCCATCCGAAGAATCCCAAAACTCTTCTGGAGGATCGAGCCAGATGCTTGCAATATGGAGCTGGTTTAGCATCCTCTTGACCCTGCCCAGATCTCGTCTCGTCCGATGATTGTTGGCATCCACGTGGGGCGATGGTAGTTGCGCCCAGCTGGCCTCCTGCTCACGCTCAAGATGATTGCGCCGCGTCCACAGGAGGTGGATTAATCGGGCTCGCGCGCGGCGGAGGTCTGCTTGGGCATTCTGTCTGGTTACGTTCGTGTCCCACGACATGGCCGTGGTCGCAGGAGTAGTATCGCTGCGTCTGCCCATTCTCTCCAGTCTATGGCCTTCGGGGTATGGATCTTCGTCCTTGGAGCTTTCCTCACCCCACTGCTCCCGGAACTGCGCTCTGGTTTCTTCGAGTCTTTGTTTAGATTCTTCCAGTTCTCTCCTGGTCTCCTGTGACTTGTGCATCATTGCAAGCAGCTCTGCCTGCATCTTTATCCAGCCATCCTTGTCTTCCTGCTCCTCCATCTGTAGGCGAAAGAATTCGATCGCCCGGGCTTGCGCCTGGGAGACGTTGGCAGGCACCGCCGGAGAAGGCACATCTGCCGCCATGATAACGGCCGGCTGGTTGGGGTTGGGCGCTTCGCACTGTTTCTGAGTGTCATTCGACTCTGCTTGGTTGTCTGGTTCGCTGACACTCGAACTAGCTGCTCGAGGCCTCGTATCTGTATCACTATTCGCCTGGGGACGATCCTGTGCAGCCCATTGTTCTTGAACCATACCCATCAGGAGGGAGTAGTATTCGCGGTTGTTACGGTCGAGTCGTTGTAAGCTGCCTCTCTCAACAAACTTCTTGACGAGTCGCACCCGTGGAGGAGGATCCTGTTCTGCCTTCAACTGGTGAACTCGATGATGAAGGTATCCAAATAGGTCATCGGAATCGACCTCCTAGTGTCGATCGTGCTCTGAGCTACCCTTAGGCGGTTCGGTAACTTCTGGCTGCGAGTGAGGAGAAAGCTTCGTCGCCGCCAAGGTATCAGCAAGGTCGGGTTCTTGCCCATACAAGATGGTGTTGCTGTCGAGTTCAGATCCTTGGCCTTGATGGGGTGGACTTGAATGCGACCCATTGGAAATTGATCCAGAGTCATTTCGCATCAGATGATCCCTGTTTATCGTCAACATGGTGTCTGAGTTGAACCTGTGATATTCTTTCTTCAAAGCCTCTCCGTGGGACACAAATGCCCCCACAGATGCCCTCGCCATCATTTCCAGAAAAGCCTCGAGCATGCCTTCGCACAGGCCCTCGTCTTCAGGCAGGCGACGTCCATGATATGCCCTGAAGAGCTTGATCCTCGTCAATCGAGCCCATTCCGCCCAGATCTTGCAGTATTCCTCTTCGCTGAGACAGGCTGCAGGGCTGTGCATAAGTTCTGTCTGTGACTTGCGGTGCTCTCTGTGTACGACTTCAGCTTGCTCTGCCGACTCCACTTGCTCCTTGTTGGGTGTCTCCTTTGGTTTGCCCGCCATGTGGGCACTCCAGGCTGCCTTTGCAATCTGTACCGCTGCTCGGGTATCCGAAGGAGGTGCAAATATTGGTGTCCATTCATTTGTGAAGCCTTCAGAGATGGGGTCTCGTACTCCTTGGGGAACACCCTGGCCAGAGAGCCATTTGTCTGGAGTCCAGAACCAACTCTCACTCGACTTGGTTTGCTCCTTCATCTGATCCGGCGACGGTGGATTTATCTCGACTGGGGAGTCCGCTTGTGTCTTTCCTTCAAGGGCTGACACCAACGGAGCTTCTGCCTGCGGTGTGCTACCCGAAGAAGAAATGCTGCTTGCTGTCGTCGACCCGGAGTATGTCCGGAAGTAAACAGGTCTTAGTAGCGAGCTCGAACCTGGAGATTGTGCTTCTTCCTTGTAGCCAGTTCGGCTGCTGACCAGGGACCAGCTGTCGCCATTGTCCGTAGGCGTGTTGTTCTCTTTTGTGTTGGGCTGAACGGAAGCCTGCGAGCTGATCTTTGTCTCTTCATGTCGTCGCTTGTGCATATCCAGGAGCATCTTTTGCTCCGCAATCTCTTCTCTGCTGGCAACCACGTCGCCCGTCTCCGGCTCCAAGACTATGGGGGCTTCAGTTGCTCCTGTCTGCTTTTTGACACCTCCAACCTTGAGTATGATCCTCGGCGGCGGCTTTTGGGCCAGAGCCTTGGGCTCGCGGTCCACCCTCCATACGTCGGGCCGCAGCTGCTTCTCCCCCACGTGCATATCCATCGCACCGTCCATCATCTTGTCAACTGCAGACTTGCTTTGGTCGTGGATCTTGGTTGCGAGGTTTGCGAATCGCACCTTTGTCTTTTGTGCCAAAAGGTCCAGGGAGCCCAACCTTTGCTCCGTGGCCCCCAAAGAGGCGTCCGATTGTGGACTCGGTGGCGGGTTGTCTGATCTTTCTCTGTCCTGCTTCCGGCGGTTCCACATTTCCAGCTGCTTTTGCTGCTCCCAGATCGCCTTGTCGGTAGTCAGGGGCTGCCAGTCAACTTTAGCTTCGGCGGCGGCCGCCCGGTCCTCTTTGGCCCATGCTTCTTTCTGGCGCCGGTAGAGCGCTAGCGTGTCCTCGCGATCGCGGGAGACATCTTTAGCTTCTGTTGGCAGCTGATTCTCTTTGTTGTGAAGATTCTGTGACGTATGTTCTTTGGGGGTGGTAGTAATAATACTAATATTTGAGTCGCCCTTTGGGTCTTTGCTAACAAATGGATCATCATCCCCCATCTCGATCATCGTCCAGTTTCCCCCTACCTCGCCGATCTTGCCATTGCCTCTGTCGCTTGTAGAAATTGAATTGCCCCTACCCGACGAGGCAGTGCTAGGCCGCGACGCCGAGACGTACGGACACTCGCGCTCGTACTGCTCCACCAAATCCAGAAACTTTCTCCTCCGCCTCCGCTCCGCCTGCACCGCAACCCAGCCTTCCCGGTCCGCTGAGCCGGACGAACCCCGCTCCCCCTAGACGGGCTTGGCCTGCTGGCTCTAACGCGACCCGGCCTGCGAATCTTGGGACTTTTTTTCCATCTCTTGACGCAGAAGCTCGGCATCCATCTGCGCCTCCAGCTCCTCCACCATTTGCTTCTCCCCCATAGGCTTGAGCTGCTTGATTGCTTCCTTTTCCTTTTTCTCCGTCTCCTGACGCAGAAGTTCGGCATCCAACTGTGCTTCCAGCTCCTTCACCATTTCCTTCTTTCCCATAGGCTTGAGCTGCCTCTCTTTTTCCTTGCCCTTCCTAGAGATCTTGCGAGGCTCCCCAAATTCCATCATGTGCAGCGCATTCTCGAAACGATCTGCATTTCTAATAATCTTGGCCGCCTTTTCCTTACCATGGTGACGCACAAGATTCGAACGCGTCTCCTGCTCCTTCTTTTTGGCCATGCGAACATCTTCCAGGTGAACCATGTACAGCGACTCTTCCAGAGGAGGTGCAGTGTAACTCGGATCAGCGGCCTTCCTCTTTCTGTTCTCGCGCGCCACCAAGTCGATGTTTCGAGGGAGGCCACCAAAGTTTGGGTTCTTGGCCGGGGGCGCCTTGTCCTCGTCCTCGTCGACGTAGTAACCCTGCTGGCGGTACCACTCGGGCGTCCGGAGGCCATCGTGGCGCTCACGGTTGTACGAGACGCCGTAGGGGGACTTTTCCCAGGTTCCGTGGGTCTCTGGGATCTTGAGGAGCTCCTTGGCACGTCTTTGGGGTAGTTGCATTTCTTTCTCATCGATGTGGTGACTCTCGTCAGGGGCTTGTTTTTTGGTTGATGATGGGCCACTGGTGGGGAAAGAGGAGCATCTGGGTATGCCAGTAGTGGTGGGAGGCGCAAGTAGGAAGTCCTGGTGGTTTGTCATCATTGGCGGCTTTTGCCACGTTGATGGTCCGTCGTAGGGCATCTTCTCGTAGGCCGGTACGGATCTTGTCGCTTGTAGAGATGATGCCAGGCACATGCTGCCATTGCCGTTGGAACCGTAGGGGTTCCAGAACGGGGTTACGAAGGGGTTAAAGAAATCTTGCTGATGAGATCCCGTTTCAGTAGGAAAGGGATGGGGATATCCGGCCATGCCGCTGGCTCCCATGCTTGATGGCAGCTCAGGAGTGACTGATCCGGATTGGTCTTCGTTCTCGAGGGGCGAGTCAGCCGGTGGTGTCAGCGTAGAATCAGTCGATGGAGATCCCGTCATTGATTCTTCTGTCCTGGTCCGCTTGGAGGTCTGCTGGCCGTCCGATGCGGGTGAGTAATAATACGGGATGTGCCTGTTCGCAGGGTAATCTCTGTGTTGCGTATCTGGGCTTCCGCGCTTCGTAGACGGGGGAGACCCGTTAGCAGAATCTGTCATTGTAGCGTTGTAGGCAGTCATGATGGGTATTGGTCTGCTGAAGTTGATTGTATGTCTTTTGCTGGATGGTTCCGGTGTCTTTGGACCGTTTGCGCTGCCTTTCGCCGTGGTTTCAACAGGGGTATCTAGTGCAGAAGGAGCTGTGGATGGATCTGGGCTTGTCTGTACGTGAATACTGAGAGCTCGAGGGCTTGAACTGTCAACAGCTTGGCTGAGATTTGGACTTGTCTGAATGTCAAGACTGGGAGTTTGTAGTTTGGGAGTGTGGACAGGATCTGGACTGAGGTCTGGACTGGGAGAGGCCGCCTTTTCTAGCGACGCGTGTTGACTCATGGCGAAGAAAACATAAACTTCCTGGTAGGTGTGCTTGTTTTTGTTGTTCTGTGGTTGCTGGGCAGTGATGTTGGAAAAATGCAAATAAACGAACGAGTGGCATCATACACCAAAGCACATGTGAGCTGCTTCGAGCTAAAAGTATGCAGAGCTAAGGTTTTGCAGGTTTCGAAGAAAAAAAGTCTGCTATGAGAGATGAACGAGTGTGGTATCATTGATGACAGGCTTGAGCGGGCAGAATGAGCTCCCCCATTAAAGACAACATCAGGCCCGTATGGATCGAATTTGCGAAAAGACGTAGCTAGAGGTACCTTAACGGGTAGGTAGGTAGATATCCATGCCAGCTGGCAACTCGAACAAGATACCTGAGTTGCGCCCACAGTACCTGCCTCGATATTGTAGAAACTCTCCATGGAAGGCGGTCTACCCTCCTGG
Source organism: Pyricularia oryzae 70-15 (assembly GCF_000002495.2). Classification (NCBI taxonomy): domain Eukaryota; kingdom Fungi; phylum Ascomycota; class Sordariomycetes; order Magnaporthales; family Pyriculariaceae; genus Pyricularia; species Pyricularia oryzae. The sequence goes on along the minus strand of NC_017853.1, from coordinate 257,014 downwards.
CTGAGCTGGAGCTTTCCCATTATTTTCTTCTTCTTTTTGTGCTTATTTGTCTGTCACCAAGAAAGGGCGACTACAGACACCTGCACATTTGAAGCTTATGAGGATGTTGTCCAGGAAACAGGGAAGCTTTTCGAACCTTGACAATTTTATTTATTCGACCGCCAAACTTGAGGCTTATACTGCACAGTGCATTGGCCACTTTGCCACCATTCCTTTTATTTTTCTCCCTTTCTTTCCCCTCCTCCTGCTATCTTGCCCAGGAAACCAGAAATACCACATGGTATCTGGTGGGTAGGTGGTCACATGCCCTGGGGTAGGTCTACCTTGGCCACGTCAAGAAATCCCACCTCCGGGCTTGTGACTTTTATTAAACCTTGCAGCTATATCAGCATTATCTATGATAAGATTTAGAGAAGAAAAAAGCAGGAATTGCAACAAAAAGTCAACAAAGCGTGTGCTATATCTCTTGGCAGTTGGTGGATCAGATTCGTAGGTCACATCGCGAAAACTAGGGCTTGTCTAGTGTAGGTCTAGATGATATTTCTGCAATCTATTCTCTATCAGACGAAAGGAGTCAAAAGCTTTTTTTCCTTTTTATCCCCTCGTCTGTACCAGTACCCCTCCAATCCCCATGCTTACTTGCTGTTCCTCCAGTCCCTGACCGGCCACGGCGGCTCGATGCTGGCCACAGGCGCCTTGCACTTGTTATCCATGGCAGCCTTTGCCTCGGCACTGTCAAATGCCACGCAGCCGTGCTGCAGGCCCGTGATGCCGTCGCAGATGACCACGGGCGCTCCGCCGCAGGGGCTCGTGATGTTGAAGTTCTTGAAGACGACGTTCTCGCACACGGCGTCGGGGCTGGTGGAGCAGGTCAGCCGGGCGACGGCGTCGCCGTTCTTGCCGCTGGTGGTGCCGCTAAAGTTCTCAAAGGTGATGTCCTGGATGCTCATCTTGGAGGGGAAACGGTTGCAGGTCTCGCTGGGGATGTTGAAGTAGCACGAGTCGAGGCGGGCGACAAAGTCGAGGTTGGCGGCGTAGAAGTTGCGGAAAGTGACGTTGCGGATCCAGCCTGTTTGTTTGGTCGTGTTGGGCCCAGTTAGTCTTTGATGAATCTTTATCAGGGTGCTGTGAGCAGAGCGGACAAGGACGGTACCTGAACCAACAGACTCGCCAGCCCAGATCTTGAGTCTGGCACCATTGTCACCATTTAACAAGGCAACATTCTCAATCAAAACGTTCTCGACAATGGAAACTTCTCCTTCGTACTGTCCCAGCGAGCCCATGGACTGCCCATGAGTTCCGTTGCAGTACTGTGTAGCGGAATGTGATTAGTAGCGGTCCAATCACGTGATGATTAATTTACGGATATCTTTTCTCCTCTTTGTCTGAAATCTGAAATCTCGAGTAGGGAAAATAGACATACCATGGTGTTGACGTGGACGTTGGACGTGTTGCTTTTGGGGCTGAAACAATCGTCTCCAATGTTGACCCAGACGCGCTCCACGGTGACGCCGTCTACGTTGAGCGAGTTGAAAAAGTCCGAGTTCTTGGGCGGGGAGGTGGCATTGTTGGAGATTGCCTCAATGATGACGTCTTTGTATGTGACATCCTTGGCTGTGTTTTGGACTCTGTCAGTCAATTGATTGTCTTTGCGCACCAGATTTGGTCTCAAACCTCAAGTTAAGGGTTTCCTCGTACAGGTGACGACAAAATTGTGCCAGACGGGCGAGTCCTTCATAAAGATTCCCTCAACGTGCAGGTTGGTTGTGTTTTCGGCGTAAAAGAGCACCGGGCGAAGGTATGGGTTGTCTGGGTCGAGAATCCTACAAGCAGCACGTTAGTCGGCATTTGCGAGTAGGTATATTCAGGCTAATCAGGATCCAAGCAAAGGGGGTTCTCCTCACTCCAGTCCAGAAAACTCATTCCACCACCTCTGCCCGTTGCCGTCCAAGACCCCCTCGCCATAGATCTTGATGTCCTTGCCGCCCCACTTCCAAAACATCAGGGAGCGCTGGAAGGGGTGGTAAAAGGCATTGGCCTGCCAGTACGGCGTGTCGTTGGTGAACCTGATGGTGCCCTCCAGCTTGACGTGGATGTCGTTGAGGAAGGTCAGGTCCAGCGGCTTGCCGATGACGAACAGCTGGTCCTTGGGCAGGTGGACGGTGCCGCCGTTGTTGGCGTCGCGCACGGCCTGCTCAAACTCGGCCGAGACGTCGTCCAGGTCGTGCGTCGACGCCCGCGGCGTGAAGCGCCGACGGCAGCCCGAGTCGGCGCGCCTCGCGACCGGGTGCTTGGCCCGGAACTCCTGGGCGTTGCGGGGGCGGTCCGCTGGCATGAACGCCGTGGCCGTGGTGGCCACGCCCAGCATGGCGAGGAGCGACGAGAGCTTCATGGTTTGGGGGACTGGCGGCGGGGGGGCGTTGTGGCTTTGAAACGGGATCGGGGGCCGACGAAGTCGTGGAATCGTAGTATGAGGCAGGCAGTTTTGGCTAAAGAGCGATCAGTCTTCTTTATATCTACATAGTTCCCCTTCAGTTCGGCAACTTATTCCCGGTCATCGAAGCTCCCCCTGCTTTGCCCCAGATCAACAACTTCCCCATACCCCAGACCTTCAAAGTGCAAAACGACCTTGTCTCCGCATTCTTCTCCGCATTGTCATTGGCAAGCAGATGCAAAAAAAAGAAAATTTGAACTTCTCGTGTCGCTTCTCCGCACTTTCAAGACCCGCTACTGCAGATCAAGGTTCCCAGGCATCAAATCCTCGAGGTGGATGATTGGTGGGAAAACTAGATCTATTTTCCAACCTCGCTAAGAGACGGAAACAAATTCATCCAGCCAAGCTATTGCCCATGTCATGGATAGTAGAAAACAAATCACCTAGTCTAGTACCTACATCTATTCTAGACCGCAAGTCTAGGTCAAGTCATAGAATAGCAATAATCGCTAGGTACAATCCTGTTGGGCTTTACTAAAGGATCTCCTCGTCGTGTGGGGACACATACTTGGCTCTGCATCCTAGCGCAAACAGCCTCAGCTTGGTCCTCCTATACACAAATCTACACACCGTCTAGCCGTACAGGCTCGTCTCTCGTCTCTCGTCTCAGATGACGCGAGTTCGCCTCGTCCTCGTAGACCTTGTTCTGCAGGAAAAAGTTTGATGCCGCAGACGCCACCTCTACTATGTGGTCCTGAACCTGACTGTTCTTGTCGGGAGGGCCCTCGCCCTCGACGTAAGGGGATAATGCCCAGCACTCCTGAAGCATGACGTACACCGCCCTCATGTGCACCAGAGCCCTGTCCCAGTTGGTCTCTGGCAGCTGGCCTATGGCGAGCGGGCCCGTGCAGGAGTGGTCGGTGACGGACATGAGAAGGCAGGCCCACATGGCCGCCAGCAGACGGTCCGGCCGGCTCTTGGCCAGGGCGCGCTGGTTCCCGTGCTCCCTCATCAGCTCAGCCGTGGCCCGGATGGCCTGGTTGTAGTGGCCCAGTATGCTCTCGAGCCGCGCCACCCGCTCGGCCCGGTCGTCGCCCGGCCAGCACGAGTCGCGCGTGGCGAGACCCGAGGCCAGCGCCGCGTGCAGCACGCACGGCTCCGCGATGGCCGTCTGGATCAGGATGGGTCGGATGCCGTGCGTCGACAGCCCGGATTCGAGGCCCGGAACCACGCCGATTATGAAGAAGGAAAAGGACTGCATGTCCCGCTCGCTCAGCCGGGGCAGCATCCTGGGTTGTGTCGTGGTGGCCGCGGCGGCCGGGATGGGTGGCATCGGCGCCCGTCGTCGCGCCTGCGCATCGGCCGTGGGATATTGGCATTCCCAGTTTCCCTTGACGCATCCTCCGCAGGTCGGTCGTGCCTCGTCGCATTTGTATCGTCGCTGTTTGCAAGTCAGGCAGCCGGTCCGAGCCTTTGGTTTTCCTCGGGCGCCTGGGCGGCATCTTTTGGCCTGTGGTGGTGGTCTGTGGGTTGTGACTAGCTGCCACTGCTCTTGCTTTAATTGATCGTCCATGTTGATGATGTCAAAGGATGACTGGTTTGTAAGGGAGTCCAAGGGAGAAAAGGGGGTGGGGACAGCCTAGGGGACTAATGATAAACACGACTTTGAGCGTGCCAATTATGTATTATCAACATGATTCAACATAATAAAGAAAAGAGTTGGTCTTGAAAGGCAGGAGCAGAATTTTCGTGCTGTATTCCCGAACAGAATGAACAGAAAAAAAACCGCAAACAATGCAGCAACTGCCTATCCGCCATCTTACTTGGGTGGGAGATTGATCTGCGCCAGGTGAGGGCGGTGTGGGGGATGCCAATATGCCTTTGGATGCAAAGGGCAAGTAAGTCCCAGTCCAGTCCTTTTGGGCCTGCGACCCCTACAAATCAGTGGGGACGTGGATCCGACACAGCGGTAACAGCTTGCACTTGTGTATCATCAAGTTGGCATTAACGACACCCTCATTGGATCCCAAGGCCATTTTGCCATTGTTGGTGCTTACATCTAGATGGCTGACTTCGCTGCATTAGGCATGTATATCGTTCCAAGCATCATACATATGGCGATGCAATACTACCTGGCAAGCTGGTACACAACCATCAACAGCCTATCTAGTCTAGACTAGAACTAGCACTGGTATATGTTTAGGGAGACCCCTCCTGTTTTCCCTGTCCCGTGCATACTTGGGATGCTCGGAACAGTTTTCAACCTCGACGAGAAAAAAAGCCCGTCATTATTGCAACTACCCTCTACGAATTATGGATAGGAAACAGTGGCTCTCATCAGATCATCCCCTATGATGATAGGTGATAATAGGCTGAGCTTCAACCTCCTCGTCGGGATTTCCCTTGGCGTCCCACGTAATATTCGCCGTAAAGCAACACGTCAGCATGCACACAGAAGACATGTAACCACCGGAACTAAACATTAGAATTGTACTGAGTATTTCCATACAAGCTTTTCTTCATTCTATGCGTGGCGGAACGCCCAGTAGACTTTGCAAATATCAGACGCATGTGGTAGGGTGAATTGGCTCTTGGCAGTAATGGAGAAAGCTATAACTAAACTAGGTACGGTACCTTAGGTAGGTAAGATAGGTGTACATTTGTAGAAATTTCTCTTCCCCTTTTTATCAAAACACGAGTGGGACTCGTGTCAGCTCAAATCCAAGCAACGGTCGGGCTTTTTGATCGTCATGGCAAAACAGGCAGCAAAAAGTCGCCCTGTCATATCGTGACACAGCGTCTTACAGCATCTCACCAGAGATTTATAGCTCGGGCTTTCAGGCTCGTCGGGTAGGCTTTTTTCATTAATATTTAAAGATCTAGATACCGAGAGGAGATGAGCTCTACGATGACAATGCGACCAAGCAAACAACAATCTCCAACACGTTTGCCACTACAATGCGGTTGATTCCCATCCTTTTGGCAGGCTGCCTGACGGGCGCTCAAGCCCAGGTTGCTCTTCCCACTGCCCTACCGGCGTTGACAAGCATCTGGTTCCCCGAAGACATCCCCGGCGGCCCTTTCCCATCGAAACTTGAAGCAAACGTATTCATCGGCAACCCTGGCACCACCACTTGGTCCTTCACCACCGAGACCACCGTCGCGGGCGCAACAACCACCAGTGATGCTCCAGAGCCGTATTGGAACAGTCTTGGCCTCAAGTATGCCAGCGAGGGCAGGGTTCTCACTATGGATTATACTGGAGGTCATGCGCTTATGCATCCCCAGTCTGACTCGACGACAGCCGAATCTGGTTCGACAACATGGACGGGAGTCCGGTACGAGACGTAAGTTGAAAGCCACCACATGTTTCTCCATCGGCGGCTACTTGAGTCCTTTGGACATTTGCATACATCGCATCAGGTCATTCCTAACCCAGTCTTGTTATTCTTTAGATTCATGCGTGTCCAGTGCACCTCGATAGTCGGCGCACCCTCTGCCCTGTGCGATGGGTCGTACGGCTCGGTCCTGCGGACTATAAGCTCCATCTCGCCCGGAGGGACCACATTCACCGGCACCACAGTTGGTTTCGGCCTAACCACGCCCGCCATAACCCAGCGTCTTACAGCCCTGCCGGTTACTGTGACAAAGGGGCCCCTGGCAACTGTCACGTCCACACCCACGCCTACTCAGACGCCAAAAACTACGTCCTCTTCCACAGGTGGTGGCTCGCCGAGGGTCACGCAGCAGGCTGGGGCTTTTGCTGGTGCTGCGGTCCTTGTCGGGGGTGCTTTGATGCTGTACTGAACTGGGCATGTTGATATGATAACCATCATGTGCTACTCCAAGCCTCCAAGGTGTTGCAATACAGGGCTAGACTCTAGTCTAGTGTCCTTTGAAACAGGAACTTGGAATATTTTTGTATTTATGATCATACTCTCTGATTAGGAATACTGCTCTGTAATGATTTGACTCTCCCTCTCTATGTATCAAGTGCTAGTCCACCCGTCTATTCATGGTAAAGCTTGACATATTAATTTCGTCTTTCAGGACAGCATGATCAAAACAGACTGTGCTCCTTCAGGGCATAAAGAATCATACACCTGCAACCTGCGCAAATAAACCATGTTCTAGCAGCTCGAGAATCAAACGGGCGTTAAAGTAGTCATCCAGGTAGACAATTTCCCTGGTGGTTAGACCGTCTGAGTGTTACCAATAAGTCCTTTTGAAATAGAAATGCAACGCCAAATATTGCTTCAAAGACAGATTGCGCAAGCGCCTACGTATAATACACGCAAAGACTTTCTCCTACTATTGCCCGAACTAGCTTGCCACGGGGATAACTCAGAAGGAATGAGAAGAGCCCAAAGAAACGGGTTTCAAGGTACAGACCAAATCAAACGCAGACATTGAAACAAAGACCAGTATCTAGGTACAGGAACAGCACCATTCGAGATGCAAATATGGGGGGTTCCTTACTTTAGTCATCAGACTTTCGGCTGATATCGGCCTTACAACCCTCATAACCTTGTTAGAGAGCCTATAGAGCAATGGTTGCATATGTTGGAGTTATTCAAGCGGCAGTATATATATCTTTTACCGGGAAGAGACTTATAAATTAGAACTCGATCCCAGTATCATCGTGTGCACAATTTATATACAGCCAGATAGTCACTTTAGCTGCTCTTTAGGGTCACTCCATACACGTATACTCGGCAATCAAAATGCAAGTGTCTGGTATGTAAGTACAGACCATACTTGTCAAATTTGTTTACAGAAACACTGAGCCGCTAGTACAATATACGTGTGCATGCAGTAGAGCTCGCAGGCGTGTTGGTTTACACATTTACACAGCATGGCATGTGTGCGAGGGGCAATAGTGCGTCCAGACCGATGTGAATAGTAGTCTTCGTTGCCCATAGTGATATGCCAAACACATAGCCTACACCGCACTCATGGTGCTTCTGGTGAATCGGTGGAGTACTACAAGAATTGCGTGGCTTTGCTCGATTTGAGGACACACCGAGCGAAGTCTACCTTGAATGGAACTAAGATCATGAGGCTCAAATTACGCACAGTAGCTGACACATGGCGGCGACGGTGTTCGTTAAACCTACTACTTTCAAGACAAACGCTGGTAATTAGGCCGAGCGACTATTGGTGATCTAAAGCCAGCTGGACCATCTGCTTTTCCCAGGTTTCCGTGGTAACTTTGATCAAGTCTCACGGCACAGCCTTCCAAGCCACCAGGCTAACCCCCACGATCAAGCAATGTGGAAAGCCACCGTTTGTGTCGAGCCCCAAGAAACACAGCAGACAAAAAGACTGGTGTCGTGCAGATCCCAAAGTACAAAAGAAAAAAAGACAGCCTTCTTTTCTCTTGGGAGAAGCAAAATCAAGGCATGCAAGACATGCAGCTTAGATGGCGTGCAGGCCAGGCGGGAGCCAAGACTCGCAAGCGCAACGCCTTGTTCGGTTCTTCTTTTCACCGCCGAGAAAGTGAGCCGCTGGGGGGCAAGGACGGACGGTTGGCTAGAGAAAAAAGTTAAAGCGCCCAAAAAAAAGAATCCCGACCGGTCGGTCGACGTCACGATGCAACCCCAAAGGCTACACAGGCTCGACAAACTAGAGAAAATAAATCTCTCCTAGGCAGGGGAAAATCGTACGGTTTTGACGGGTAGCTTCGGGTATACGGGCGATGGGGGTTGGAAAATAGCCGACGGATCTATATTTCTTGGGGAGCCAAGAAAAAAAAAACAGTTCACAGGTTTTGTGGTGGCGTTCTTTTTTTTTTCCTCCCTCGTATGCGGTTGTTTCTTCCCTTTCGTTGTGTGTGATAATCATTTTTCCAGAGTGGCTGAAACGCACACCCACCGGGCGGCCTCAGCCCAGGACTTTTTGTCTGTATTGCCAGGTTCAGATACCGGTAGGGAGGTATCACATATGCGTGGTCTGGCCCGGTCGGTCGTCTCTTTCTGCGATTGTCCAATTCCGGGGCCGTCCAACTACGATGCCGTTGCTGCACGGCCAAGGAGTAAAATAGTTTACCACCTACTGTACGTTATATATGTGCATGCATGTGCAGGGAACAAAGATGAGCCTGCGTTTAATCTGCGTTACGAACCTGATGCCTTTCTTTTCTTCGCTACCTAGTTCTTGCCTAGTCTTTTTTTCTTGATGGAGGGGGAGACTTTCACGGCCAAGGCCCCCCCAGAATGCGACCGCATCTCGGTCACGATGCAGCCTAGTGCATTTTCGGAGCCCTGTGTGTAGTAGTAGACCAGCCATTGGTAGACCACCTCAAAGAACTTCCGCCGTGCTGGTGTGGAGACAAGCAAGTGATGCACAGTTGTGGCGTTTTGGCGGCGGACCTCGCAGAAACAAAATGATGGGGGGGGGGGGGGGGGGGAAGCAAAAAGGAAGAAGTTAAAAAAGGGGTCTCTGTTCGTCGTCCTCTTCTTCCATATACAGTACACACTAACAGCCATCGTTTCCCTCCATGGTTTAGCCGTCTGCCCGGACTTGAAGCACTAATGGTTGGGTGTGGTGTGCTGGATGCCACCACGTCCCACTGCCGAGCCTATGATATTTCTGCGTCTGGCCAATGTGGGAGGGCTAACGGGAAAAAAGCATGGGTGAGTGGGTGGGTGTTTTCTTTTTACGGTATGCATTGAGTATTGAAGCAGTGGTGTGTGTGAGTAACCAGTCTAGAAAGTGTGTGTGTGTGCGTGTGTGTGTGTGTGTGAGAAATACCGTACAGCAGGAAGCTTGGAAGCTTAGGGAGTGCACAAGGAGCAGGTGACCCGCCGCCGGACGCACGAGGATGTCATCGTCGAGCTACCGAGGTGCAGCTTTCGGCTTGAGATCGTGCCGAACAGGAAGAACAAAAGGATTAACCAGAAGGGAAGCAAGGTTATACGATGTGTTCCTACCGGTATCATGTATTGGTAAGGGGCTGCATGCATTTCATATGAGCCGGTCTACAGGCCTCATCAACAACATGCCAATTGAACCTCTAGCAAATAGCCAATGGGTAAACCTTGTGTTTTCTTTTTCTTTTTTTAATTGGGAGGGCCAACTAGCTTCTGGATTTCCCGAACCATCACAAAGCAACAAAGCTCTTCCTTGCGTCGAAAAGCTGCCATGCCAGATTACATGCAGGCGGGACGATAGTGGCGGACCCTCGTAGATGGGCAAGGGATTTTTTTTGTCTCGACAGGGTATGGGCTGCTTGGAATAAGACCACAATACTGTACAGTACTTGTTGATGTGCTTTTTTTAAACAGTAAAATGACCTGTTAAATGTTTTGTTCTCCGAATTCTTTCGCAGGGGATGTCGTACAGCGGCAGAAGATCGTCAGCACCTCGTGGAGCTCGCTTGTTACTAACATGCAGGTGTGGCAAGAGACCCTTGTGGGAGCCGAGGGTATGATGACGAAACAAACAGCGAGCAGCAAGTGGCTGGCATCATGACCTTTCTAAAATGGCACCAAGGGGAGAAGTCCGACGGCGGGAGGCGAGCTGATATTATCCAGACCCCGGACGGGATTCCTACTGTACTACGTATTACACCATGGCAATGCAGCTTGGGGAGACACAAACACTGTGGCGATGAGCTTTTTTTTCGAGAGACAAAAGTGTGGTGTGTGTGGGTGAGCGAACGGTGGCGGGGCGTAGGCCAAGATATGCCCGGATAAGCAAGGCAACATATACATCGCCGCGGCGCCGAAGGCAAGCGGCTCACGTCCGAAACAGAAAGGAAGATCCACAGAGTCGACTCGGTAGGCGGGGCGGATCTGGACTCGTCTCTTGCTTGCAGCCCGGCAGCATCGGCACAAACAAACGTGCGCAAACGGCTCGACGTTGTAACGTCCGCCCTATGACAGCAAACCCGAGAGCAAATTTGAGTAGGGTAGGATGGGTGGCTTTGGGCAGATACTGTAGCTTTGTTTCGTCACAAAACATAAAGGCTGGTGGGGTTTGAAGCAAGGGGGAACGGACAGATGCCACCAGAAAGAGGTGATTCTTGGTTCACTCTTCGAGACGGGGTTTCTGTTTTTCCCGGTTGATCTAGGCCGGCTTTGAGACACCCAAAGAAGATTGAGAGAATAAAGTACCGTAAAGCAACAGGCATTGCCCAAGTGGCTGACCTGGGCGTCAAACAGTGTCTGGAGGCGAAGAAAAAGAATGCACTTTGCTGGAGCCACGATGGAGCACAAATGGAGCCCCCAAGCCCCCGGGACGCTTCCGGGCGCCTCTCCTTGTTGGGGGCCCAAAATGCCCCAAAAAGACCCAAATTTTTGTACCGTAGTACTCGAGATTGCTGAACAATGCAAAGGGGAAGGAAGCCTGGACCTTTTGGGGGATAAGGTATCCAGCACTGCCAGCTTTGCCAGGCACCCGCCCACGAACTACTGTACAATATGCGTCGCAGCTTTGGCTCGTGGTTGGCATATCTGGGTCTCGTGGTCAATGCTCACTCCCGATCCTGGGGTAAGACAGGGACCGCCGTTCAAGCAGCAGCACAGGCCAGTAGCAAAGACATCTTTGTCTTGTCTTGTCTTTTTTTTTTTTTTTTTTTTTTTTTTTTTTTTTTTGCAGTGATGGTGGCCTGGGGGGGAAGTTTTGCTTCCGCTGATCTGGGGCATGACGATCGCACGCTTCTCCAAGGAGGGAAAGGTGTGATTGATCATGCAACATGTCTTGCCTGTCAAAAAAGAAAGGGTTGCGTTGCCCAGTGGTCAAACATGGATTGTACCTTTTCAGAAAAAGAGGCTGGTGGTGTTTTCAAGACAAACAACCGAACCACAGCATCACGTCACAAAACAACCATTGTCTCGCTTGCTTGCTTTTCCCCCCTGTCTGCTTTTCTCGGTTGTGTTTGCGCTTGCAAAGACATAATGTAAGGGGAGAGAAAGTTGCCATGTTGAGAAAGACCAAGTTTCTCGGTAGGGAACAGTGGCGTAGGACTTATTTTTCTTTTTCCCCCCAACTCCAGTTTACTGACGGTAAGAGCGGCCAGAATCTGCAGGTTGGAACAAAAAAAGGGAAACGAATTTCCAAGCCGCAGTCACACTGTAACATGGAAAAGGAGCCGCTGCATTTCAAATCTCCGCACCGTCAGAGAAACACTGTACCAAGTCCGGGCGTCAGCCCGGCAAGTTAAGATTTGGGTAGCTACCGTGGTTCTTGATGTACATTCTCCCCGTTTTTCTTGGGTCTAATTTGTTTTTTTTTTAACAATTTCAACGGTTGCAAAAAAAATCATGGGGTGCTAGGTACGTACATGGCGACGCTACTAAAATGGGAGAGATTAATAAGAGCAAGAAAACCAAGTCTTTACTGGAACAAGGCATTCTTCCGAAATACAGTTGCGACTCTTTGTGGCTTTTGTGGGACCCAACCCAGTCACAAAACGAGAAGGATGCCCCGGAGGTTTCTAGTTTAGATGTGGCTGAAATAAAAGTTACCAAGATCGGCGGTTTATCGAATTTCCCAGATTTCCAAGGGCAGCAAAGACCTTTGGTCAATTTTCTGTTTGTCTCCCGAACAAAACGCACATGTTTACCGTGAAAAAAGAGATCGTCGACTGATGACATTTCTTTTTGTTCCGGGCTGCAGCCATGGAATCCTGCCCCCTTCCCCGGCCATGCTGACGAGGTACTTTACTGTACAGAACTCCGGAATCAGTATAGCTCCAAGCAGGAACCGCCCAGCGCCTGTGAGGTGGCCTCGAACATGATGATTGGGTGCAGGGTGGCAGATGTTCAAGGCTCCAGGGTCCGTCGTAACCTGAGTGCATCGCATACAGTAATACCCAAGAACAGACAGCCAATCATTCAGGCCTGGTCTTGACTAACAACGATCAAAGTGGATGCCAATGTGCAGATGTGGAACGTGCGTTCTTAAAGGTAGGGGTGAGGTCTTAATGTGATGTGTGGTGTGGATGCGATGCGATGTATCCTGCAGCAGGGAACAGTGAGAACAAGGGAGCTTCCTCCCCGGGTCCCGCAAAATTTCGAACAGCTGATCAACTTTACCACGCCGCTTGAGCTTTGTTCTGGTAATAAACGTCTGCCACGTAGGTACATGTAGAGAGCATCATCGACTCGGCATCAGTGATGACGATGCAGGACCGGGGTTTGGAGTAAACCGAAAAAAGTCTCCGTGTTTGAGAAACTGAAAAGACGCTATCGCATTTAGCACCAACGTTTCTGGAAACATGTGCTGCCTTGCTGCGTATACCGGTACATGGTAGTGAAATTGTACAGTAGTATAGTATAATAACATACGGTATTATTACATTGGTTCAGGTTCAGGTCCTAATATTACCTAGTCTAGTTCTAGATAAAATGATTTACTGTCTCAAGGAGATCTGGACCTGCGATCTTCTACAGTGCGCAAATATCAAAACGCGAAACAAATACTACACGTAGCATGACTGGGTATGGTTCACCTACCATAGTACGGTAGGTATTTACTGGGTATTTAATTCGGATACCTACTCTTGCGACTTTATAATACTACAGCGCCGTCAAGGATATATATTGCCCTGCCGAGCCCAAAAGAAGAGGCCAGGGACGAAACCCAATGCCATGCATCCCATTTATGCCAGCCCTGACGGCATATCCACAAACCGAAATGGTCCTTAGTACTGTAATGTCCGGTTAGTTTTCTACTGGGAGGTAATTTTGGAGAACTGAGGCAAAAGAAGGCCAGGCCAATCTGGAGAAATGCGGGCTCGGGTACGAGGAGGTAACTCAATTTTGGGTGTGTTACTGGGCTGGTAGTCAGCTCCTCGTACGATTGGGGGCCGTTTATTTACTTTTTTTCTCTTGTCGCCCATGGTTTTCTCTCTCTTCCAGTCTTCGCCTGATATGGTTTAGAGCTAAGGAAAAGGGTCTGCTGGGGCAGCGAGTTGAACGCTCTGGGCCGGTTCTGGTGTGAATCGGGGCGGATTATCAATCAATTTGGAGCTGACTCGATTGGACGAACAAGGGAAGGGAAGAGGGAAAAAAAGGCCGCAAGTTGGGATCTGCGATACCCGCCCGCCCCAGAACCCGCTCTATCGCCGGGGTTCAGAGGTCAGCACAGTCCGAAAAGCGGAAAACAAAAAGAAGGACAGGTGCAAGGAGATTGGTTTCTTCAGCTTGTCATTGTCTGAGAATAACAGTAGGATCGTTCTCGTTCGCCGGTTTTCAATCAGTTGGGAATATTTTGGGATTAACATTCAGAGGAATTGCGACGTTTCTTTCAGGGGTAGGTAGGTAGGTCACCCACTAATCAATAGCTAAGCTTGAGTAAGAAACGGCAGAGAAACGCGGAAAGTCATGAAGCCGGCTGTTTGTATGACAGAGAATGCTTGCACTCACTCGTATTGCAACGTTTCCTGCACGTCCTTGTTGGCAGTGCTCCCGCTACCAAATCTGGTTCCTGGCTCGGGAGAGATTGTGAATCTGGCATGAACCCGCTCAAGCGCTAATTGATATCGGTTGCATGCCACTGAGAGCCTCGTCGGAAAGTCGAGTCAAATTTTGATATCTCCGATTCGCCTGGCGGCTAATTTGTCTGGCGCTTTTCTATCCCATACTTGCCCATCCTCAAAGCCGCACTATGCGGCAAAACCAAGCCGTGGCCATAGCCGGTGAGGTAACCATTTGCATTTGTGACTACACCTAAGTGGCTTTACTGCAGGAGTAGGGGGGGGGGGGGGTGAATAGACGAGGTTGGCAAACGAAAAATTATACCAAGCAAAAATTAGCAAACATCACCATCTTACCTTGGAACAAAAAAAAAAAAAAAAAAAGCCTCCTGTTAGCGTTCGTCGGTTAAGAATTGATTGACTGCTGAATGGTGGTGTGGAGTTGCTGCGAACGGCTTTTCCCCGTCCAGCTGATACTATGTCTAAATAGTTCAAGGGTGGCCGGTCTCTTATAATCGCCTAGCTTATTCTTTACCTTTTCCTCCATTCAATAAGGTGGTTTGGAAGGCTAAAGGGATAATTCCTATTGTGGTAAAAGCTTAGAGACGAGTTCGGGATGAGAAAAGTTGATGTACCAATTGGGTCGCTTAGATTCAACATTGCCATTTTGCCCAGTTGCCACCACCAGGGAATTTCCCGTCACTACGAACACCTACCAACTACGGAGTACGTACAGGTATAATCTCCTGCTTGTGGTACTGGCATCATGCTGGGTAACGGCGGCCTCGATTCGTCAGCCGGCCGGTCATCGGTGCTCCGTCGGCCGAGATTTCCTCTAAGCTCCTACTTCGTAATAAAGCCCTTGTGGGAAGCCGATTCCCTCGATGGTTCATACCATATATTGCGCACATAACCGAGCGAACCAGACCCGTAGCAATCCAGTTGCGACAGACCTCTCCCGGCGGTTCCGGCTGCAAGACTGGTGGGAACTTCCCGCTAGCTGCGTTCCACTTGTCAACTCCTTCCTTGCAAGCCGCCATTGTCTTTTTTCTTCTTTTCTTTTTCCTTGTCGGTTAAACGTAAGCAAATACCGGTAAAACTGAAAAAAAAATGTGGCGCTTGTTGCATCCAAAAGTGAATACTCGACGTGTGGCTGTTTGCCCAGGCCGCCGAGAAATGTGGCAGTGATCAGTGATGAATGTGGACGCGGCGCACGAGACCTTCGCGCTTTCGCTCCGTTTCGACTTTAAAAATAGCGGCGGACAGGGACATGCCTGGAATCTCTGCCGCGCACAAAAGACTAGACTAGTACGGAGCATTATTTACTTACAGTAGCATAGTACCTACTATACGGTCAAACGGCCAGTGGGAATTTGACGGATCGCTACTACATAATCAAGCAATCCGCTATCGTAGACTGGACGACACTAGTCACGGTTGACAGATTTGCCTAACGAAAGTTACTTCCCACAGCCGTGCTCCGTACAAAGTCTGTCTTAATATTAAGCTGGAGGAAGCTTCTAAACCTGGGCAGCAAAAAGTGGCGAGTCAACCTTGCCGGCCTTTTCCCTTTTTCTGGAGAAATGTTTTTTTTTTGTCGAGCCGCAAAGCAGTCCCATTCGGCAGCACATCGGCATTGAGGGCTTTTTCGATAGTGCAGGGAACCCCCAAAAGCTGTATACAAACTACAATAACGCAGGCGCCCGCCTGCGAAAACACGGCGCGGGGACCCCATTCAAACCCGACTCTGAAACAAGCCTGGCTTCCCCAGGTCAAGACCCAACACCCAACAGGCCTAAACCCTGGATAAGGCCTGCAAGGGCTAATCCACACGGCGCACAGGCACCATCGCTGGCAGGCAGGGGCGTCAGGATCTGCGAAGGACCACAAGACCGACGACCTCCATTCTCGCACACAGCCTCACTCCACCGAGGAGATCTAGGACATTTTCGACTGGTCCATCTGACCGGATTGTTTATGTCCGTGTATCGAGGCACGTCGTAAGATTCGAGAAGAGCTTCAGATCAGATGGGACTCGAGACAATGGATGGACCCTTGTCGCTCAGAAAAAGGATAAACATATCTGTGCTATGTAATATATCCGTCAGCAATGCAATATCCCATTCTGGACAAATCGCATCTTACGTAGATGAAGGCTATTGAAGCTACGTTCAAAGTTGTAGCTTTCCTCACCACGGTGAGCGAGACAACCAACCCACGCATCGCATGCCAAATCGGGCACTAGTCCAGGTAGCAAGTGAACAACAGACGATGATGACGCCGCACTACAACCACAAGATGGGCCGGGCAAGCTCTTTCGGACAAAGGGCTCCAGGTGGTAACCTTTAACCCAATGGTGGTAGGACGTAATAATGACAATACGTTGGAAACAAAAGTTTTGTCCCTCATATAGCTAGGTAGATACTGCGTACTATTGTACATACAGGAAGATGTAGGTGCCATGTGGCAGGATTAAAACTTTCAGTAGACATGGATACAACGGACTGGATGCCTTCTTGCCCGATTATGCTTCATCCAACACCAGATGACCAGCGAGCAGGGGGGGCTGGCACACACACTGTGCGTCCTCTATACGGATGAACCAGGGTCTGCAGGTAGACGATATTGACAAAAAACTGCAGCCTCTTTTCTTTCCTTTCTGCAGTTCGCTGCACCAGGCCGCGAAAGGCCTCTTGGCGGTGGGCGACGGAGAGCGCATTGTAAAGTAAATGTCATGATCCCGATGAGCTCCTGGCTGGTCTCGCAATTTGGTCATATCTTAATTACGGCTGTACTGCAAAGGAACACAAAAGAGGAACATTAAACATACATAGTCTGATCGCCCTGACCGCAAATCCTGGAGTTGGGTTGACAAATGATTGTCGTCAAGCCGGGAGCTTGGTTCGACGATCGCTGTAGGGCCGTTTTTGTCAAATCCACAACCCCGTTCGTTGTCAGCCCTGGGGGTAGGGAGCGTTTTTTGTTGACGTGCCACGCCTTAGCAGATTTGATTGTGTGAGCAAACGCAGACGCGAGCGCCCGTGGGTCTGGGACTGGTCTCGACCGCCGCTAGGAAACACAAAGCGAGGATCGGAGGCTGAGACTGACGACATGCACAGATGATGTGGTTGACAGACACTTGACGCAATGGGGAGGTTGTTGCGAAGGCCCTGTTCGTCGGTCGAAGGCCACATGCTGTTTTTTTCCTGTCTTTTCTTCTTTTCGCTCCTTCATTTCCTATAATTCCCCGAGTACTGGTAAACTAAAAAACCTAAACCCATCGGGCTAGGAATGGCCATTGGTAGACGGCCAAAGAAACCAATGTGCTGGTTGTGCTCGTCACATCGGGGCTGCACAATTGACATATTCTCCGTGTGAGAGGAACTCTAGATTGGATTTGACGTTGGCTGCGGCTTTTGTCAAGGGCGTGCAGCTACCTACATAGATACCACGCCGTATAGTAATGCTAATTAATCTTCTTTCAATTAACGAGTAATTTGGACAGAGGTATGGGTTGGAAAATGCGTCAGGAGGACAGCTATCTACACAAATTCCTTTGGATTTCAAATGACATCTACCTATTTTAGAGTTCAAATGCCTATTACTTGCTAGGTAGGTACGTTATTACTACTGTACTCGTTACTGTATGAGGCAGCCAGTATTAAATCCGAAGCTGATGAGCAATATTACCGTAAGTAGAATGTTACAAGCTGTATCCATGCATCTCTCTCATCTGGTTCGCCGATACTTTCCCCCAGCAAGGGCGGGCGCCACAACCAGCGTCTCGCCGGGCAGGTGGATCCCGTCATCTTCAGCAAAGCTGCAACGCTAGCCCAGGGACCCTGACAACTATAGCGCCCTTGTCGGCCTTTATTGTTGGCACGTTCAAGTGTGCTAGCGGTACTACTATACAGTAAATGTAGGCCAGGCCAGGCTCGGAGCAGGCATTCGCTACTGCACAGCACACTGCAGACACAAGGTCTAAGCAAAACTGCCAGTGAAAAAAAACCGCTGGTATTGGAAAGACCCTGCTCGTATCCACCACTGGACCCCGGGTCCCTTGCCATGGCCAAGCTTGCTCGCTGCAACTGCCAGTGGCTGGCAGACATTGCTTGTGTGCGATGCGACGCTGGGTTCCCACATTGCGCACTGTGGCAATGTTCCTGGCAACTTTTGCCTCTGAACCCTGCGGGACGGAATCCACTCACACTTGCTCTTTTCGACCTGTAAAGTATCTTTCGCTTGGTTCATACAGTACGGTACAGTATGTCAAGTATGGCTTTGCTGGGCCCCGGTCGTTTTCTCCAATCCAGGGAATGAACGGGTCTGATCCACAACAAGCTCCACGCGTGGGGTCAACATCAGTGCGAGCCAGTACCGTCAGTTAGACCCCTACCCTTGTGCGCGGACGGACCAGGCAGTTGCCCGTCGGCCTGCCTTTTCCTTACCTGCCTCGATGCCTGTCTGCCCTGCCTGCCCTGCCCTGCCCTGCCAAACCCCCAGGATGTCTGTGCTGCGCTTGTACCCTACAGTAGCATCTGCAGAGGTCCCTCCAACCGCCGTCCGCCATCCCAGAGTACTCTCAGCTAAGACTATTGGGTCAGTACCTCTCCCGTTTCTTTCTCGACCTACCCGACCTTGCGTACCTACCAACACTTGTAACTTGATCGACCAATTCACATCGCGGAGACGCGGGTTACATTTGTCGCTAGGTCTCGTTTTTATTTTATTTTATTCTCTTTCTTTCTTTCTAACCCTACTTTTGTTTATCGTCCCAACGCAGAGATCAAACTCGCCCCAATTCACACGAAGCTCTAATGCGGGGATAGCATGATACAGCTGACAACATCGACCTCGTCTCCTCTCTCTTCCCTCCTCTTCCCTGGCAGCAGAGCCGCCTCCCTCGATTTCTCCTCGTCTCGCAGCCTCCATTCTGTGTCGCCCATCGGAACTATCTCCCTGTGCTCCCCAAGGCTGTCTCTTGCTGTCTTGGTCAAGCGGCACGACAATAACCCCATATCGAGCTGCATCGAAACATCACTGCGGGGAAGGTCGAACCCTCTCACGGCATCACCATGACTGCTTCGATCGATACGTCCCCTTCAGCGGATTCCACCGTGGCAATGGCCGAAATAACATCGCCGTCTGCGACAGCCGCCGATGTCATTGCTGCTCCTGCACCGGCAAACAGCGAGGAACCTGGTACGCAATGGCTTTCCGCGCTGGTCGAAGTTGCTTTTGGGGATCCCTCCATGCATGGCCACGCAATTGGTGCGCATAGCCCTTTGATCCGACCTGCCCACTAACATTGCGAGAATGAATTATAGCAGCCTCGTCGATTACCGTCAACACCAAACAACCTGCCACTACAGTCTCTGCCAATTTCCCGCCTCCAAAGACGGATAAGCCTCGACCGCACGTTTGCACGACATGCTCCAGGTGCTTCGCCCGCCTCGAGCACCTTAAGCGCCATGAGCGTTCCCACACAAAGGAGAAGCCGTTTGAGTGCCCCGAATGTGCCCGATGCTTTGCGAGAAGAGACCTCCTACTGCGTCATCAGCAGAAACTCCACCAGACCACTACTCCCGCCTCGCGGCCCCGCAACCGCCGTGAAAGCGCCAGCGGCGTTGTCGCCCCCGGCAGCAGAGCCCGCAAAAACAGCATTGCCAGCAGCACCGTTTCGGGGGTGGGAGGCCCTGCTACCATGCGCCCAAGGGCCAACACTATTAGCCATGTCGACGGCGCGCACATGTCCATGATTGCAGCCGCCAACGCCAATGTTGCTAGGGGCCTACCCCCGAATCACCACAGCCGGCATCCGAGCCTGGTAGGCCTGCCCCACCATGCCATGGAACACACATACGCCGGTATGGCTTCTGCCATGGGGCAGCGCGGGATGGCACATGGTCTGCCGAAGCTGGATACACACGCCATGGCCGGATTCGATCCTTATGGCGGAGGCTTGCGGACGGCACCTCCCATTGCGGCCCCTGGATTCGGCGAGTTTGACTTTGAAAGCATTCAAATGTTCGGACAAGGGTCAACCATCAACCCAAATGCTCTTCACTACAACGACTCGCCACCGTCCATGGCCATGGACCCAATGTCTCCATTCACTCATGGTATACCTGACATGAGCGGACACCACCACCGCATGGATGACGCTGCGACAGAGTGGTTCGGCACATTCGACCACCAATTATCCTTCAGCAACGCAAACGAACACGCCGTGGATGGCTCATCCCCATCGGCCATCAGCACCACAAGCCAGAGCGGACTCAGTGACATAATGCTCGATGGCTCGAACCAGCACCCTGTTGTGACCTCGGTGGCTGCGACAACTTTCTATCAGCCGGCAATCATGGGTTCTGCCCAGATGACAAACCCATTTGGCTTGGAGCTCCATAACCCAGTGTTTGCAGACATGCTCACTGGCGCCGTTTCTCCTCAACCTCCGACATTACAGAAGAATGGGGCGGCCGAGCAATACTTTTCGACACCTCCCCCATCTCTCAACTCCTTGAGCCCGGCGCTCATGTCGAGCCTGGGCGCACAGAACATGAGTCACGCACTTAACTTTGGTGCTGGACCCGAGACTCCGTCCTCGATGAATGGTATTAAAAATAATCATGGAACCTCACCCGTCTCGACAATCACTGATTCCACCAGAAACGCCATCCTAGGTGCCTTGTCCTGTGGGGCTTCACAGCACTCGCTCCTCGGTGGAAGTCGGTATTCCTACGCATCGAGCAAAGCCCCATCGGCCGCAGACCCCGAGAAGCTACCGAGCACTCAAGATCTCCAATGCTACGTCGCCGCGTACATCCGCTACTTCCACCCGCATCTGCCTTTCCTCCACGTCCCGACGCTTTCATTCGAGGTTCCCAACACAGCCGGCGCCGCCGGCGGCAGCCGGTCCGCCCAAGGTCAATTCGGCGGCCCTGGGTGTTTGCTGATGTCGATGGCGGCGATCGGGGCGCTCTACGAGATGGAACACGCACAGTCGGCGAATCTGTTTGAAATGGCTAAGAAGATGATACAGTTATACCTTGATGAGAGGAGGAAGGCTACGGTTCGAAAGGCGGACTTCAGAAGGCTGCTGCCTGAAGCGAATAATCAGTCGGCGGACTCGACTGTAGAAACCCCGGTGTGGCTCGTGCAGGCCATGCTAATCAATGTGATTTACGGCTTCAACTGTGGTGACAAGCGGTCAGGCAACATTGCTTCCACTCACGTTGCCGCGCTGGTCAGCCTTGCTCAAGGTGCTGAGCTTCCCAGGCCTATCCGGGTGGAGCCAAGGAATAATGACACGAGAATGGAAGGTATTGAGGATGAGAGCGGGAAGACAGAAGACTTCGTGGAGTGGCTTACGTGGAAGTCGATGGAGGAAAAGAAGAGGACACTGTATGTGATATTCATTCTGTCAAGCATGCTGGTGAATGCATACAACCACACGCCGGCCTTGACCAATTCGGAGGTGCTACTTGACCTCCCATGTGACGAGGAGTTTTTCGCTGCCGAGACCGCAGCGGCTTTCAACGCAAAGGGTGGAGTCGCGGCGGCCAACCATAATCGGATGAGGTTTCATGATGCTCTGGGAGAACTTTTGCAGGCAAAGGCAAGGCAGCAGCACCAACAACAACAACAGCAGCCAGCCAGCGAGGGCTGTCACAGGCCGTTCGGGTCTACGCTCAACCCTGGCGAGCTTCCCCAGAGCCAATTGAAGCCTAGCACATTTGGTTGCCTAATTCTCATTGATGCACTACATAACTACATTTGGGAGACCCGCCAACGCCACCACAACAAGGTGTGGACGAACGAGGATACGGAAAAGATGCACAGGCACATCGAGCCCGCGCTGAGGGCGTGGCAAGCCGCCTGGGCTAGCAATCCCCAACACAGCCTCGAGAGGCCCAATCCGTATGGGGCTGGCCCGTTATCCGCAGATGCCATTCCACTCCTGGACCTTGCTTACGTGCGTCTGTTTGTCAACATGTCGAGGACCAAGGAGAAGTTTTGGGAGCGCGACTGGGAGGGCCTCGCCAAAGAGCTCTCTCGAGGAAGTGAAATCATACAACATGCTGAACACTCACCTAGATCAAACTCTGAGTCTGCTGTCACGGATCAATCTGATGTCTCGGGTGGCAATGCTGGCTTCATTGATTCGCCGCCAACGCAGAGCTCATCTCCAGACTTTGCTGCTGGCGCTCAGTTCTCATCAGCTGGCAATACCAAGATTCCCGTGCAAGGTCAGCAAGGCCTACAGCAGGCAACCTCGAGGCGGGAGAAACATTTACGCAAGGCTGCCTTTTACGCGGCAGACTCGCTCTCCATGTCGGACAAGTTAGGGGTCACATTTGCCGACTTTACAAGTCGAGAGCTGCCGCTCCAGTCGGCAATGTGTGCGCTAGATTGCTCCCAAGTGTTGGCTGAGTGGGTAGCTACATTACAGGATCGCGTTGGTCGCTACCTCGGCATCCTGGGCCAGGAGGACGTCGATCTTGGCCAGGTTCCAGCCATAATGCTACTAGAGGACGAAGACGTCAAGCTCCTGGGCAAAATACAAGACGTTCTAAACGGGGCCGAGATCAAGATGAACCTGGAGGCAGCTGGCGGCAAGCCTGACCCTGGTTTCATGCTGCGAATGGGCGAGCAGGTCGGTTACGCGGCCAAGATCCTGCATGTCACCGCCTTCATGCTTAGCAAAGGCGGCGCGTGGCCCATCACTCACCTCATGGCCAACTGCCTCGACCAGCACGCCAACCACATGCGTGCCCGGGCGGAGAGGTCCATTATAGCCTGCGATTAGGCTTGCAGCCCAGACATCTATCTGACTTGAAACACTTGATGCTCAACCCTGCGGGTTTCTTTGGATATTTATCTTTTTTGCCTTCGCTCCCCGAACTGCATTCTTCTGTTGCAAATATTTGTTTGCACGCTCTTATCAGCGTCAGTCAGCCGAAGCTGCAGCATGTTCCCTATTTCTGCTGATTGTTCTAAATGCCTCGCTCGCTTGTCACGAACCGCGACCGCTTTTTTTCTTTCCTTTAATGAGTTCAACGATACCCAGAGTTATTGACGATTCCTGGCGGCCTCTCCGAGTTACTCGTTCCTCGAGTTTTTTTTTTTTGTCCTTTTTTTCTTCTCCAAAATCTCCTTTTCATCGATCTATTGATCCCTGACCCCCTGTGGCTTACTTCAATGTACAAAAACCACATTTTTACTGGAAGTTTTTACGCAGACTACGACACGAATTTTCCTCGCGGCGTTTCTTATTTTGCGAGTATTTGCTCTTCGCTCCAAATCGAGCTTCAACTTTCAAGTCATATTATCAGTGGGTTTGTATGCCCATGAGATATGGTATGGTTTGTTCTTTCCTCCGGTGGTCTTGGTTAAAACAAAACTTACAATGTTATCAGGGCCGGCGTTTATGATTCAAGTTATGGGCGGAAAACTCCTGAGTTCAAAGGCCTAATTTCTCTTCTCTTCTTTTCCTTTTTATATGGAACAATGTTTCTTTCCTATTATTTCTCTAACGACCGTCTTCCTAGGAAGATCAGAATGTCGGCTTAGCTTTTATGTTGAGGATACATGTTGGATAATGTCCTTAAATAAATGAGACCTTGATACTTTATATATTGAGCTATACATATATGATCTGAGTAGGCGTGTATTTCTGCAGTAGATGATCGCACCATCGACGGCTGTAAAACCATCTACGCAGACCCGGCAAAAATGAGGCAATTGAGTTTGGCGGTTCTAACGGTGATATGCGTGTTCTTTTAAACTTCCTTCCCTGGCTCCTTGGGTCGTCCGCGTCACACAGTGGGTGAACAGCGGATGGGAACTATGCCAACGCCACGGCGTTTTGGTGCCGGGTACGTATACCGCTCGTTGAGCGAACCGGTTTCAATGCGATCAAGGGATTGCAGGCGCGTTGGTAGGGGACATTGCCTAGGTAGGTACAAGAGTATTTTCGTGGTTGGATAACACATGAATTCAAATTTAGCCTACCTACCCATGCAACTGGTTCGTTCGCTTCCATGGCTCCGCTTCTTTGTTTATCACTTTCTGCAAAGGGAAGCTGGAGAGAACTGCCAAGACTCATAGTCGCAATCCAATCTTTTGCTGTTCGTGTTTTTTTGGCTGCACTTGTCCTTTCCCCCGCTCCAGGGCCCCATGTCTGGGAAGGAAAAGGTCCTTCTCTCCAACAGTTTACTAGGAATTGAAGTTTTTCCCCCGCTCCGGATTGGAGAATGCAATTGTCTTGGCAGAATTGAGGAGCGGGACGGACTGTGGTCTGGTTCGGGGAAAACCGAAGGTGCTTTTTTACCACCTGCCTTGAAGGGCGAAAGCTGAGCGGGCGGTGCTTGGGGACAAGAAAACCAACCCAATGCGCTAGAAGGACAAGACCGAAAATTCGCCTCCACACCTTGTGCTGTAGGTACAGTCGTCTTGACGCCTCCCGTTCATCAGCCGACGAAAACTTCTGGAAGAAGACGAAAAGAAGAAGCAATGCACAGTTCAATTGGGCGGGAGGCAGAAGGGAAGCTTGCCAACTTTGCTTGGGCTGCTTGGCTTTCTGCAGGGCACAGAGTCTATATGCAATTCCTGCCGGCGGCCGGCTTGGATGCAGCCAGCAGCCATTCTCCGCAGTGTCATACCACCCCCGGGGCCCCGCCATCGAATAGGGAATGAGTGATAAGTTGGATGGTGTGGGCTTTTTTTTGCTTTCTCCTTTGGATCCCGGCAACCGGGCGATGATGGTGCGATCCGCCCTGCTATCGCGCGTCCTGCCTTGCGCAATCAATATCCTTTCCTCGGGAGGCAGGGGTTTGTTGTTCTTCACCGGGGGGCAAAAAGAAAGGTAGAGTGCCTAGATATTCCGCATAAATTGGCACCGGGGCCGCATTCTCTCGGGCCTTTTCATGTCTCTTCTTTTTCTCCCTTCACCGCGACCGCCAGGCCCAAGACCGTCCTGCCCTCTTTGTCGAGTCCTTCCCTTGAGGCGCCATTCACTTGCGTGCTTCCATAGATACCTTTGCTGTGTCTATCTATAATATTCATTCTTTGCTTATTTCCTGGGAGCCAAGACAACACCGTCAAAAAAAAATGAAGACTTCGGCCCTTCTCGCCACGGCGCTCCTTGCGCTCGGTGGCTTTGCCAACGACCCGCTGACGGAGGACAAGGTCGAGGCGGACATCACCACCAAGGAGCTGCAGAACAACCTGTGGCACCTGAACAAGATTGCGCGCGACAATGGTGGAAACCGTGCTTTTGGTCTGCCGGGTTACGCCGCCTCCAGCGACTACGTCATGGAGCGCGCGCAGACTCGGTTCTACAAGCAGATGGACACTTACAAGCAGGTGAGAGATTCTTTGGCTTTCCGACAAACAAACCATTATGAACAGGGCCTCTAAACAGACAAACAACCAAAAAAAACAGTACTTCAACCACACTTTCGAGCAGACCCGCGAGATCAAGCTGACGGGCCCTGACGGCGCCGACGTCTACGTCCTGACCCTGCTCTACAACCACCCCACCCCGGCCGGCGGCATCACCGCCGAGCTGATTGACACCCCCGTCAACGATGCCACCGGCTCGGGCTGCCTCGAGTCCGACTGGACCGGTATCGACGCCACCGGCAAGATCGCCCTCGTGAAGCGCGGAACCTGCGCCATCTCGGACAAGCTCAAGCTCGCCAAGGCCCACGGTGCCCTCGCCGTTGTGCTTTACAACCAGAGCCCCGGCACTCCTGTGTCGTCGGCTACTCTCGGGTTAGTTTTTTTTCCGGTGTTTTGGTTCACTTGTGAGAAACTTGCTTTGGGATCCGGTTTGCTAACAGGGTATTGATTGACACTAAACAGTGCTGAGAACATCGGCCTGCTGGTGCCGGTTGCCACCACGAGCTTGGAGGTTGGAACTGAGTGGAAGTCGCGTCTCGCTGCTGGCGAGTCCCTGACCGTCACTGTTCTTGTCGACTCCATCTTCGAGATCCGCGAGACGTGGAACATCATCTCGGAGACCAAGGAGGGAGTATGTACCAACTCCCCTTACGCAAAGTCCCTGGGCGCTTTTGTTTAGCATCCGTACTAACTTTTGTTACCTCTTTTTCCAGGACCCCAACAGTGTCGTCGTTCTCGGTGCCCATCTCGACTCGGTCCAGGCCGGCCCGGGTGTCAACGACGACGGCTCCGGAACCACGGCTCTGCTCGAGATCATGGGTTCGGTCAAGAAGTACAGCGGCTTCAAGAACAAGCTCCGTTTCATCTGGTGGGGTGCTGAGGAGGCCGGTCTGGTCGGTTCCAACTTTTACACTTCCCCTGGCCAGATGAGCGAGGAGGAGGCCGACAAGATCCGCTTCTACGCCAACTTTGACATGATCGGCTCCCCCTTCCCCGAGTTCGTCGTCTACCAGGACCCCGACTTCCTCGAGGGCAGCGCCGTGGGCTCGCAGTACCTGGCCGACTACCTGACCGCCAACGGCAAGCCCGCCACCTTTGAGTCCTTCGCCACCAACAGCGACTACTACGGCTTCCTGCAGCGCGGCATCGCCGCCACCGGCATCTTCACCGGAGCCGGCGCCCCCACCGACCCCTGCTACCACCTGGCCTGCGACAACCTCGAGAACATCAACTGGGACGCCCTGACCGTCAACGCAAAGGCCGCCGGTCGCCTGGCCGCCCGCCTGGCCCTCAGCCTCGACGGCGTTCCTCCCCGCAAGAAGTCCAGCCCCGCCAAGAGGGACGCCAGGGCCATCAGGAGGGAGTTCCAGCGCTGGGCCGCCGTCGAGGAGCACTCCTCGCACGCCAAGTCTTGCTCGCACAAGTCGGACAACAGGATTTAAAAAAGGTTTTCTTTTGTGTCGTTTTGCGAGCGTGTTATGGGCTGAGTGCGGGTTTGCATTGCGGGGTGGGCGTTGTGTGTATAAAGAATGAGTGGGCGTGCATGTAGAGGCGATGAGATTAATGATGATGATGACCGTTGGAAGCTGATGTTTTGCATGTGCTCAGCAGTTCAGTTCAATCACGTGGCTCGCGAGAAGTATTTATCCTGCTAACTTTGAGGCGATGTTGCAAATAATTACGTGTGAGGATTCCTGCGCCTTGTATATTATATATTCGTCGGTTTGTAGCATGCACAACTTCCACAACAAATCAATACCGTGGATGTTTATCCAACTTGATCATGCGCGCTTCCCTCCTTTCTTCTCCCCTCACCTCTTCACTTTCCACTTTACCTGCTCATTTCTTCATCTGTCGATTTATATACTTAGTTTTATACAGTGTTTTCTTGCCGTATACTTATTACGTATCTATGTACGTTTTTAATGTACATGTACGTGTTTAGACTTAGAAACTGATACTGTAAGAAACTCTTTATTT
This sequence comes from Pyricularia oryzae 70-15, assembly GCF_000002495.2. NCBI lineage: Eukaryota > Fungi > Ascomycota > Sordariomycetes > Magnaporthales > Pyriculariaceae > Pyricularia > Pyricularia oryzae. The sequence continues at coordinate 229,772 of NC_017853.1, read as the reverse complement.
CCACTTCCAACCGGGGTATAATGCCATCGTCTCTCACCAAAGCTGCAGTTTTACAACAAGTAAAAACTACACATAGCCTACGTCCTGCAAAGCGACACTACCTTCTCCGCAGACACAAGCCCATGCTAAAAAGCGGCTGACAAAAGCACACCCACCGCCACACTCAAACCACCATCGCAGCCGCGCCCCCAAGCACCACCGCGGCGCCGAGAACAACGGCGACAGGCTGCGTTGGCCGCGGGGCACCACGTCCCGATGACGGCGACGTCGTAGACAAAGCGCCGGTGTTTCTTCTTGGCGACGTGCCCAGAGTATTTGTGACGGTGACCGCCGCGGTGGTGACCCTAGGCGCGGTGGGGAACTGCGTGACGTAGGAGATTGGACTGATGGTCACGGTACTGCCGCCGGGGTGGACAGAAGCGTAGATACCGCCCGTGACGCCATAACTTCCCGTGCATTTTGCAAAAGTTGCTTCCGAGGTGGATGTGCAGTCGCCGCTAAAGAAGCTGTGGTTTGGAGGAGTGCCGGTCCCGTCAGTCAGTTATAGTATCGGGAAGAACAAATAGGGGTTCCGTTCAGCTTACTAGCCCAACGTGGTCCCTGTCCAGGTCATTGTCTCATTAACCGTCGCGTAGGCCCCGGAACCACCACTTGTGAGCGCTATTTCAAGCTTCGTTGCCCCCTCGCCCGAGTACTCCAGATCTATGTCGGCCCACCATCTGAAAACCTCAAAGTCGATGTCGTCGAGTCCGTAAAAGAAGATGTTGCCGGGGTAGCTTCTCAACCTCCAGCTGGTACTGCCCTTAGTTAGCCAGTCGACCGTGGCGTTAACCTGATCGGGGAAGTGAATGTCGGGGATGCGCTCCGGAAGCCATATTTTCGTCACGTTAGGGATTGCCGTCGGCACGACTACCTCGGCGATGGTGTTGGTGGGGCCCAGAACAATGGGAATTTGTGAGTTTGGGAGCATGTTCTCCTTTGTTTATTGTTTGTAGTTTTTTTTCTAACAGCAGGATCAATCACTTCACAGTAAGCCGAGATAGGTTCGGACCAAAATTCTTCAAAGGGCTTTTAGTTTTCCTTATAATGTTGCTAAAGAACCAAAGAAAATGGCCTTCATCACCATATATACACCCTGTCACCAAACAGCTGAGCCTCCCCCATGCAGTGTCAATTTTGCCCAACCCTCTTAAGTGATGCCAGGTAGACAAAGGGCCCCACATCGAACGGCCCATAGGTAAGCACTAGAGACGAGGCAGAGTTGATTGGGTTGTCTGGGCGCAGTGCATACAAGGGTGCCGGATAAGGAATACGTAGTGAGGGAAGTGAGCCTTACCTATCGGTATCTGTGTTTGGATGCAAAGTTTCTTGGCCTCCTGTCAATGAACTCAGCAGATCAAATTCGGGGCTAAGCTGAGCTGAACAGGAATTTTCGGTGTGGATTCAAATCATGGGAAATGCGTGGAATTAAATTTACTTGGGAAAAGAGTCCTTGTTTGAACAAATTGGACATCTTGGATGGATACCTGTGTATGTACCGCGCCCACTCCGCTCTGCTGATGCAATCCGAGATATCGGCAAGGTCACGATTAGGGTGTTATATTTCGTACATGTTGCTGAAACGTGACTACCGCTGGATGCTTCCTATTGGCATAATTGATACGAAAGGCACAACTTGTCAACGTATTGGGGGCTCCCGGGGCAGTTTACGATCCACAATATCAGCCCTGCAAAAAAGGAATAGGAAAGCTAAGTCACAGCCGTCCAATGGCAAAATATTATTAATCTCAGCGTTGGTATCAGAGATTACCCATTGGAGTAAGAGTGACTAAAAACAAAAAAAAATAAAAAATAAACAGGGAAACAGGTAAGAGAATGGATAGGAGAATAGGTAAAAAGAGCAAATAGGAGGACAAATAGGTAAAAGAAACAGGTAAAAGGACAGTTACAAGGATGGGTAAAAGGATAAATAGGAGAATAGGCAAAAGACTAGGTAGGAGAATAGGTAGGAAGATAAATAGGAGGATATAATATAGGCGTAAAATAAAATAGCAAATAATAAGATAGCAATTTATGATGTCGCGGTAAAAGGATTAAATTTATAATCCCACCTAGGTACGCAAACGGGGTCTTACTTGAGGGGGCTGGATGGCCAATAAATTGGTAGTTATTTAATCCAATATACCCCCTTGGCTAGTATACCGGAAGGAAGCCCAAAACGTAACTGTAGATGCAAAGTTGTGGCGTTTGGCCGGAAATGAATTGTGATCTTTCTCCCCCGCTATGATACATATGCCACACCGGTCCAGAAACTGTGGCCTCAGACGTGGGTTTATCTGTCAGTAACCTTCGGTAAAGGTTTAATGTTATTTTACTACCTGCGATCATGGCTTGCGGGCTTGCATCTGGACTGATAAAGAGGCCGCATTGATAACATGAGATTTTGTATTTATAATGACCCCGCAAACGAGTTTGTATTAGCATCAGCGGAATCTCGGGCTCGGACTGGGGATTTGGTTTTGACGATCTGGGTGGGTGATATTGAAGTAAGAAAATGGTGAGGAGCATAAAAAGCAGGGTGGATTTGGGCGCCCTGGACAAATATAGCCCCAAAATACCAAAAACGAAGGGGAAACGTTCCTACAAATAATGTTTTTGTTATTGCGTACCTGCGCGAGGGGTCCAAACCTAAAAAAAGAAAGTGGAGAACACTAATAGGAAAATAAAAAGGGAAATAGGAAGGGAAATAAAAAAAGGAAGTAGAAGGGGAATAGAAAGGAAAATAGGGAGGAGAACAGGAAGGGAGGAGAAAAGGCCAGAGGTATTTACATATCCCTTAGCTATTGAAAGCTACCTAGTTACCTAGTTTCGTGATATGCTAATAGCCTGCAAGGTCTGTCTCTGAGGTCAGACCGTCATTCTAGAGTTCCAGACGAGAAAAATCGATGTGCTCCCACGACGTCTTATCGCCAAAATTCTGCCAGAAAGAAAGACGCTGGGCGCCGTAGCGGAGTGTGGCAAGTCCAAGGCACTAGCAGGATAGGTAGATAAGAAAAAATGTGAGCAGGAGCAGCTTATGTGTATACCCTGCCCTCAAGGCGTCGCGATCTCGGAAAGCGTGAGCGGAGCGGAAGTAGCGTGGTAAGTACCTAGATACCTACCTACCTTGCACCTGCCTACCTGCCTACCTACCTACGTTAGCCGTCTAGGTACCTACCATAATATACCCTAGGCCCTAAATGGTAGGTAGGTAGTTATCGCAAAGACTCGCTCCTTCCAAATAGTTTTATTCCACGTGCGTATGTTGACGTCAAAGCTTCGCCCAGTCGAACCTCGTTTTCGACAGGTTAGGCCGACCAATGAGAGGTCGAGAAACTCCGCATTTGAACATAGATATAAAAGAAAGGCTACGCTGTTAGTGCCTAGGCTCGCTTCACTCACTACGAAGTCCTTAGCTCCAGTGTATTATATTCTTCGAGGCTTTCAGTGACTGAACAGCTTACAAAACAGCTTGTATAAATAAACTCAGTAGGAGGAGTGGATCCACCTCACTATACTCCCCTTAAAAATATCCAATCTCGCAGTGACCAAGAATCACAATCTCTTCTCAGCTGAGCTAGGTTTGTTTTGCCATTAAAAGCCTGCTCAGATCATTGCTCGAGTAAGATACACAGCGAAGGGCAAGTTTGGAGGAGTGGCGGTTTTGGATTCGGTAAACTGACTACCCACTCTATGGCATCGAGAAGTCAATGATCCGCAGAGAATAGGACCACAACATCACATTCAGCACCTAGCTCTACCGTTAATCAAGGGCACGGACAAGAGAAACAGGCAAGAACGACGATCCAAACATCATTAAAATAAGATAATCCCTTATGTATCGGGGTCTTCACCCCAGAAGTCCATTCATATATAAAGAACGCGGCTACCAAAATCACAACTTCTTTTGCATTGTTTCTAATCAGATCGTATACCGAAAAAACGACGCCGAATCGCCCTTATGCTTTTCCTGGAGCCTCTCCTCCTCGGTGTACTCAGATGGGGGCTTGAAGGTCCTGTCGCGGCGGGCGTTTTCCCTGCGGAGGTAGATGTGCATGAAGATCGAGAGGATCAGGGACATGGCGTGAAGGCCAAGCAGGGCGCTGTGGCCAGAAATGTAGCGAGGAGCGTCCTTCTTCAGGTAGAGGAAGGCCGAGACGGTGCCGCCGAGGTTGCCGAAGCCGACGTGCATGGCGATACCGACACCACGCTTGAGCGAGCCGCCGATGTTGTTTCCGTTCCATGCGACACCCTGGGGCACGTTGGGGTAGATACCCGAAGCCAGGAAGAAGCAGCCGGCGTACTTGACGGCGTTGGAGTTGCTGACGATGAGCATCACTAGACCAGCCATACTGCAGGGTGAGAAATGCATTAGTTGGTGAAACTTGATTTTTGCATGGAATAATCCCCAGCGAAGGAGGGACCAAGGGCCAAAAACTTACGCCATCATCTCAAAGAAGATCATGAACAGACCACGCTGTCCCAAGCGGTCTGCCAACCAACCGGCTGAAATACAAAAGAAACAGGCGACAATGTAGGGCGGCACAGTCATCAGCTGAGCCAGCTTGGGGTCGGTGTAGCCGAGGCCGCTGACGATGGTTGGCAGGAACAGCGAGTATGAGTACAAGCCGGTGTAGATGCCGTTGGTGATAAGCATGTGGACCCAGATCTTCCAGTCCTTGAGGGCGTCCCAGAAGTAGCGCATATCCCACTCATCGGCCAGAGAAGAGCGGTCGAGCTTGAGACGGTTCACGACCTCGGCCTTCTCGACAGGAGACAAGAACTTGGCCGTGTCAGGGTAGTCGTACATGGCCTTGTATGCGATCAAAGCTGCGAGGTAAAGAGGGTATCGTCAGCCAAATGTCGATTTAGGAGAGATCACGTGTTCGTTGTTTCCAAGCGGACGCGCCAAGTGACTGGATATATACGATGCTAACTTACCAACAACGAGCGTCAAAAGACCCTCAAGAATGAAGATCCACTGCCAGCCAGAGAGGTTGCCAACACCACGCATTTCAAGGATACCACGGGCCAAGAGACCACCGAAAGCACCAGCAGCAGTTGCAGCGGAGAAGAAGATGGCCATGCGAAAACCACACTCGTGACGGCGGTACCACATGGTAATGCTGCAGTCATGTCTGAAGTCAGTACAGTATACCTTATGTGTTGTTGTGCGGCCGGGACCAAAATAAACGGCATTCTCTCTCAATGTCCTGGGTCGAGACTTACTAGTATGTGATGCCAGGGAACAGACCACCCTCAGCAATTCCCAGAGCGGCACGGCACACCATCAAGCCAGCATAGCTGTGAACAATGCCCATGAGTGTTGTGCAGACAGCCCAAACAACCATGATTGATGGGATCCAGATCGACGGCCTCCACTTCTTCATGGCCATGTTGGAGGGCACCTCAGCGGCGACATAGAAGGGAAAGAAGATGGCCAATGCATCATTGTACTGGAGGTTAGAGAGGCCGATATCCTTCTCAAGCGTTTCGAGACGAGCGTTTCCAATATTGGTACGGTCGAGGAAAGAGAGCAGATACAGGCAGGCCAAGAAGGGAATCAGGTGCCAATCGATGCGGCGGACCAGCTTCTTGGTGGCAGCGGCGTCAAAACCGGGGCTTTCCAGGTCATCATTGCTGTAGTCAACCTGGCCGTCGTGGGGCTTCTCAACAGAGCCTTCCTTCTCGGCGGCGTGCACGCTTGGGCTGGAGCTGGGAACGGGCTTGGTGTCCCTGGACTCTTGGTCCGAATGCTCGATGGCGTTGCCCATATCGGCGGGTGTTTTGTTCAAACCGATGGATGCGTGACAATGCGTAACGTGACGTGACGTGACCTCTTTGGAGATGGGACGAGACGAAAAAAAAAGGGCTTAATCAAATACAACAAAGAGCGACCACGGTCCCCCGCTTGCTGCCTCGCCTAGAAGCAGCGTCTGCAGTCCCAAAGTGATACAGATGTGAAGGGTGTAAGCGAAGAAAAAGGCGAGCACAAAGCCGTTCGTCGACAAGTAAAACAAAGGATAGCCCGAGCCACAGAGAAAAACAGATCGGGATCTGGGGTGGGGGAAAGAAAAAGGAAGACGGACGGATTAAAAACCAGCCCTGTGGGGGATAAGGGGGATGTTGCCGTGATATAAAAAAGAAACTTTGGCAGGCCTAGAATGAGTGAGACGGGAGTGCCAAAAAGGGACTGACGGGGTGGCTCACCTTTTAGAGAGTGGAAACTTTGCTTCCCCTGCCCTGCATCTCTCTCTCGCTCGCCCACAAGTCAATTTAACCATCAGCCTAGGTACCTAGACTAACGCAGGGCCACATAACAGCACAATAAGCAAAATTGCATTGTGCAACCGAGCTACTTCGCAAATGACCTTTGGGTACCTGGCCGGCCTGCCTGGGCCTGAGGGGCGCAGGGTCTGACTGAGGGTACCTCCGTATGAGACCCCACCCTGGTTGCTCACCCACACTGTCGCGCTCAACCTATCATGCCTGCCTACCTACCTACTATGGTACATACCCCCCCCCCCCCCGGCTTTCGAACACTTGCTCACGACCGTCGATGGACGAAGGGAAGCTAAAGCAGGTTGGTTGTGTGGCCGTGTCCCCACTGGACTGGGGTCGGTCTGGGGAAGAATACGTAGTACTCCGTAAGAGAGAGGAAGTGGGTACCGGTGCGCGCACGCCCACCACAAAAATACGTAGGTCTACAGAACCTTCCTGGTGCTGTGGGATTGGAGGAAAGGACCCCTTTTTTTCGGCCGCTGCTTTTGTTGGCGTTGGCGTCAATAACATTAGACGAAAACGGAATTGCCCGCGTCAGGGCTGCTCTGTTTCGTGCGGCTAGAAAAAAATTGACCGGGCTGTGCATTGACACAAATATTCACTGGTATTTTGACATGGCGTTAAGGGACTGAAAGGTATCAAGCCCACCTGAGAATTTGGACCCGTGAGATGACCATCAAAACTGGATAGGGAAACACATGAGGTTGCACCGTTAGTTCCTTCTCGGAGGCCAAGACGACAGAGGGAACAACAGTACATGTACATAAAAGCGTATTGCCACACGGCCCATAGACGACTCGATCAAATCAATGACGGTGGATAAAGTTATCCAGGATACATTTCCGTCAAATATTGCAGATGAATCGCCAGCTACATGTACAAAGTAAGCATGTGCGGCGCGTGTGAGTGGTCCTCCCCAACAGACCCCCGATTCGCACTCCGTAAGCCAAGGAGAACCCAGGAGGGTGAAAATGGAGGGGGCAATCTTTTGGACGGGCAACCTATTAGAAATTCGATAAAAAATCCCGATAATATCTGCATGGGTTTTGTTTGACTCTAAGATTGCGGCTGGCCAAGGATATGCAAAAACTCGTTGGTTCGTTCTTTTTCATGGAGGGGTGGGGGGTGGGGGGGGGGGGGGGGTGAGTGTGGTTGCGTGCCTGCCTGTTCAGTTTGGTGGTACTGGATTGCATTCGCTGGGTTACAGGCACGCCAAGGCTAAATTCTTCTCGGCCCTTCTGTCCGGCCGCCGATACAAGGTGCAAATTTAATGCCTGCTATCGTTACTGCTAGAAGGCGGGGTAGGAGGAAAAGAAACTCGTGTTTTTCACGATTGGACTTTTAGGCTTTTACGCTTTTACAGAGTAATGTAGATCAACGTTTGTTTGTCTGAGGAGTTGGGGGCGGTAAGACCCAGCTAACGCTAAAGACGCAAAGGTCCCTTGCGTCGCATTTGCCTTGGAATGTCGTTTGGTGATATTTACCACTGCGGATTTTCCTTGGGGATTGTCAGCGAGTGCTTGTCCCGTAGAAGCTCATCCTCAAGACTTGTTGCCAATTCCAGTGCCCAGCTTGCCCAGTTGCTTGTCCAGATCTTTCCCGCCCCGCCAGTCGAAAGAAACCATCGATGAACAAATTTGGCGAGCACCAACCAACAACCGAGGCACCCCTGGCACCCACAACGTCGCATTGGCGCCGCCTATCAACCCCTCAATCCCTCTGAGCCATGATTTACCTCCCTCTTCAGCCTACCTCACCGACCATTTGCTGATAGTATGCGACAAGAATTGCGACATGGCCTGGTAAGGAGAAAGAGGGCCGGCCAAGTCCACTTCACTTTCAATACCACCCGCGTGCCCGGCCGATTGCGCCACAAAATACGACTGACGCTATGGGCTAGCTTCCGGCAAACAGGGGACTCCGAATAATGCAACCAAAGTCGGGTAGTAGCCAGATTTTCCCCCAAAAATACGTACAGTAGTAGGTAGGTAGCAATGTACACCTCTACCGTAATGACTGACTGCTTGCTGCATGTACCCTTCGGATATTACTTTCCCGTCAACCAGTCAATATGTCAGCGCCGCATAGCTTTTTGTTGGATGCACAGTCGGCGGCCCTGTCCCGCGGTGCAACACCACCATTCAGCAGACGTAAAACCAGGGCCTGCTGCGCCAAGCCAGTCGCCCAAGAAAAACTAAGATTCCAAGACCTGCCATTCGGTATGGCGAGCCAGAACAGGCAGACCTGGTTTGTTGGTAATTATTCTTCATGTTACCTGGGTTACTTTGGTGCTAATTATCTTCCTTGATTGTCATGTCACTTGCTTTTTCTACTGTTGCGCTTCGACTCCCAGGAACTGCCTGGGATCCTCCATGTTCGAATATCAAATGAGTGCCATTGGAATGCGCAACATACAACCAATTTACGCCTCTTCGTGTCAAGATCGAGATGGCGTTTTTTTTTTCGACCGGCCCACTGCAACTTTCCAGTTCCCGCGTTCAGATGCCGGGTCCGTCGTCGGCACCATGGCTTCCTTCCGCCCGAGCAGCACGCGCTACGAATTGATTTCCATTAAAGCAGGAGCTCGCTGACTACCAACAAAAACAGAAACTCCGCTAAAATAAGGAACGTTTCCACCGATTGAGCACGCGAGCGGACAAGATTGACCAGGCCGGACCTTACCTAACCACCTAGGTGCCTGTTTATTAGTCATAGACTCGGGTCCTGGCCATATATAACCTAATACTACTAGCCTTGGGGTGGATTTTCAGACCAAACGGTCCCAATTCTATTGTAGACATAAGCTTCTTTCAAGTCGGGGAGGGCGAATAATTTTCTGTTGAACAACGAATTATAAACTTCTTTCGGCTGAGGCTTGCGCCTGTCGCATTCCACCTCCGCCATTTGGCCGAATCTGATCAAGCCACTTACGACGCCCTATAGGAAATGAAGTCCAAGGATGGTTGTGTTCTTTTATTTCTGATGAATTTACCGTGTGGGCAGAACAAATGATAAATAAATCAAAAAAGACGCCACTATGGACAAGGCAATAAATATCTTGTCGAGCTAAGTTTCTACAATTGGCGGCTAAATGCAGGGTAAAGAGATTAATTGGACCAGTGGTCGAAATTAAGGCAAACAGCATTCACCCCCTGTCCCTCCCAACATTTGTTCTGTTCCCAAACGAAAACCCCCTTCTCCCTTTTTACGCATATCATTACTCAAAACAGGGTAGCAAAAATCCTAATACCTGTGTATGGGGAGCACTGCAGGTAACATTCTGCAACTTTGCCGCTCAGCATGCACTTTTGTAACTTTTTATCGTGTTTACCATGCGGTAAGTAATACTCGTTGCAGAAAACAAGGAGACCGAAGGAAGATGAGCAAGGTTACATACAGCCGGATGCGTCGGATGTCAACCAAGCAAAAATAACAGAAAAAAAAGAAGAACGACGGTGATGCAGTATGAGGTCTGGAACATGCTTAACCACGTGGCAATGTCGAGTGCTGTAAGCAGTACCACCCTCTCGCATCTATCATCCATCCACTATCCCGAAACTCGGCTGGGTCGTTGCACCTACAAGGTGAACATGCAGGAGCAAGGAGACGACGACCTTGTTTGTGCAGATATTAATTGTAATCGCATCAAAAGAAAGGTACCGACAAGCCGATTATCCACTATCTTCTTGTCTCTTTCCGAGTTCGGCGACTCCTCCATACCTAGTTGCAGCAATTTTAAGCTCACGATTTGTTTAATGTTGCTCCATTCGATTTTTCTTTAAAACCAGCGGAGAGCGAGATCATAGATGCATCCATTATATGGGCCATCTGTTATATAATATCTCTTATCCGCGCATTTGAAACAAGCCGTCTCCGGAGCTGAAGGGTAAGAGAAGAAAAAAAAAAAAAAAAAAAAAAAAAAAAAAAAAAAAAGAGAGAAGAAGAATTGGTTTCTAGAAGCTGTGCCGCCTTCAAGAAAATGGCCAAATCAGGCCATGAGGCGATCAGGCCATGCGGGTGCACAGCTTCTCCAGGCTGGTTCAGCCCAGCCCAGCTTCAGCCCTTCCCTTGTCCGGACCTCAGCTTCCATCCCTTCTCGTACCGGCGAGCTTTTCTCAGCTGTACTATAGTATGTACGTGGCAGATTCATCCCAAAGGAATATTGAAACAGCAAAATCGCCAAGCACAGTTCTTTTTTTTTTTTTCCTTCGCCCTACCCCTACGATCCTCCGGCAGAGACACGAGACAGGATGAGTTGGACAGCAGTCCCGTCCCATCCTCCACGATGCTTGTTTTCCTGCCGAGTTTATTCTGTTGATTGTTCTCTCAGCCCCCAATGATCCATAGGCCTGGGAAACCCCTCCTTGTCAGTCGTCACGTGGAACCATATACTTGCACCGTCTGTGTCTATGTGATTGAAAGAACAAAAATGTCCTTTTTTTTGTGCATGCTCATAGGGGGAAAACGAACAACAGCTCTGCTCACCACCAGGAAAGAAATCACCAAACCACTCGCTTCGCTTCTGCCTCCCGCCCCTCCTTTTCCCACAACCCTTCTCTCCTCAAAACAGCAATTCGTGGGAAGTTGCCGGTGCGTCCACGTGGCCGGTGCACACCCTTCTTCGGCCCATGTTCTGCATTTGGAGAACATGCCGCATATCCTTTAGGGGGGGGGGAATGATGAGACGCAGGAGAGGGAGAGAGAGAGAAAAAAAAAGCCAAGACGGTGCAGTCGCTTTGTGGGTTTTCGGGCTGTGGATGGAAATCTTGGGGCTTTCTTGGCGAGGTTGGGGGAGGGGAGAGTAACATGGCCGCATGCAAAAAGGTTTGCGTCCCCCCAAGCGCAAGCGAAAATGCCAAGATTGTAGCTTTGGGGATTTCTGTTAGTGTCATATAAATCTTGTTTGACGGCTGTTGTTGTATTAAGATATGCTACATTTTACGGGGTTTAAAATAATTCAGTGCTACGTTGATGGATGATCGAGATATGGGAACTGACCAGACTAGTTCGCATACGGTATCGTCAAGATTCTTTTCTACCTGCTTTCCTTTTTTTTTGTTTTGCCCTTTTATTCACCTTGTTCGCCTACCGATGTAGACCTGGTCTTACCCCTCATCTTAAACCCCATTCCATTGCGGAGGAGTTCGAGATTCCAGTTGGGTCGAGATACCCACTGGGTCCTTGCTAGTTCGTGCGGAGTCCCCAGGGTTTCATTTTGGCATCAGTCAGTCAGTGGACTGGGGCTCTGGGGCTCTTGGGGCAATATTGTGGAGAGCGGCAGTCGCAGTACCTTGGTAGAGTCAGCCCTCATGATCTATCAAATTCTAACTTGTACGATTGTACTACGTGGTAGATGATGAAAGTGGATGTTGCCAAGAGCGTCATTCTTTGCGCATGATAACGTTTGACATTGCTTCCGTTGGGCCGACATAGGTTAGTTCGTACCTTTTGTCCAAGCTACCGAGAATTCCGTCTGGAGCCACAACGTCAGGCGGCTTTGAGCTTGGAGCTAATATCTTGTTTGCAACGTTAATTCCATAGTCCACTATTCAGCAGGCTAAGACGCTCATGTGATGACCCATATTGTCACCACTAGCATCAGTACACAACCAGGACTTACAACTCCAGTGCAGTATGCATTCACGACAGGTCAGTATTGCAAAGCAAGTAGTAATGAAATGAGCTTTTGAAACTGACACTGTCATAAGAAACTAGAATAGGAGTAAATATGAATAATGAATAAAAATAGAATGGAATAGAATAGAGAAAGTAAAGACAAGAAAATGTAAAGTTTTACCCCCGAAAACTCCTAAACATGTCTTGACGCAAAGAACCGACCTGCCCAATGGTTGATCATCATACAACCGCGAGACCCAACAGCACACCAACCACGGCACTCACGAGAACCGCCAGGCTCGGCGCGCCCAACCTCGCGACGCCGGCAGTTCCGAGCCTGAAGAGCGGATCCTCCTTCTTCTTGCCGATGCCGTCGGTCTCGTTGAGGCCGACCTGGCTGTCCTCGACGCAGAAGCGGTCGGGGTCCGTCCAGGTGGCGTCGACGACGCGCTTCCAGGTCTCGGCGGGGCTCATGACCGTCTCGCGCGTGTGGAAGACGCGGCAGTTGGCGGGCTGGTACAGGAACTGCAGGGGCAGCTGCGCATTGTCCATGGAGAAGGCGTTCTTGCCGTTGACGCTGCCTGCGCTGCCGGGCGTCGCGGCCCGCGTGAGCGCGTAGGCCGACGCCAGGATGCCCATCTCGCCGTTGCGGAGCTCGCGGGCGCGCTCCTTGGGCGCGAGCGTCATGACGGCTCGTGCGCCCGCGGCCAGCGACTCCATGGCGAAGACCTGCGAGCCCTCGACGCCGGCGATGGACTGCATCCTGCCGACCTGCGGACGGCCGCCGACGACGGTCGAGCGCACGTTGGCCTGCTTGATGGCCAGGTACGAGAAGATGGTGCAGGTGCTGCCGCAGGTGCCGTCGGTCAGGATCACCACGTCGTCGGGCTTGAAGACGGGAGGCGGCGCAGGGGCTCGGCTGCCCGTGCCGGTCAGGTTGAAGTCGGCCGACGTCTCGTTGTAGGGTGTGGACTGGTAGGCGGTGAACTTGTCGCCCTTGATCTGCACCGGGGCCAGGATCTGCTCCTCGGTCATGTTGTGGCCCTCGGGCGTGTACACGAACCCGGGCATCAGGTTGAAGGTGACTTCCGAGTTCTGCAGCACCGAGACGGCGGCGCGCTCGTTGCCGCCTTTGAACCGCTGAGTGACGTTGGGGCCGTTGAGGACGTTGTTGCTGACTCGGGCGAGGTCAATCAGGGAGTCGGTGAGACGCAGATTGTTGGCCTGGAACGGCTTGACTTCAGGGAAGAGCTGGATTGTTTTTTCGGTCAGCCTTTGTCTTGTCTCGAGTATTTTCCTACCCTCACAACAAAAACCAGTCCTTTTCCAAAAAAAGAAAAAAAAAACATACCTGTGCAAAGAGCTCGTAGCCCGCAACGACGAACCCTCCTCCGTTACCAGTCACGTCAACAACAAGCTTGGTCTTGCCCTCATCCTTGCACTTGACCAAAAAGTCGGCAATGACATCCTGGTAATTCTTGATGTAATCGCTGCCCTGGACATCGTTGTCTGGGGCAAAGGCGTTGAGCGCAAGCACCGCAACCTTGTCGTACCCGGTACCGTTGAGAAAGTAGCCGTGGGTGATGTTGCCGCCGTCGTCCCTGATGACGGGCCACGGGTAGCCCTCGATGAAGGGCTGGACCTTGGGCTTCTTCTTGGTGGAGGGAGACGTGCCGTTGGTGCTCGTGTTTGTCTTTTGCACCTGGAACGAGATGTTGTCGGGCGACGAGAGTATCGAGTCGGGCGTGCAAAACTTGTTGTAAAAGTCCTCGCCCGTCTTGATCCCCGTAAAGTTGACGCCCCTGCGCAGCAGCGCGAAGCTCTGCTCGGACTTTTCGCTGCCGTCCTCGTACGTCACCGTCACCTTCTCGCCCTGGTAGACGCGCGAGGCGGCCAGGACCGGTGCGGCGTCGGGCGCGGCGTACGACGGCAGCTGCGAGTTCCACTGCGAGTCCGGGTCTTGGAACGACGAGTACTTGAGGTTCAACGATTCGATGAGGGTCGCGGCGGGTTGGCCGTTGATCTTGACGATGGCTGGCGGGAAGCCCTTTGAAGCCGTGCCTGTGCTGTTGTTGATGCTTTTCAAAAGGGGCTCTAAGAAAAAAAGGCGGGCATTACCGTTGGTCAGTATGTGTAGAACGACAGAATGCGAGATACCAACTCAAAGGATAGAAATCCAAAGGTAAAAGAAACTAACCCATATGATACAGCTTTGGCAAAGCAGCGCCATCGACGGAAACGGAAGCAACCTTTGCGATGAGCTTGTTCCTGAAAGTAAAAGCCTTGAACACATCAGGCCTGTAGCTAAAGTGGCCATCGTGCGCCGTGACAAGGTGCTCCACGATGGCCGCCTGGAACTCGTACTCGCTCTTGTACTGGCCCTTTTGCGCCGAGTCCGCAATGTCGTCCAGCCCACCTAGGATGTCAGTGGGCGGGAGCATGTAGTCGCGCGGCGGCGCCTTGAGGAAGGCCAGCGTGCTCTGCCACCCGACAAAGGCCTTGAGGCTGCGGATCATATCCTGCGCCGGCCCGACCTTGTTGGGGACCGACTGCAGGCAGTCGTAGGCCATCTTGGCGGGGATGCGAGCTTGCTCTGTGGGGATATGAAGAGGAGTCTGGTCAGTATATTGGGACACTTGTTTGAGGGGGCCGGCGAATACAACGCGCAGAGAATCTCCCTTACCCTTGGGGTGCTCCTTGAGGAACTTTTCCACTTCGGGCTGGATCTTGGCGCATGCCATATCATCACCCTTGCCGGTCTCGGCAGGTGCCGGAGGCTTTGGTACCGGCTGTTTGGGTGCAGGTTGTTCGGGGGCAGGCTTGGGTGCTGGCTGCTCGGGTGCAGGCTTGGGTGCGGGCTGCTCAGGGGCGGGTTTAGGTGCCGGTTGTTCAGGTGCAGGTTTGGGCGCAGGCTGTCCTGGCGTGGAAGGTGGAGGAGCAGGCGGAGTGGCAGCGGGGGCGTTTGGTACTGGTCCAGACGGCGCGGACTGTCCCTGATCCGGCCGCGCGTCGGTGGGATAGTCTGCCGACTGAGCCTCTGTTGTGCTGAACTTGGCGTCCACCGGAGGGCCCAACGGCCCACCGCGGCCGTCGCCGTTTACCGGAGCAAACTCTGAGCCCGGGCGACCTTCCAGCCTGGGGTTTTTCATCTCCCTAAGATACTGCGGCGGGAGGGCTGACGAGGCGCTCAGAAAGGCCGCGGCCACAGCCAAGCTGTAGCCTAATGCGTCGGAGCCCTTCATCTTGGAATTATGGGCCGTCTGTTGCTGTTGTTGTTGTTGTTGTTGTTCTTGGTGTGTTTGTTTTGACAAAAAAACTTGCAAATGCTCTATAGGCGCATTCGGTCTATCGGTGCTTTAAAAAAAATTACAACTAGAGGCAGAAATTTGTGCAGATAGTAGCACACGAAAAGAGACAAAAAAGAAAGCCCAAATCTATTAGCAAGGTACGCGGCTGCCGGCGCCGACAAAGAAAGTACCGCCAGGGCTCAAGAGAAAGGAAGGGGAGGAAACCAAAAAAAGAGGTGTGGTCACACGATGGGACGCAAACACCAGAAAACGTCGATGTGGTAAATAAAAAGATCGAGAATCACTCGATGGATTGGGAGAATCGTCCCTGCTCCCAAAGTAGACGGGGCACCGACCTCCTTTCAACTCAAAAGATGGAGGCTGCAAATCAGCAAAATAAAAATAAAGCCTAATCCCTACATGACTGCATCAGCGGATGCCGACATCAGAAGGGACCGGGCAAAAGGCGACACACAAAAGGGTGACAGGGCCTCCTCGCCAAGACAGGATGGTACCCAGCATTGGGGGAGTCCCCAGACATGCCGATTCTTGCAGGACCACTGCCAAGTTCCGCTCGAGTAAGAGTCGACATGACATGGTTTGAGTTCTGCCCAGGATTCAGGGTCACGTTGCAGAAAATAAACATTTTGATTTCACCTTGATCAACGCACGTAGATGGTTGCAGGTGTGGTGGGGGGGCCGGTTTAATCAGAGTTGAACTTGTTGTTTCTGCTAGCCGTTGATACTTCATAGATTAGATATCTAAGTGGGCAAAAGCGCACATACAGTTGGCCAAGAAAATGACAAACTAAGGCGAGCGAAGCTAGCCTGGTTTGGGGAATTTTTATCCTCTTCTTCCACAGCGTCCCTGAAACAAAGCCGACCGGGAAACAAACACTCTTGGTTTTTCTACATAAGCTAGTTGTTTATGAATTTTGTGTCTGCTTCATCTGATTGTATGCTCTCTTGGCTCTCTGTCAATAGTGGGGCACTCCCAAGCTCTCTCCCATTGCTTGCTTGAAGCTTGGCCTGTGTTTGATACAACGGACGAATAGAAACAACGTTGTGTGTGTGTGTGTTTTTTTTTCTTTGTCTTGCTTTAGCTCGGTTAGAGAAGTTTCTTGCAGGATATGCACAATACCCTTTTGACAGTTGGGCTGCAGTTGCTTGCAAGATGCGACAGATTCATTTAGATCTAGGGCCAATACTGACTGTCCCTTAATTACCTCACGTAGCCACAACTATAATAATAATCGCATGCTCCAATTAACATCCATGTCAGACATATGGCGGGGTAATGCCTTTTACGGTAACCCCCAATCGACCAAAATCCCCATCTCATCAACAACAACACCACCGCATTCAACCTCAAGCGCCCCCTGTCCACACCTTCCCAACGGCCCAGCCTCAAACGACAGCCACTCATGAGCGTTTCAAGGTGAGCTCCTTCTTCTTTGCCTCACCTAAGTTTGGACAACCAGGGCGGGGCAACATGACAAACCTCTGGCACGATAAGCTTGTTGAGTAATAAAACAGACTTGGAAGGTAAATACAAAATAATAAAAGAAAAACAAAGGCTCGGAGAATATCTAACAGAGTGGGTGTCAAAGTATCTAAAAGCGTACCTTGTCCCTGCAACTGTCGATCGAACCAGCAATCGTGCCTGACCGATCACATCGCTCAGCGAACCCGATTCGTTCACTACCTAGGTAACTTAGTTGGGTACCTAACTTATTGACCTTCTCGGCAGGCCTAGATTTGTCGTGCAAAAAAAGTCAATTGATGAGATAACATCCAGGTCAGGCACCGACACATATCGCACCAAGCAGATGAACTTGGTAATAGCTATCAAAATGACGCACAGGGCCAATGCGAGCAGTCTCTTCTCTTTTCTAGAATAGCATAAAACTTAGGCGGGAGCTAGCCCGACTGCTGGGAGAATGAGTTCGTCCGGGAATCATCCTTAGGATCTAGGGAATTTTGATCATGTCGGCCGGTCGCCGATGGCCGAAGTCTCGACATTTCATGACCAGGACGACGACTTGAAGATTTACCAGAACTAGTATACTTTCTAGATACCCGCGGGAGAAGAAAAAAACAGAAACTATCAAAGAAGGGCAAGATTTCCATCTAAACGTACCTGGCTAGTCCGTCGGCACAACGACCAATCGGCAAGCAGCCAGCTCGGCTCTAGTCAATGTACAAGGTAGATTGTTTGAAGATGTAGACAAACATTAGATCAGATGGCCCAGGCAAAGACCACTCAACACGTGCAGCCAATCTTATTTCCTTTTTCCCTCTTTTTACCAAGGAGACCCGGTAATCTTTTTTGTTCTACGTGGGATAGCGCGTGCGCCCTGGTCCAGACTCTTTTTTTTTTTACCTTGTGTAATGATACCGAAATGCAACCCAAGAAGTCATCCGTATTTTTTCACCCTGTTGCCCCAAAGCTTACCACTAACCAACCGGAGAACAAGACGCGAAGTGTCGACATTTGTCAAATTACTGATCTGTTTCGCTTCCTCGGAGCCACACCTTGACGAACCAGATTCTGCCATTGAAACTCGTTCCTCCTGGCAAGTCGCGACGGATCGTTCGAGCAGTCAAGGTATTGACTTGAAGCCATGACGCATGCTCGCTTCGTTTAGCGGGGGTGGTCAAAGGATGTTGCTTGAACGAAAGATGAATATAGCTATTGCTTTCCCCCCCTTTGATATTGGCCTGCAGTAGTACACGGGTGAGGAACAGTGTTTTTTTACGGTCTAACCTCCGGCCCCGTTGCAACCCGTGACTCGGACTCTAAATGTCCGCCCGAAGCTTGCGCCGAAAGCTAGAAAAGACGGTTTGTATGAGGACCCAGAGGCTACGGAATATACAACGACAGCGTGCCATCGCGCACTGAATCAGTTTTCTTTTTTTTTAGAAAAAAAAGAGGGGTCCTGTCTTGCCGCGAGTCCGACTGCAAACATCACTCGGGGATTTTGTCAGCCGGGGCGAACGACGTGTCCGTGGCTCCTTGTCCATGGCCGCCAGCCGCGCACAAAATGACGCGTGCCGAATAGATTGGGGCCACTACTCGATTCATCAGTCGTCCGCGCCGCTGCTATCTTGTCCGGACCACCGGCATGTGACATTTGTAATACATCTTTGTCTTGCCTAACATGTTGCCAATAGGGGATGCACGTTGCGAAAGCCCCCTCCATCATGACTCTGGAGCTGCGATGGCGTCGGCTAGTGGACTTTGTGCCTCCTCCCAGGCGGCCGATTATCGCCGTATTACAGTAGCCTGTAGCCGTCGTAGATGACTACACGGGGAGCTCTCAAGTCAGCAACAAGAAAGAGGCATCACCGAGACAAAAGACCAAGGGAAAAGAAGACTTACCCTCGGAACCCCTGCGAATCCCGCTGCCGATCCACATGCCCTCGTTGACCCAGAGGTAGCGCGGGTCTCCCGTCTCGAGCTTGATGGTAAGCCGGAAGCGGTAGGCCGACGCAGGCACCTTGTCGCCCTCGATCGGATCTAGCAGCTTCTCCAGCACGTCGGGCGGGCCCGTCCTCCATCCCTGAGTCCGCACCATAATGTACGCTGGCTTCTCATCGGCCGTCTTGAGGAGGTACTGCGTGTCGACGAACGTAGCCTTGTTCTCCACCAGGAGCTGGGCGTCTTGGCCGCCAGGCTATTTTGCTGTCAGTCCAGGCTTTGCAATAATAAAGAAGAAGAAACAAAAAAAGGTAGGCACCGGGGGCACGATCAAAGAAACGACAAAAAACATAAAGAGACAACAAACCTCGACGGTCCCGTTCCCCCACGTGGCGCTCCACTGCCCGCTCTTGAAGCTGATCCAGTTGCGCTCGCCCCAAACCCCCTTGCCCAGCGCGATCTTGGGGTTCAGGTCCACCTGGAGGCGAAAGTCGACCGTCAGCGCCGGCACGGGCAGCGCCGTGGTGGCCGACAGCGAGCCCGGCGGGAACCGGTCCAGCACCTGCTCCCACGTCGCGTTCGAGCTGTTGGTGCACGTGCTGACCGTCGGCGTCGGCGTCTCGGGCGGCCCCGTGGCCTCCTGCCGCGGTGCCACGTGTGCGGCGGCCGCACTGCTGCCCGCTGCGAGGAGCAAGAGGTGGGTTAATAGACGCATTTTCTTTTTTTTTGGTCAAAAAGGGGGAGGGGGGGGGGGGGGGGGGGAGGGTGGTATCGAGGATGATGATGTAGGCCTGGAGCGGTAGAGAATGGAACCGGGGAAAGCGACAAGGGAGGGGAGAGAATCCAAACCTGGATATTCTGGCGAGGTTGCCATCATGAGCGGCTCTTTTTAAAAAAAAAATGCTCACGGACAAATACGTCAGCGTACGGCCGCTTTCCCGGGGGCAACGTGGATGATACAACCGGCGAGCCGAGAAAGGTGCCAAGGAGAATAGCCTGCTACCCCCAATAAGCCGGCCCTGGTGGAGTATCTTGGGGAAACAAAAGTGTGAGTGCCACGCTATACCTGTATTAGGTAGGTGAAGCTGCAGACAGAAAAGGGTATTTCTTCTATTGGATCGAGCCCACCCAAGCCCCGGATTTTTTTTTTGAGCTTTCGACAAGTGAAAATAACGTTTCGGTACTGCACGTCCACGAGCCGGCAATGGCATTCCGTAGCTGAAATCGAGCGGGCAAGACTTGGCTGGGGGGTTTTTCTACCACCGCACAGTCCCAAACCCCGCATCGGCAAGTAACGTCGGTCTTTTGTTTCCCCGCAGATCGATTGGGAAAGGGCTTTAATTACCTAGGTACCCAACTACCGGGGAACAGGTGGAATGCGGTGATAGGTCCTTTGGGATGGAAAATGAGGGATTTTGAAGTGGGGAGCTGATTGTATCCCACGAGTATCACAAAATAGGCTCCTCGCCGTCGTATAAGACAGAGTCAACAAGTCTCAACGTCAACGTGCGCATGCAGAAAGATGCGACTTAGCTATACGTCGCATGCTTATCTCGAAGATATATTTCCTGTAACGATACAACTATGAATGATTCTTTGCTAGGTGAAAAGTGCAGTAAATGTTTTATGTATGTAAAGCTATAAAGTTATGCTTTATCATCGGGACTTCTAAAAGCTATATGGATCCCGCTAGTATCTGTCCCAGGAGGAGTTTGAGTTGCAATTTGAGGACTTTAAAAAGAAACATATATTCTATAGGGATAGGGAAAGCCTGCCACCTCTAGTTATCCCTCTGTACGAGAGCAGAAGGACGGATATAGCTTCCCAAAATTACGGGAGCTTCCGGGTCTTCAGGTCATCCATAAGTGTGTGGAACACCATGAGTATATCAAGACAATAATTGTGTTTATATATAGATAGTATAGTGCTTTAGGTATTGTGATAAAGCACAGAGAGCCACTATGTTATATATTCATTGCCTACCGTGTAGGTCACACGAATATAATGCTTTTTCAAAAGTTATTAGAGTCATAATAGGGACTTTGGAAATTCTGATGCTTGGAAAAAGTAGAAATGTTTTCTTGTTAGTCTAAGAGTGTGAGCTGAGATACTTTGTCTGGAGTGATGAGGTGCAAGTCTCTGTGTTACCTTAGCGTGAAAGGTTTGGGTTTTCACAGCATGAGGCAGGTGGTTTATCAGGTATTCAGTAGTAGTAGTAGTAGTAGTATTAGTTAACGCCGGGCTCGGCCCGGCTTGTTAGCCGGCCGTTAGCAACCTCCCGAGGGGTATCTCGGCGCGCGTTCTATCTTCTTTATTTACACAGGGGGAAAACAAGGAGGGCAGAGGCGGATCGTGCCTGACTGGGTTCGGGCCCGGTCCTGCTTAGGGGGTTAGTTCACTGACGCGACCCCGTGCCTAAGGTGCACGGAGGGTTCGTCTGACGGCTTGTGCCGTGAAGTGTGGGTGAAAAGGCAGTAAGTCTATTCCTCGTCAGAGTTCGAGTCGTTTACGATCGGTGTCCCTAGGCGTAAAGTGCGTTCGTGGCGCGCGGGGCGCTGGCGGGCCGCTCTGGGGCGGGCGCTGAAGTAGTTGGTGGCTATCGAAAACGCCTCAAAGCTTTTCGGTTGCCCGAAGCTTGTCTGGAAGAATTTCCAGCGTTGGGCGCGATTTGGCGGCCCGGCCGGCCGGTCGTTATTAGGCCACGGCCAGTTTCTCCACACCGCCCGCGAATAGCGGCAGTGCACCGGGTGCTCAGGGGAGGTCCGCTTCCAGCACCAGGCACACGAGGTGTTTGCATCCTGGTGGTTGAAACGGTCATGGTAGGCCTTGAAATCGCCGTGGCCGGTCCTCATGGCCAAATAATGGCCCAGTAGGGGTCTTGGCAAACGCAGTTCCTCGCCTTGCATTTCCTACAGTAAACTATAGTCACAGGGTTGGACCAGACCCTCTAACGGACAGGCCAGCTAGAGCCCTCCTAGTCGCTGGATACCCAGCCTGCCACGTAAATACAAGGTTTGCACCTTAAGCCTACCGCATCCACAAAAAGGCCTCTTGGTAGACCGACGCGCGCATCCGTCCTCTCCGGCTAAAATAGCGTCTCTTCCGCCTAACATGCCGACGACATCATCTGCCCCGGTGTACGTCCCTAGTGCGAGTAGAAAGCTTCGAAAAGCCGGCGACACCCCGTACATGTCCATCCACAGCTTAGTCCCCCGTTGGTTCCTGGGCTAGCCCAGCGCCACAATGTGGACATGAATGCAATCGAGTTCTTCCCGTCCTCCAGACCCGGCGCAGATTCCCAGTGCGAGTGAGAAGCATGGGGCGCCTCAGTCACACTATTCCACCACGGCCCACCGTCCACGGGGTGTACCAAGGGTGCGAACCAAGGCCGTGCCCACGTTTCTTGCTTCCCGTTACCCAAAGCCGTCTCCAGCAATGGGCCGACCACGTCTTGCTGTCGGGACCCTTTGGAGACTGCCGCGCCGGCACAGTGCTTCCGGTCCACGTACAACTAACCAACCCCCGTAACGGCACTACCTCCTCGCTGCAGGCAATCCCAGAAGGTGTGAGGGGGTGAGAGGGTGCCCTGTCGATTCGAAGAACCGTCGGGTGGTTCTCAGCCTAATTTCCCTTTCTTTTAAACCGTATTGTCTAGCCTTCCGGGGAAGGACGCCTGCCTTTCCGGCTGGCAAAGTTTTTTGTGCCACGCTGGCTCGCATCGCGAGATTGGGCCTTGTCTTGTGCGCCTCTATGCGGGTGGCGCGCCGAGCCGCCGATCGGACTCTTCCTTCACCGCGATCAGTGGAAAACTCGTCAAAGGGGAGATCTGTCGATTATACATGGGTGTTGCGAGGAAAGGCGTTCCGTGTAGTGACGGTGCTTAGGGCGACAGGTTGAAGAGTTTTTCGTGTGTGCGCGCCTGTTAGGGCTACAGGCGGAAGTCCCGCGCAAACGTTAACAGCATGGTCCGTGCGCCCATACTGAAAATTTTGTGTACGGGAGAGAGTTGTTATCAGGTATTCAGTTAGCCCGCCGGGGATATTCCAACTTCACCCAAATTACTGCTTGGTGATTCTTCGTACCATCTAGACGTTATACAGAATTGTTTGATTTACGTTGAGCGAATCTCTATAGATCATCACTGTCTTTACCTGTATCAAGGCTCACTACGGTCAAGTAGTTTTCAACAGCCTGCCACGGTGCGGATGTTAGCATTTTCAAACGTAGGTAAACAATCACTTTGAGGAGAATCTACGACAGCTGCCTGGCTTGGGTTTATTTTGTCCTTGACTCCCACTAACCCAAAAGCCCTGAGCTTCCCGTTATACCCAAATCAAGACATACAAACTGTTGCATGTCTATTGGCATCTGTAGTGTAACGTCCCAGCCTGAGGCACTCCTCAAAGATGAATTCTTATAACTTATAAAAGAGAACAGCAGCACTTATTTCCACTCGATATGATCGGGGCCTCGATCGCAACAGAATAAACACGTGGTGGCCTCCAAACTTTGACTGGTGTCAAACGACCAAATAGTTATAGGCTGTACAGCTGACAGTGAGATTCAAGTATAAGCAGTGCTACTATCAAGACTTCCGGCCAGGCTGATACTGAAAGTCTGCCTACCTAGGGAGGTGGTGCAGGCATCAACGCCTCGGCTGCCAGTGTCGCAGTGCAGAAGTCCAGCAAACACGCTCACGTCGCCAGTATAAAAGCTTTTGAGCTACCCATTGGGCAGGTAAGCTGGCTGAGCTTTGACAGTTACACAACAGAGAAGACCGAGTAAATGGAATAAATACAGCCCTACCAGTGGAAAGGCTGCATGTTGCTCATCAGATTTTCCTCAGCGGGCTAGCAGAGTGTGCGGTTATGATTCACGGGCTCAATCTACTCAGAACAGGGCTTTCTGCATGCAGATAAATGATGCTCTAAGTTGAAAACTAAGGGATGGATGGCGCAGGTCAGTTGTAACTTGTAGGGAGTTTTGTTGCATGCAGAGAAGCAGCAGCAGACTTGTCAGTTCCGCAGGGACCCAAAGTGGAACTTTGAGGGATGGCAAATCACAAATAGCATAATATTTTCTCATCGCGTTTTTTGTTTTCTTTTCCCTTTGGAGCGCTGATAAAATGGTGAAAAAAGGCGAAGCACGGCTGAGCCTCTACAGGTTGGCGACAACCGATACGTCAACAAAGAATGCCAAGACAAAGCCATGCCCATCTTACCCCGACCCAGCGGTTAAGGCATGCGGGCCGGAGAAAATAAGACTGACCGGCCCTCGATTGGATGCGAATCACAAGCAGGCGTCGATTTCTTTGGGGATGGTTGCCTCCCTGACATTGGCCACTGGCTACGCGTCGCCCTCACGCGGCTACACAGCACTGCCACGACAAGCATCAATTGGGTCCACAAGACCAAGGTCACAAAGGGGGTGCTGTTTTGCCCAAATAGACAAAAGACCAACACATGGTGAAAATATAGGTAGCCACAAAAGAAAAGATGTTTAGGGAAGGCCTGATAAAGCGGTCATTGTGAATGTGCAACTGACTCTGACTTTAGGCGCTTGTAGGTTTTCCTCGTCGACATTTAAGTCGTATCTACTCCCCTTGGCCATTTTGCGTTTGGAGGTAAGCCATCGACAATACCAGCATATACCCATGCTTCTTCTTGTAACACACGATCAAAATCACGCGAAAAAAAATGATAGCACCCACAACACAAACTTACCGAAGGATACCAGATGAGTACTTCATGATCATCGACAAGGAGCCTGGCGGCCAGCAGTGGAGCAAGCGTCCATGGCGAAACTTGACTGCCGGGGACGTCCCACTGGGCTCCGTCATCACCAACCCAAAGAGGCCCGAGGAAGCCGTCGCCCAGCTCAGGTTAAGCCCGGCCCGGGATGTGCAATCGGTCAAATACAAGCAGTTCGCCGCCGCAGGCCTCGGCACGGGATACGGCGACCTGCTTCAGGAAATGCCCGAGAGGCGCCGCGACGGCTTTCACCGGACGACGATGCAATTCGTCACCGGCGCGACCACCTTCTCCAGGCTGCAGAGCTACAGTGCGGATGAGCTGGTGCGGCAGCAGGCCGCCAGGGTAACGATGGCGGCCGGCGTACACCTGTTCCTCGTGACGGGAACCATGGTTGCCGAGGGCGAGTGTACATTCACAACGTCGCTGGACGGGAACGATCGCAGCGAAACGCATACACAAGCGCGAGTTGATAAACCGGGCTTTGGACCACGGCTGCTCGGGCTGAAGTTGGTCGAGGTCTGGCAAAAGAGCCCCACGTCTGGCGAAGTCTGCAGCAAACCGTACCAACCAACTTCTGGTTACACCTATGCCTACGAGGAGGATAGGGTTGAAGGTGTATACACGGTTCTCGACGGGTGATATGGGAGCGTGAGTGTGTAATTCTTGGACATTATCTGCAATGCATAGCGAAAGGGGATCGGCATAGACATCCAAATAAAGACTGCATAAACCCTATGTACAGTACTTGCCATCAATCATAACAACCGCGGCGATCATGTCATAATAGGAATAAAATGCCGTGAATAAAGCGGGGATGGCCTAATGAGGCTGATGGGAGGGGGCAAGGGGGCAAAAATGAGGCGGGCTTTCTGGTCAAGCCCGGATATTGCTGCAGCTATCATATGCAGGGGTCGTTGTATACCCCCAAAACCCCATAGGCAATGTGCGAACCAGTGGGATGGTCGCATCTGCAACTGCCGATAGGCACACGAGATCATATCTCTTAGCAACCACTGCCACATGCTGAAGAAGTAATAAGCAAGCCGAATGCCGGGTGGCAATTCCTTCCAATACAATGCAATCATCATCGACCAAGTTGACGGAATTCCATCGTCAAACATTTACGTGCCAAGGGACTATAGTAAAACTAGCGCATTTACGAGGAAAAAGCAGGAAAGCAGACTCTATAGGTACCTTACCGGGGAGTAACGACTAGGAAGGCTGCAACAACGGAAATACCATGATCTGAGTATCATAAGACCTGCTCTCCAAAAATAGAAATAAAGATGCATACCTCGCTTGCGCTCGCGGTTGCGCACAAAGCCGCTTGACATTGGGAGGCTGATCAGGAGACATTGGTATCTCATACAGCTTAGGTATAGGAGATGAACAAAATTAACAAATAGTCAAATGACTAAACAGATGAACCAAATATCAGAGGGATGGTTGCGGGAGAAGGGGATGTGAATCAAGTTCAGATACAAAAAAAAAAAAAAAAAAAAAAAAAAACCCGCAACGGTCCGAAGATCGCATCGCGGTGGCGTGGGGCCGATGCATCTCCGAGGCCCTTTTTGGTGGTGGTGTGGTCCGGGTTTGCCGGGGATAGCCATGGCGACGAATCACGGCCAATGCTTTACGGTGGCATGTTTAAAAACCTTTTGTCTTGTTTTGGGGAGCGGGGGGGCATTCGAACAAAAGAGTAAAAGGGTCTGAACTACCTTAGCTTGCTCAGGTACATACTGCCAGGTCCAGCAGGCAGACAGTCTTGGGCAATATCCACTAAACTTTGGGATTATCAGGCTCGCGCTTTAAGAGTGCTTCAGGCATCAGGGGTCGGGCCTGCTTGCAATCAACGAAAAAAGCAGGGCGAAGGCGACAGCGAGCGGATTGACTCGCTGGCGATCTTACCAGGCTGTTGACCAAGTACTGCCTTGTACTATGTACGTTAGTGGGCTGTGGACTGCAGGGTCTTATTCAAGAAAGAAGTATTGAGGGAAATATCACCACTACTAGAATTACTAGTTCTAGGAGGTATTATCGCAACTTCGCAAGTGGCGGTGGCACTTTGACGGGGAGTCCTCCTTGACAGGCGTGAATGGCCTCGTTGGGTTCGTCATGCTCTTCATGCGAGTGGGCCGAGAGGTCAGTCATGACTCGGGAAAGTAATCGGAAAACGCTTCTTCAATTAAAAGACTTTGTGGAATTTGGACAAGTGCATCATGTAGAATGCGACCCGCCCGATTGGTTTCCTTGGTCGTCATCGCGAACCAGAAGGGAGGGCACAGCGGACAGCCTGGGTCAGAGGTATGAAGAGAGCAAAAAAAAACAAAACAAAAAGAGACTATGAAACGCGCCAGTTGCCGTCGCTGCCGGTCTCGACTCTCAGGATTGAAACATTATACGTAGAACCAACCGATTGGCGCGCTCATTGTCGGGTAGTGCAATGGTACAGCGGCAGAAGGGCGCGAACCGATCTAAAAAAAAAAAAAAAAAAAACCTACGTACAAAAAGGTAGCGACCGCGTACCAACGCCGTTAGGCCGGTAGCCGGGCCCCACCCACATTTTGATTGGAGATGCTTGGGTGTGATTGACCCACACCATCTCCTCAATTTTCAAAGAACCGGAAAGTGACAGCAATGACGCTATTGCTAAGGACTGGAGAGGCTGGCTGTGACATTCCCAAAAGTTGTTGAGCTTGGCTTGGATGCTGATGTGATGGTTGAATCACGTTTTCGCTTCGGATCTGATACAGCGGATGGCATGATGGTCAACGGTACTGCTAGTAAAAGATCTAAAATAGAATAGAAAAGTAAGTCAAAATTGTGAAGCAATGTTGCACACATGAGGTAACAGATGATTCATCGTAGTTTGCGACGGCTTCGATGGCGGCCCAAGACTGTGAGGCGCAAGATCACGGAATAGTGACATGAATGGAAAGATTCCTTGGAGGTCTAGCCCAAGAAAACTTACTGCCACCACCGTTTTGGGGTATCACCCTTACCACCCTCCCTGATAGTCAACACAGGGTAGCCGGCATCTGTTGGTCCGATGGGGTTAATGACGGATCTCCAATTTGGCACCA
The DNA here is from genome assembly GCF_000002495.2 of Pyricularia oryzae 70-15. Taxonomy (NCBI): domain Eukaryota; kingdom Fungi; phylum Ascomycota; class Sordariomycetes; order Magnaporthales; family Pyriculariaceae; genus Pyricularia; species Pyricularia oryzae. The sequence continues at coordinate 202,291 of NC_017853.1, read as the reverse complement.
CACCACTCGGCACACAATATGTACGGCGGGCGGTACGGAGTACACCTACCAGTCGACATGGGACACGCACGCACACACGACGACGCGACCAATGTTGGCGCTATTCCTGCCAGTCCAGCCGTCACCGCTTCTTTATTTCTTGCCATGCGGGGGGAAGCTTGGATTCTTGTTCTTTTGTTAACTACCTACCTACCTACCGTAGGCTTGCATGTACCGCAGTGGCTGCTTGTCAGCAACAATGGGCTTTGGGGGATTGAGAGTTCGATAAAGCCATGCGAGTAACCGCCTTGCCGTTTGCGTCGCTGGTTGAATCAAGAATTCTGCTTGTCATAAACGATCAAGCACCCGATTTCGGCTGCCCTGCTTGTGGGCTTTTGACTCCATCGACATTGTGAGTGGCCATGTTTGCTGCAAGCCTGGCAGGGAACGCAAGGTACGGCAGGTCAAAAGTAACTGTAGCTATACAAAACTATAAGCGAATGTAAGGAGGTAAACAAGCCCCACGGATCGCTAGAGCTCCAGCAAGTATTATCTGTCGAACAAACTTGGCGGTTTTGGGCATTTTTATTCCTGTTGACGGATGTGGTGTTGTCCTCCTATCCGCCATGACAAGGTGGATGACGACCCGGCCCGGAATATTCTGACTGTGCAGACTGCAGCGTGTCCACGCGAACCAGACCGTGCGCCCAGGGCCTCAACTGCCAAGCACCCACCCTCGCCTGCCCAGTCCAGGCCAGTGGTCTTGACCCAGTTTCTGCGCCCCGCAATGACGGCATCGTCATCGCAGCTTTTGTCTTGCGTCCCGCACCTAGTTCAGTCGCAAACCCAATTTTTGGGTCCAGCTCTGGGTTGGGCTGGACTAGACTGGATGGAATTGTTCTGGGCAGTAGGGGTTAAGGGGACGGAGAAGAGAGGGTCGAGAAAGAAAAGCGAGAAGGAAAAAAAAAAAAGAAATAGAAAAAAAAGAAAGAAAAAAGCAAAGCACAGCGATTGGAAACAAGCGGGCGCCAGCGACATCAGCCAATTTGCCTTCCCTTCAGCTTTGTCTCGTCGTTTATTGTTTATCTTAGTCTTTACCACCCATCCCCCGTTCCCCGTTCCCGGGAATTTCGTTGTGCGTCTATACTACGCTTACAGTTTGCTTGTGAAAATCATCGATTTTTTTGTCGCCATTTAGTTTTGCCGGCGAACCCTCGTCAGTTTGGGAATAGCGCGCGCGCGCGCCGCCCGTGTTGCACCGATTACTCTACTTTATTTTTCTTTTCTGGAACTAAAGAGGCACCTTGCTTTTGGGGCATCGGCAACCGGGGATTGTTCGGGCATCAATAAAGCCCCCCGTCAAAACTCAAAAAAAGAATCAAGAGGGGAAAAAAAAGACGTGCGCGATCTCTCTTCAGAGCGTCCGCCTATCTGCAAACAGCTGAAGGAAATCCAGGGGTCTATCATCATTGCAAAACAAAGAATCAATTCCAAGTTTGCACTCAATTGCTTTGCGCATCCGCCGCAACGTTATACACAACCCATATCGAACATCAGCACCAGCACCAGCACCAACAGCGCCTCCCGACTTTTCACACAATCACAAAAAAAAAGTTTTGCCGCCAAATTGTGATCTCACACACCGGCGGCTCACGACCCCAGACGTGTTGTGGGCTACACAGGCGGCTGCAGACACAAAGTAAGACGGGCCGGGCGCTGGCTCGCCAATCCAACGATTCTTTTTTTTGATCTTCAACTACAATACAATCAACCCAACGGACGACCGTTTTATTATTATCTTGTCTTGAACCTCAAAAGTGTATTATCGGCCCTTTGTGTCACGGGGAGGATACGAAGCGGAATCCGACGACTGTCTGGGGTGCCGTTGCGCCTTGAGACATTCCTTTGACAAGGTCAGTGCTTGTTCATTCGCATCCCCTTTCTTTCTTTCTTCTTCGCCTTCTCCAACTTCCATCCGGAACCCTTGTCCATAAGCGTTTGTGCGCTTTGATTTTATTCCCAAGAGAGGGAGAAAAAAAACAGACGAGGCCAATCCCGCACTGCTCGCGGGCAAGATATTCACCGACCCCATCCATGCCCACCCAAGTCAAGTCGCTCGTCCCCGTCCCATCTCTTCCCCTTTCAAAGACATGCCTCTAGATAGGCCCGGGCCAATGTTTAGGAGCCCAGCCCAGAAGCACACGACTCGCATACGCCGTCTTGTCTAGTGGCCCCAGTACACCTAGTGTCGGCCGGCCGCTTGCTTGCTGGCGCGGTTTGCTACTTGCTCGTCCTCCTCCAACCCCCAATACAGTGTACTATCCATACCCAATTCACTTTTTTTTTTGACAAGTTTCCCCCACTTTTTGTCCATCGTCCATGGCCCGCCCTATTCCTTGGTTGTCTGCGTTACTTTGCACCGATGTTAGCACGAACGCACGCCCCGACACAAGCCGTCCAGGTTCTTCTTACTTCCGTGTCATTAAGACTCGCTTTATTATGAGTTGAATATCTTTTGAACCTACACCGATTCATGGATAGGGTCGGTGATGGCCTCTGGCACCCTGTCCTTGATTCGTCCGCCTCGCTTTATTTTCCAGTCATTCGTCTCCCCCCTCAACTTTCTCCCTGATTCGCCAACCTGCAGCGATCCCGTCTTGGCTTTGCCAACTGCCATATTCCCTTCCATCTCTACTACTGTACTTCCCCGCCATTTGCTTCTGCATCCGGTCTCTTGTTTTTTTTTTCTCTCTCTTTGGGGTGGATTCGCTTGCCAACAATTCCAACGATTGACGGCTCCCTCCACCGCCGCTGTCGATCTCGGCCTGGCCCTAAACGCAGGGCACCCTGTCCTAAAAAAAGACCTCTTTCACATCGCGGGATACCCTTTCCTCACGTTGGCCAGCACATCATATTCGTCTCTTGACCGCACTCAGATCACAAGATAGGTGCTGCATAACGTGGCACATCTGCCCACATTTTGCGTTTATACCAGGGCCATCATCCCTGGCAGGCCGCAATAAGCTAAACCGCCCCAAACCTCCTTTTTATTTTATTTTTATTTTATTTTTTGATCCCCCAAAATCCCCCCATAGCACACATGTCCAGGCAACCTAGCCGCGCTGCGGCGTCACTCTAGTCTCTTTGGACTTCAGGTCACCGCGGTCTCCCCCAAGCCACCAACCCCCGTTCCCCGCGGCTAGTTCTATTCGCTTTCGAAACCGCTACTGCCTGACGTCGTGCATTTCTTTCTTTTACGTGGACCCTTTGCCTCTTTTTTTTTCTCTTAGTTGTTGTTGTTCGTTCCTCGTCTACTATCTCTAGTCCCCGCGGAATTCTAACGCTCGCCACCCGCCATGTCTGCAGAAAGACCCCGCGGCTACAGACGTAGTCGAACAGAGCCTTTCTGCAGGACAGCTCACGGAGCCATATATTTTACACCCAGGGAACAGAGCGACCGGCGATCGATTGCGGCTGCACCCGTCACTCTTCCCCCACCTCTGATTGGCCCCAGGCCCCGACGGCCACATTCGATTCACATCGTCTCGTATCCAGCCGGTTTCATCCCGCGTGAGCTGCGACCAATTTCGGCGGAGGAGTTGGCACGGAGGGAACTTGCAGCTTCGGGCAGGTGGAAGGGAAGGAAGAGAAAGCAAAAGCAAAACGACAACGTCGATAGGAAGCGGGTCCATTTTCAGTTGGAGGACGGTGCAGCAACCAGACTATTTCAAAAAGTCCTCTCGGTATTTTCGACACCAAAGGCACCGCCCCGTCCGCCGACACCGCCGATTCTCCACAGCGAGGTCGTCCAGCGACCAGAAGAGGGCCGGGCGCGTAGACCGGTTGACTGGCTCGCAGACGGTCGACTAGGCCGGAGATTTTCCAGGATAGCTGACGGATTTCAAGGGGACGAATCTGTGGATTTCAACATGGTAGACCAAATGGTACGACCGCCGATGATGGATTTGCGCCGTGGCGTGGGATACGCCAACAACTCCAACAGGCATAGCATACTTTCGACGAGGTCCGCAAAGACCGTCATGAGCTCGGCCGTCACCGAGGTCCCCAAGCCAGTGGCGTCCGCCAGTGGGCTGAGCTGCTCCATTCTGCTCGCTGAACAGAACGTTTTTCTTTCTGGCTTCGAACACGAGGGCCACAACCGCGAATCTTCAACCCCCGGTACCGCACTTTTGCGCGGCAAACTGGTGTTGAACGTTAACAAGAACACAAAACTCAAGTCAATAACGCTAAAATTAGTCGGCAAGGCGAGAACTGAGTGGCCCGAAGGCATCCCGCCATTGAAAGTGGATACTTTTGAGGAGCAGTCCCTCCGGACACAGGGGCTTACCTTCTTCCATGCCATGCACGATGGATGGGAGACGGAGTTTGGCAACCAGTGTGTCTTTACCATGAAGACGCCGACCAACCAAACTCATGGACATATACTCGAGCGACTTTCTCCCAACGGATCAAATACATCCGTAAACACACTTGCGAGACACAGACAATCAACAAGCCTCACGCCTAAGGAATTAAAGAGATTGTCACTGCAGTCTGTGCAGTCCAGGAGTTTCGGCAAGGGCGAGTCACCACTTGCGAACCAGACGCAATTGAAAGGTTACAAAGTGTTCACTCCGGGCACTTATGAGTACTCCTTCGAGCTCCCTATCGACCACCACCAGCTTGAGACCATCAAGCTTCAGTATGGCTCCGTCAAGTGGAACCTGGAGACTGTCATCGAGAGAGCCGGCGCCTTCAGGGCCAATCTCAGCGGCTCCAAGGAGGTCAGCATCGTTAGGGTACCTGACCAGCTGTCCCTCGAAATGAGCGAGCCAATCTCAATATCACGACAGTGGGAAGACCAACTTCACTACGATATCATGATCTCCGGCAAATCGTTCCCCATTGGCGGCAAAATTCCCATCGCTTTTAAACTGACTCCACTTGCCAAGGTGCAAGTCCACAAGATCAAGGTGTTCGTCACCGAATCGATCGAGTACTGGACAAACGACAAACGTGTCACCAGGAAGGACCAGGGCAGGAAGATCCTGCTCCTGGAGAAGACTGCTGGAAAGGGAATCGACCCGCAATACGCAACAAGTGAGATCAACGTTGTACGTGGCGGCGAGCTGACAGATGAGGAACGCATATACGCCAGGGCGGCGGCTGAGAGGAGGAGGGCTATGGATGCCGCAAGGTCTCACACCATGCCTGAACCCCTGCCGGAATCAACAGAGAACCTGCTTGGCGATCTCGACCTGGGCTTGGAGTCCTACTGGGCAGCAACGGAAATGGAGATGAACGTTCAGATCCCGACTTGCGAGATGATGGCAAGAGATCGAAGCAGGAGGTTACATCCCGACTGCAGCTGGAAGAATGTCAATGTCTTCCACTGGATCAAGGTAAGCAGGCTAATTTATCCAATGTGGCTTGGCTGCCATTCTGCCCATGTAGCACCCAACAACAACCAGCTAACACAACTGTAGATCGTCATGCGCATCTCTCGCCTTGACCCCGAAGACCCAACAGGAAAACGCCGCCGCCACTTCGAGATCAGCATCGACTCACCATTCACCGTGCTCAACTGCCGGGCCACTCAGGCCAACACTTCCCTCCCGCAGTACTCCGGCTCGCAGCTATCACAATACTGCCAAGCCACAACTTGCGGTTGCCCAGACGCCGCCGTCATAGCGACCGAGCCGAGCCCCGCCAGCTCGACGGGCACCCTCCCCGTCGTCGAAGTCAACCCGGACTCGCCGACCGCACCGTCTCTGCCAGCCACTCCCCCAGCCGCACACCTCGCAGCTGCGAACCCAGGAATCGGCCGCTCCGACAGCAGCGGCAGCGGCAGCAGCAGTTTCCGACCCGCGAGCTCGATGATCGCGAACCCGCTCCAGCGCGTGCGCAACAACGAGCTCCCGACCGCGCGTCCCATGCACCTGATGCGCGTGCCATCCTTCAACCCGCCGCCGTTCGATGCGGACCAGCCGCCGCCAGCGCTCGACGGGCTCAGCACCCCGCCGCCAAACTACGACCTAATCATTGGCACGCCCAGCGTCGACGGCCTGGCAGACTACTTTGCTCGTCTCGCAAACTACGAGGATAGGGAGGCCGGCAGGTCCGACAGCGAAGACGACGAAGACGACGAAGAGGCACACACGCCTGCGAGGCTGACGGAGCGCGGAGGGCGCGTCAACGTAGCCAACCCTCGCACCCCGGGCGGGAGGAACGTCCCCAGCAGGAGTTTCGACATCCAACGTCCCGTCATGAACCTCAGTATGGATGGGGTCGTGGCCAGGGGGCAGCAGAGGGTTTAATACTGCTTATAGCAGAGAGATGTTTTCTTTATATTTTTTTTCTTTTTGTTCGGTTCGATCACTGTGACATCTGATCAGGATGATTATGGGGTGGCGCTCACATCGAAGGTTTCAAATTTATTATGCTACTAATTTTGATGGATTTTTGACAGGGTGGCACGAATCTTTTTGTTGTACTATTGCATGATATTAGAGATACCATCGGGAAATGTTTTGAGGCAGAGAAATAGCAGGTTACAAACATCGAATGTATACGAAATATTTGGAAATGTTGCACGACATTAAAATTGTCTCTCACAAATGCAGCAGCACCTCTTAGTATCTAGGGCAGGTACCTACCTACCTACCTACCTACCTACCTACCTACCTGGTAGTTATCAGGGAGAGACTTCCTGTCATGGATACCAGGCTGGTACTTTCCTGACCATAGCTACTCTTGTCAAGAACACTTTCTCGTGCTAGGGGTCACGGGCCATTTGTCTACCGAAGCTGGCAGCGACAACCTATTTACAATAGCTTGCAACCACGTCTGCATGTCGGTTTTTATCACTGCAAGAAACACGATCACTCATCTCCCCATCTGAACCCATACAACGAACTTGACCAAAATATCGTGCTGTCTCTACAAAAGCCCACTGACCTCAACCTTGTCCCAATCGCCAACGTCAAAGCAGCCATTCTCCCTAATAGAAACAATGGATCTCAGAAACATATTGACCCCCAGCTATCCCATACAGGGTGGTTCTTTAGCGTGGAAAGGGCACCAACGCCTCACGAAAGAGACGAAAATCCAAGTCTGCGAGATACTGCAAGCCAGGGACGACATGGACTCCCTCCACAGCCTCGCGGCGGTCAGCAAAGAGTTTTACACGATCGCAACAGGGCTGTTCCAGCAGACCGTCACGCTAGAGCCGACAGACACCTCGATCCGCCATCTCAAAATCTGCATGGAGAATCCGGGACTCGCCCGACGCGTGCGCCGGATCGTTATCAAGTCGGTGCACCCGGCCTTTGACGCACTAGGTGTCTGGCCGTACCGATTCCCCGGCCAACACGGCGACGAACACGCCCAGGACTGGGAGGCGGTCGTCGCAGACCTCCACCGCCTGCCGGCCCTCGAGAGCGTCGTGTTGACGTTTACGACGCTCTGTGCGGACCAGCGTGACGATCCGGACGAGGAGCAGCCCGTCACGTACATTTGCGAGCCACCCGAGGTCCGAAACTGGATCCTCAAAGTGGTTTTTGACGCCCTCGCTGCCATCAACGACATTCCAGGCCGACGCATTGTCTCCTTTACTGTGATGAACCTTCAAAACAAGATCCATGAAGCGGCGAGCTTACCGGCCTTCACATCCGTCATCTCGCGGCTCCGTGAACTACGCGTCGAAGTCGTGACCGAGGTGATACCGCACCTTGGCTCGCGACCGGGCGAGGAGGAGGACAAGAAGGAGTACTGGGAGCTGGACATGCAGATCCGGCTCAATTTCTGGGCCGACTTCAACAGATTCTGGCTGGCGCCCGCACAGGCAACCCTTCAGCGGCTCTCGGTGTCTTGCTTGGACCCCTTTGGCGTCGTGCCGCGCTGGGACCTGTCGGCGTTGCACTTCCCGCACCTCCAGCACCTCGAGCTCGAAAGGTTCACCTTCTCGTACCGTTCGCAGGTGGAGTGGATCGCGGCGCACAAGACGCTGCGGACGCTGTGGCTGCACGGCTGCCCCATCGTGCAGCAGTGGCGCACCCGCGGCGAGTACGAGAGCGAGCTGGATGTTGGGGCGCTGGTTCTGCACAGCGCGCAGCCGCGGACCCTGTAGGACGTTTGGGTCAGCGAGCTGCGCTGGTCCGATGTGGTCCAGAACCTTTGCGACCGGCTGCCGGAGCTGAGGGAGTTTGAGCTGACGTGGAGCGAGAGTAAAGACGGTTTGCCGGTAAGAATTCCAAGTCAAAACTGTCCCTGTATGATGTTAGCTGGTCCCGAGCTCCCTAATATATCGCACGTGGACGGAGAGCCAGATCAAAGAGATAACTGACAAAACCCCTGCCATGTTTTCCGGGATTGGCGAACCCGCGCAGATCGATAGAAGGATCGTTCGGGATACGCCAACACTGATGGAGCTGCCACTATACCACACCTTCAAGGGCACACACGGAAGGCACTGGAACGTAGTATTCAGCCGGGTGGACAGCACCACTCGCATGCCTCATAGTCTCATGCCTTTACGGATGCAAATGTCTTTGGACGCTAAAGCGTTTGAAAAAGTACAGGAAATATTGCGGTCGAGGAAGAAAAAGGACGAGCAGGATGAGATCGCCAGGTGATCCGTAGCCTTTGCTCAGAGCGGTCATGAACACCCACAAACGGAGTAGTGCCACGGAAAAGTCGATTCCAAATTCTGGGAGCTGGCTGTGATGGAAATTGGGAGAGGACTCATGCGCTTAATGACTGGGCAGTTGACTGGTGGCATGCTTTTGTCTTTTTCTTTTTTTTCCTGTATTCCATTGTCCTTGCTTTGTTATTGGTACTTCTCCTTCCCGTAGTAGATTTTCCTCGGGCAAGAAGACTTTGTTTTTGTCTGAAAGGGAATGGATGTTAGTTCTGGTAGTGGTTAAGAGATTTATGTTTGTGTTGGTCCAGTATATTACAGGAGTTGAGTACCGTGAATTGAGGGCCATCCGGGTGGTTACAAGTACAACACTGGCAGAGAGCTCATTGAACCAAGTCAGCCATTTTCAGGCACCGGATGCTGATACCCATTATGCACGTCTGTATTGGTTCGCTAAGGTTCTGCATCTATCTAGTTCAGCGCTGCAAATTACTCCAACAAAATGCGCTCTTGATCCACATCTGCAGCAGTACTTCTCATACTATGTTATCTTCATGCGGCCATCACACAGAAAAGACGGCCCTGCCTATCCCAAACCTGGCAAATATTCTTTTTCGTCATTGTTCGTATCCACCACAAACTGGCTCACCTGTTCCTCCGACTTTGCCGCTCCCTTGACTCCTTCACCACCGTGTAGTCGAGCGGCCTGTTGCTCTCGCTCTTGGCCCGGGCTATATGGATGAGGCCTCCGCCGATTCTGTCTGTGGGCCATGGCCAGCTCTCAATAGCACGATGTGCTTCTTCCGCGGTTTCCATGTCGATAAAACAGTTGGCGTGGTTACTAGCCCGGTCTATCTTTTTGCGATTGCTGATTCCGTGACTGGTTATGGTATATGATACAGATGCGTTAGTCTCCAGTTATGCAGGCCTGGATTTGGCAGTGGTTACAGGCTTACACCTTGAAGCCGGCAAATATCTTTAGAATTTCCTCCCGATGATATTCTTGATCTTCAGTAGGGTCGAGCCCAGTGACGAATATGGTCCGGTGTGATGTTGGATTTGGGGAGGGCAGTAAATTTGGCGAGGGCAGCAATGGCTTGCGGAAAGACATGGAGCTGCTATTCTCCTCTTTCTGGGGTGGCAACCTACTTGGAGGCTTCTTGTCGGCAGCGGGAGATATAGCTTTGACGGCGGATGTAGGTCTATTCTTTGTGATGTCCGCCCAGCTTGGACCTGATCTTGGTGCCGATGCGCCCTTGACAATACCCGGGTCTTTTGCTGTAACTTTTGTGACTTCTTGATTTGAGGTTGAGCGAGGCCGTTGTGGACTGGGAGAAGCAATACTGGCCCATGTTTTGGGGTTTGGTGTGCTGACATTGACAAAGCTCGTTGAATGCTTCGGCGCCGGCTCGGTTGGTTGTCTAGTCGTCACTATCGACTGAGTCCAACTTTTGATGTCATGTGGCTTGATTTTCTTTGGCTCACAGTCCCCGATGTCACCATTCTGGGGACAGTTGTCGGCCCCTGTCTTGGTTCCGACGAAATCAGAGCCCTGCGCATTTATGTCAATGCATTTGCTCTTCGCCGGGGCGTCCCTGTCAAGACTTGCTGATGTGAAGACGGCGCTGCTATCAAAAGTATTCTCCGTCGTAATACTAGCGCGGTCGGAGGTTGGCCGAGTGCTGCAGTTTCCTGTAACATGGCCAAAGGATGATGTGCTGGTATTGTCGAGGAAACTGCCATTCTTGATACTCAGCAGATCCGCTTTGGGAGACGATAACCACGAATGTGACCCAACAATAGCAGGTGAAGCACACCCAAAGTCATTAGCATCCCAATCTTGGTCGATAGTAAAATCATCGGTCAAGTCATGGTCGTAGTCGCTGGAGCGCCAACCGGTGGAGGTTGTGCGCCCGCTCAAGTCTGTTGCCGGTGAGCATAGGAAAACTTGCGGTAGCCACTTGCGCAGCTCAGCTCTGAGCATCTCAACGCCCCTCGAGGCCGCAGCATGGGAGACGAAATCAACCCAGCACATCCCAGGACCGCCAGAGGGGCCTGTGCTATGTATGCGCTCGATATCGCTCTTGGGTATGCCTATGGCGCCAATAAAGTCCGGGACGAATCTTGTGCCATAAAACACATTGTCGACGCGAACACGCCTGCCTTCCGCAAGCGGGTCGCAGGCGTTTCTGCGATTTGACGAAGACGGGCTGGTCTGAAGTTGCCATTTGGCTTGTGGCTTTATGTAACCGCCATGAAAAATATGTCGTTGTTGGTCACAGTGAGCGTGATTCTTCTCAGATATTGGGCTGTTTCTGAATGGTGATGCCTTTGGGTTGAAAGACATGGCGGCTTGGCCAGATATCGCAGCATGCGATGACAAGGTAGGTCCGAGATCAAAAAAAGAGAGAGGGAAAATGATTAAAAGAATCAAGGAAAGCCAGCCTAGATGAGGCAGATGTAATGGACCGGAAAGGTTCAGTGAAATCCTTTGAGGCAAACGAAGGTCATGACCAAGATAAGCTGCTGTTTTACGTTTTACGGCAAGCGATGATGCTTAAGTAACTACAACGATCACAAAGTGAATTGATGTCTTAGGTGGATGTGACGGACTGGTTTGGGGGAAGGGATGCCAAATTTGTGGTGCTCCGAGGCTGTGTGTTGGATGCGAACAGCTGCTAGCTTTGTTTGGTTGTTTGTTTCCATTCTCACTCTTGCCTCAGGTCCAAGAGAATTTTTTTTTTTGAATGCATTGGTGACTAAATTTTCAAGGAAGGAGCTTTTTCAAGGTGAAGTTGCCTTTTTCCTTTTTATTTTATTTTTATTTTTATTACAAGATGCAAGGTCTCTGCGGTCACCCGTGGCGGGGTCTAATTCCCGTTGGCTTAATGGTAGTGGAGATTGTTTATGGCAATCGCACTTGCTAGCGTAGAGGATGCTTGTAATATACCGTTGCAGATTTTTCAGTTGGGTAGGTACCTAGGTAGGTAGGTACCAAGGCATGTTTGGCCAAGTTGCACGCCTGTGAGCTTAGTTTCGCTGCCATGTCTTTTTTTTTTTTTTTTTTTTTTGTTATTTTCCCGACGTGCTGCGATTACCTATTGTCGTTGACACAAGCATGCTATTTTCGGTGCATGCCAAGTTTCGTCATCTGCACAGTACCTAGACGGTGCGAAAGATGAAGCATAACTCTGATGAAGCACCATCTGGATGCCGATTTTGCGCCGTCCTTTGGTTTGCGGGGATGTCTTGATGCTAGTGGGTGGCTAAACCGACCTAGGTATCGTATAACAGGATGATTAGATATTTAAGGTAGCCAAAGGAACCTCATTGAACCAAGTATGTTTTTTACTTCGTACGTCACCACCACAACATATTAGATTTGAGAGCTGAAAAGTCACCACTACTAGCGGTCAGACATAGAAAGCTAGAAATTTATATCAAGTTATACTCAAGACAACACCTGCAACATTTGTTTTCTGCCGAGAACGCCGAGAACGCAGTTAGGCAAAATGTCGGATCAACAGGGCGACGGTAACTATACCATGGGGTACTCCCAGGCTACCACAGCCAGCCACGTAGCGAGGACTGCCGAGGTGGATGCGGGTTTTTTGCTTCCACATCTCAAGCCTACCGACAAAATCCTGGACGTAGGATGTGGTCCGGGCACCATCACTATCGGCTTTGCGGCAATCGCCCACGATGGTGAGGTCGTCGGCATCGACATCTCCGAAGATATTCTGGGCCAGGCGCGGCAGGTCGCGGCGAAAGCCGGGTCACCCTCGAACCTATCCTTCCGACACGGCGATGTCCTCAAGGGCCTCGACTGGATCCCGGACGGCACATTTGACGCCGTCTACGCCTCGCAGGTTTTCCCGCATTTGCCTACCGCAGAGATGAGGGAGCAAGCACTGAGCGAGATGCGTCGCGTGCTCAAGAAGGATGGCATACTGGCCACACGGACACTGGCGGATATGCAGTGGTATCCGAGGGAACTGGGCCTCAACGAACTTCTTGGCGGGCGCATGACCAAGGCATTTGCCACCAGTGATTATGTTGGCCCATGGATGCCAGCCCTGTACAGAAAAGTTGGCTTTGAAAAGATCAAGGCTGGGGCAGGAACCCGTGTGAGCGCCACGGAAGAGGAAAGAAGATGGCTGGTAGGCACATTTGGCGGTCGTCTGGCACCTGGCGAGACGGTTCGGAAGAGCTGGATCGAGGCTGGAATCAGTGAGGAGGAGGTTGACACCACAAGACGTGTCCTGGAAACTTGGGCAAACACCGAGGATGCATGGTATATTGGCGTCCAGGCGGATATTTTGGGATGGAAATGAACTAGGTCTAGTTCTAGTTCTAGACTAGATACCACCTTACCTACCTACCTAGTAGGTATAGATACCTGGCAAGGTAGACATGGTGCCTCGCGTGTCTGCCCTAGAGAAGGCACCTAGGAATGCGAAAACGCTGCTAAATATAACCTAAGGTAAGCAGTGTATCCATCCGCGTTGCCAACCTGTATCTATCTGCCATCCCATTGTGCTGAAGTGTTTTGCCTGCTGCAAAATCTTGTCCGAGCTAGCTGACTGGCTGGCTGGCTTGGCTGTCAGGTTGTGATCAAGCGCACGGACCAATTCAATTCACTCAAAGCAGTGGGGCTCTCGACTTTTTTTTTCATTTCTAGAAGCAAATGAATCGCCACGGACCAATGACAAAGCTCCATTTTCTGAATGGGCCCTCCATGTCGTCTCCTATCCTGAAGGAAAAGGAGAGGATATGGATGGCAAATTTTGTAGCTCGCGAATCTTGGTCAATTCATTTCGCCTTCTTGACATTGATGCTTTCCCGTCTTGTTTCTGCCCATACTCGCGGGCACCATTGTACAACCACTCTGACCACTCTGTTTTCTTCTTCTCTTTAATCCGCCTATTTTCTTCTAATGCGATTTTAAGCTTTGATTCACACCAGCGAGCAGCCGCCCTAACTGCCTCGACTTCACACTCCTTTCCCGTTGTGCCTGCGCAATCCGCACCAGAACCAACAAAATGTTGTCCAGGTCACGTCCCTGCCAGCGCAGCCTGGCCCTCAGGCAGCTCGCTGCTCGAAATCACCCTCGCAGCCAAGTCAGAAGCTTCCGGTCAGCTTCAGCAAAGCCGCCATCTCTCGCCGCGCCCACACCCGAAGTGCAGCAACAAAGGAGGACAGGCGGTAATCACGAAGGCGGTCTACGAACTAGGGGATTCGCAACAGCTGTCGACGATATGGGGTTTGACGGCGCACTCAAACCACAGTACTCGATGCCTCCACCAACAAATGCATTATACCAGACTAAACCCTTGAGTAGTGCAAACGTTCTCAGGCTGCCTGAGACAATGACGCCCAACATGCCCAGACTTTATCAAAAAAGATCCGTCCCCGGTGACGTGCAAGAAATGCTGGCAATCCTAGACGCCTGTTTGACTATAGGAAAGCTTGACCGCGCTGGTCTCGTCCTCAAGCGCCTCGGCTCTTCCCAGCTAAGCATGATCGACCGTGCCGACATCATGGCACTACACAACATGTACCTGCAGGTCGCTGTCGAACAGCTAGCTGCGAGTCCCAGTGAGGCCAAGGCAGAACATATTCAGCAGTGGTACGAAACCGAGATTCGTAAGGCCGAACTGCCGCAAACACCCCAAACCATCGCATACATGCTCAAGGCTGCCCTCCTCTCGACAAGCAATCAGGAAGACTGGAGGCTACGAAGACAAATCAGCAGATATATGGACTTGGCCGAAGGGGAACTCGGCCTCCAGGTGCTCTACATGACCGACATTCTCACCGACAAAGACCGTGCCTTCATTACCAAGGTTTGTCCTACGTACAACATCACTATCGAGAACGCAACGTCGGACATGTCACCTGAGCCTTCTCTTGAGACAGAACAAAGCACAACACCCGATTCTGCCAACCACACATTCCCCGAGGTCCTTCCTACTCCTCAAAAAGGAGCCGGTCTGAAAACTGTCAAACGTACGCTGTCTCTCTTCGGTGAGATACCGCATGGCTACCGGATTAGCGACCTCCCAGAGCCACAACAGCGAGAGATACAAATGCGCTTGGAGCGAGACACTGTTGAAGCAGCCCTTGATAAATGGCGTGAGGATAACCAAGCGTTGAACAAGATGGGACTCAATACATCAATCAACTCATCAGTGCTGAATGCGCGGCTGTACGACTGGCAGCTTGCTCTCGAGGCTCGATTGACGGAGTACATGTCTGATCCGGACGGAGAAGACGTTGCCAAGACCCATCCTAATAAAATGGAGGCGGAACGCATGCTCACCAGACCTTTCATGCGGCAGAGCACAGCTTCACGACTGGCTGCTCTCACCATTCTGAGCGTCATGAGCTCCCTTGCTATGCATGGGGTAGACAAAGGGATAACCATCACCCAAACTATTGCAACCGTTGCAAGATCTGCGGAAGAAGATGCTGCAGCCTTCCAACGCTCTGTAAGGCAGAAGAGAGAAAAGTTGATGCGGAAGAATGGGTTCGCACGGGCCAAGGCAGCAGGAGCTGAGCCCAATGCCCCTGGTACCGATTCTACCCTGCGCGTCACCGACATTTATGATATCCAGACAGACTCTGCAGAACGGTGGCCTGCGTCAATAAGGTTAACGATCGGCTCCGTGTTGCTTAGCTCACTAGTCGACGTCGCGACTATCACCGTGACAAAGGAGCATCCCGAGACCAGGGAGACGATCTCGGCCGAGCAGCCGGCTTTTGCTCGTAGTATTCAGTACAAGCAGGGCAAGAAGTATGGTACATTAGCCCCCAACAAGTCACTTGTACAACTTATGATGCGCGAGCCACGGAAGGAGTTTCTCGCGCGTCATTTGCCAATGGTTTGCAAGCCTGACCCTTGGACGAAATTTGATAAAGGCGGATATCTCGACCAGCCCACACACCTCGTGCGCATCAAGCGTGGCGAGAAGGATCAGAAGCTCTACGCCGAGGCGGCAATGGCGAGAGGTGACATGGAACAGGTAGCCAAGGGGCTCGACGCGCTTGGCAGGGTCGGATGGAATATCAACAAGTCGGTGTTGGATGTCGTCCTGCAAGTTTGGAACTCGGGCGAGGGTATCGGCGGTATACCTCCCCTGAGCGTCGACATTAAGGCCCCCGAAGAGCCATCACCTTCCGAAGATCCGATGGTTCGCTTCCGTTGGATTAGGGAACTTAAAAAAGTCGAGAATATCAAGGCATCGTACCACTCCCAGCGATGTCATACCAACTTCCAACTCGAGATCGCTCACGCATACAGAGATCAGACATTGTACTTCCCCCACAATGTCGATTTTAGAGGCCGAGCATACCCTTTACCTATATACCTCAACCACATAGGCGCGGATCTCTCTAGGGCTCTGTTGCTTTTCGACAAGGCAAAGCCCCTGGGAGAAGATGGGCTCCAGTGGTTGAAGGTTCATCTAGCCAACGTCTATGGGTTCGACAAGGCAAGCCTTAGCGAGCGTGCTCAGTTTGCTTTGGATCATATAGAGGACATAGTCGATTCCGCAACCAACCCATTGTCAGGGAAGCGCTGGTGGCTAGGCGCGGAGGACCCATGGCAGTGTCTGGCTACGTGTAAGGAGCTGAAGGCTGCCTTCGACATGCCGGACCCGGCGCAATACGAGTGCCGTCTCCCAGTCCACCAGGATGGCACTTGCAACGGGCTTCAGCACTACGCGGCGCTTGGTGGCGACTCCTGGGGAGCTCGCCAGGTCAACCTGGAGCCAGGTGATCGTCCTGCCGATGTGTACACCGCAGTTGCGAATCTTGTCAGTGAGAGCATCGAAGAAGACATCGCCAAGGGTGTCAAGATGGCCGCGGCTCTCAAGGGGAAAATCAAGCGGAAGGTTGTCAAGCAAACTGTCATGACCAACGTGTACGGCGTCACATTTGTGGGTGCCAAGTCACAAGTGAAGAAGCAATTGGATGCCTTTTATCCCGACATCAAGAAGGAGACGGGCTTTGACGCGAGTCACTTGGCCGTATACATCGCCGCTAAGATCTTCAAGGCAATGTCGACCATGTTTAGAGGAGCGCATGATATCCAGTATTGGTTGGGTGAAATCGGCAGCAGGGTGTGTCGCGCTGTCACTCCGGACCAGATGGTCCGGCTGTCCGAGGAAATGATGAGACCGCAAAAACAAAAAGAGAAGGCCCTCAAGACACTGGCGACCACCGGCAACCCCGAATACGATCAAGTCTTAGCGAGCTACAACAAGGCATCATTGGGTGACCTGCTGAGCCAGTTCAGATCGACTATTATCTGGACGACTCCGCTTCGCATGCCTGTCGTCCAGCCGTACAGAAAAGCCGCGGTGAAAATCATCAAGACAAACTTTCAGGACTTGATCCTGAGGGTCTCGGATCCTTGGGACCCGGTGCATAAGCAGAAACAGCTGCAAGCCTTCCCGCCCAACTTTGTGCACTCTCTCGATGCTAGCCACATGATGCTGTCGGCTCTTGAGTGCGATTCCAATGGGCTTACCTTCGCTGCGGTTCACGACTCCTTCTGGACGCATGCGTGCGATGTACAGAAAATGAGCAACATCCTGCGCGACGCATTTATTAGGATTCACGAAGAGGACGTCATTGGTCGTCTGGCCGATGAATTCAAGGCTCGATACAAGGACTCTCTTTACATGATGAAAATATCCTTATCGAGCGATGCCGGCAAAGCTATTGCGGATTGGCGCAAGCGTAATCCCAAAATGACCATGTCGGATGAGCTGTTCTTGGAAAAGCGGAGGCTCGAACTATTGGCATCAAAAGATCCCGCTGAGCGGGCAAAGGGTGAGGCGCTCGAGACGCCGGCCTCGCTTTACGAGCAGCTTTCCAAGGGATGTGAAGAGGTTCCCGACCTGGAAGATGTTCCGGTCCCCAGCTTGTCGGTTCCCAAAAAGGCTCAAGAGCTGCTCGACGGCAAGAATTTAGAGACAGACGATATGGCCAGTGACGAGCAAGAGCCAATGCAGGATGAGGACTTTGAAGAAGCGTTGGCGTCTGAGGAGTCAGTGGAGTCAGAGGACGCAGCGGAAGATAGTATCGCCGCAGATACCGAAGGCCCGGCCGAAACAGAGCAGGGAGCAGAAAGTGCGAAGGAACCCATCAGCCACTTTGGTCTCGCGATGGAGGGCAGGAAGAGAGCCTCGATGACGCGCAAAAGAACCGTGTCGATCTGGGCGCCAATTTCATTCCCAGATATCCCCGCAAAGGTAGGTTTTTTTTTCCCTTGCTTGCTTTGTGGGGTTCAATTTATTGTTCTCCCGGCTACGTCGCTCCCATATCCTTAACTGAAGGCTCCGATTAACGAAAATAACGGCGTGTTTTTAGGGTGACTTTGACGTGACGCGACTGAAGTCGAGCAAATATTTCTTCTCCTGATTCCTTCTTCCATCCTCGGGTACATCCGTCCGGATCGAGTGCACAGCAGCAGACACGGATCTCGGCCGCCGCCTGTTCACAATATCTACATACATAAGATCTGCTTTTTGTTTCGTGCCATTTATTGTCTGTAAGCAGACGTTATGTGGTTCTCATTTACTTATTTATTTCGGTTTAACGCATATTTCCTTTTTTTCCTATCGGCTGGTTGACTGCCGCTAGGTCCCATGTACAAAAACAATTCAGCTTGTTTTTTTCTGCAGTTTTTCGCAGAAGACGAAAAGGAGGCGCGCGTTACAAATATCATAGGTTGGAGTTGTCTGCGGTCTCTGTTTCTTCAAAAGAATCTCTGGTTTCTTTCTTTTTTGTCATATTACTAGTCCAACCTGGCACATCACACGCCTTGGGTACTTCAATGTATTTTATTATTGCAGTTTTTTTCTCTCTTTTTTCCTTTTTTTTCGGCACACTGGGCGAGCTGAGGATCGGGAGCCTGTTGACCCGAGTCTCGGGTCACCGCTTCCATCGTCGATGTTGGAGCGGAACTGGACCACGAAAAGCGTCTTACCAAGTCTCTTTAGAGACGCAGGGGATGTATAACAAGACTACGGTATATATCGTTATAGAGAAATTACTTATTAAATGATACGTTTTACATGTAGAATTCTTCCGGTCGTTTATATTGCTCATCCCCTGTCTTTTCATTTTCTAGGGAAGAAACGGCTATCAAGGGGACGAACTCTTAGCAACTGCTCGCGAGGGTAGGTGGATTGACAAATGGGCTTCAAGCAGTCAATTTCTGCCATCAAGAGCCCATTAGAAACGCCAGGGCTGAACTGCCGTGTCTATTCTTAGCCATGTAGGTTTGTGATGGGCCAAGATCCCCAAGGCCCGGCTAATCGGTCGAACCTGAATTGAAAGTCGGCTTGATGTTTCCGCCTCCCACAACAATCAGCTGGTCTGGTATGTTTTGCGGGGAGTCGATTGCAATATACGTAGCCAACCAGGCAACGGTAAGTATCGGTCTCGATCCCCTGTTACCCGGTTCCCGGAACCAGTTAAAACCATATACAAGTCTTTTTTTTTTTTTTTTTTTTTTGCCTCGGAAAACTTGACCTCTTCTACTTGCCCTTCCGTTTACTATTCTTCCCTCCCCAGCCTAAGCTTTCCCAAAGAAACCCCAACTATGGCGCCCCCCTTATCACCGGGTGTCACATTCGCCGCCCTCCTCACGCTCTACTTTGCCAGCGCGGCGCTCGCCAAACCCCCATGCCCGCTCTGGGGCCACATGTACCCGAAGCCGGGAATTGGGGCGCTGTCGACGCACCCGGCGATCCAGCAGGCGTCGCAGTCCCTATCGGCCCTGTTCCGGCAGCACCTCGACGGGACAGAGGGAGGGGGCGGCGGCGGCGGCGGCAGCTCTGCCAGCTACTCGTACGCCATCGAGGTGTTTTCCGCAGACGGCGGCGACGAGGCCCCGCTGCTGTGGTCGCGCTACTGGACGGCGCCGCGGCTGCCCGAGCAGGACGCCGCAGGGGTCGGGGTCAAGACGGTGGCCTCGGACACGGTGTTCCGCATCGGCAGCGTCACCAAGGTGTTTACGGTGCTGGCGCTGCTGGCCGTCGCTGGGGACGCGGTCTGGAACGACCCCATCACCAAGTACGTCCCCGAGCTGGCGGCGCGGGTGGAGGAGACGGCGGGCGTGCCGGCGGAGTCGACGTGGAGTCCTGACTGGGAGGATGTCACGATTGGAGCATTGGCTGGGCAGACTTCGGGGATCATGAGAGATTGTCAGTTTCTTTTTTTTTTCTTCTTTTTTGTGTTGTGGTGGTTGCAATGGTCTGGGCTCCGTTGGAGAATAACGCTGACCTCGACGTGGTCCGGCAAAGACGCGTTGCTGTCAGAGCTAACCTGGGGCGGGCCCGTCAAGCCCGAGAACCTCGTGCACTTGGGCTTCCCTCCTTTGAACAGTTCCAAGATGCCACCGTGCGGGACCGGGCCGCTGTGTACCAGAGAGCGTGAGACGGCTTTCTTTTCCCCCGCCCAAAGAATGTACATAGGAAGTATGTACCCACGAGATGCAAACCTACTGATCAACCCGTTCTGCGCGGCTGTCGTGCTGCTGCTTGCATGCCTCCAGAGCTCCTAGCCGGCATGGCCAAGCAGCCTCCGTCATTCCCGCCCTCAGCAACTCCGGCCTACTCAGATCTCGGCTTCGTCCTCCTCGGCTGGGCCCTCGAGACAATCACTGGCAAGCCTTACCGGCAGGTCATGACCGAGAGTGTAATTGTGCCGCTGAATTTGACGCGGACATTTGTCGATCCGCCACCCGATTCGGTCGGAGTCGTGCCTGGAGGAAGGTGGAATGTGTCATGGGCGTTTGACATGAGAGACGAGATAGCGTTCGTACTTGCTTTGAGCATTTTTATGTAGCCATCGTGCTTTTCCCCTTGATCCGGGCCCGCTGGGGAGTAGCGTGCTAACATCTATCGATACTGAACAATGTGTTATCTGAAAATTGCAGAGCCGGCGGAATGTGGTCATCACCGGGAGATCTCACCAAGCTTGCGCGCGGGATCATGACATCGAAGCTGATGAAGCCCTCCATGACCCGACGCTGGCTACGGCCCAAGTCATTCAGCTCGGATCCACGTTCTGGTGTCGGCGAGCCATGGGGTGTTCGTCAAATCCCTCTGTATCCGTTGACCAGTAAGTCCATTAGCGTCCACAGGAGCTGCCAAGGTACAACTACAAGAAGACAAGCAAACAAAAATGTTGCTCACATACAGACTCGACCTACCAATACGTGACGGCCTTCAACAAAGCCGGCCAGATCGGCAAGTACGGCACCGTGTTGTCCATGATCCCCGAGCTCGGCATCGGCCTCAGCATCGCCGCGGCCGGCGACTTCCCCGCCAACATCAACATGGCATTGGCCGACACGCTAGCCAACGCATTCATCCCTCCCTTGTTGCGCGCCACACGAGACGCCGCCAACCGCACCTACGGCGGCTGGTACCGGCATCGAACCCTGAACTCGTCGCTGCTCGTGACCATCCACCCCGTCAACCCAGGCCTCGAGATCGGCAGCTGGACCAGCAACGGCACCGACATGCTGCTTGCCGCCACGAGCCTCACCAACGCGATCCCGGCGCGTCTGCTACCGTCCGTCGATGTCTCGGGCATCATGTATCCGACGGGGCTGGAGGATGTCCTTCCCGGGGGCGGCCGCAGGGTTTCGTTCAAGGCTGTATTCGAGGACCTCGCCCAGCCTCAGCAGGCCGGGCCCTACACGACCGACTGCGCTACTTGGATCTCGCTGTCCGGGACCATGTACGCCGCGCAGCCGCTGGACCAGTTTCTGTTTGAGCTGGGTTCCGGAGGGGAGGTTCTCGGGGTTTACAATCCTGCTCTGAGGGTCACACTCGAATATGTCGGATGGGATGCTGGAAATGGTGGTGCTGGTGTGGCCCCCGTTGCGCCGTCACCAATGGGAAACCACACCTGGTCAAATTCGACGAGGGCGTCGGTATTGTCTGCTGGGTAGACGCCTGCTATCTTTTAGTTTGCACTGGTAGTTGTTGGGTGGTACAAATCTACTCACTGTAACTATGGCTGTCGCATCAACTTCAGGTAAGGTTCAAGTAATCCAGAATCTAGTCTAGTTGAAGACGGTCATAAACAGTAAAAGGTATCCATTGGGTAAGGAACGAGAATCCTGTGAGCTAAGAAGTGTGAAGACGTTCATCAGAAATTGTACGAAAGTAGACAGGATTGCAAAGCAAAGAAAATCCGAATTGATCCAATGCGCGGGGAAGAGTCCTGGTTCACTTCCTCCTCACAATACCAGCATATCAGTCAACGACTTATCTACCAAAGGCGTTTTGATAGGATCAAAAGTGCCCAAGCCCGCCAGTTTCTACCACACAGTGATTCCACAATTGTAATTTACTCACTCACGAAGGATCCGAGCCGAAAATGAGCCGCCCATGCCGCACATAAATTCAGCGAGAACTCAACGAAGCAAGACACGCATTCACAACCGAAAGAGTTTTGAGACTCACTAGGCCTTCACCATAATGACCAAAGAAAAAGCCACAGGCCGGACCTGGAACACGATCCCGCCCGAGCTGCGTCTCGAGATATACAAGAAGCTCTGGGTGCCGCGGACAGTTACCATCTACCGCAGTGCACACCACGATGTCAATACCAGCTTCGAACATCAAGTTCTCAGTCTGGCCCGTAGCCAAGACCGAGACAGGTTCGAGCAGGACGTCGCCATCGACGCCCTCTCCGTGGCCGCGCACTGCCCGGCGATCCAAGTTCCTCGCGAGGATCCAGTGCCTGATGCCAACAACGATCCCCTGACGGCAGGAAACGGGTTCCTTTGCGGGCCTCACGGGCACTGGGATGCGAACTGGCTGCGACTGGTCAGGGATTCGATGCCACCGGACGCCGACGCCAGCGGCTCGGCTCCAAACGGTCCCTCACGACAGCTGCTGCCGCCGCCCCTATACACCACCACCACCTCTGCGCGCGTCGACAGAAGCACCCTCGTCCCCATCACGCTCTGGATCGACCGCGAGTCGCGCGCCGAGACGCTCAAGCACTACCGGCCCGCCTTTGCGCTGCGCGGCGGCGCCACGCGCGTCTACTTCAACTTTGCCCTCGACACGCTCCGCATCCCCGTGCACGGCAAGCTCTGGCGGCTGGTGCAGCGCCGCGACCTGCAGGACCTCGTGCGGCTGAGGATGGTCGGCACGGCCGACGACCCTTCGGGCTCGCGCTCGCGCAGCCTGAACCCGACCGCCGCGACGACCCACAACCCGGCCGAGCCGCCGGCGGCCATGGGGTCGCTGCTGCGCGCCCTCTGCCCGCGGCTGCGCCACGTCACCGTCGAGCCGGCGTGGGGCTGTGCGCGCAACAACCTGGCCTGGCGGCGGCACGAGATGGATGACAACTTGGTCATCTTCAACTGGCGCGAGATTGGAGAGCTCCAGGTCGGCTGCTCGAGCTGCACGTGGAACCACGGCCACAGGCCCTGCGGCGTGCTCCTCCGGCGGCTCCGCGAGCTCAAGTGGATGGTCGACATGCCGCTGATCATGCCCGGGAGCAACGGGCCTTCTGAGCCGGGACTCGTGCTGACGTTTCACAGCTCGCGACCCATCGACGATTTTGTCAATGGCGGCGACGATGGCTACGGCGTGCCCGGATATGTCAGGAGCGACGAGACGAATCCAGGCCTGGACGAAGCCAGGGTGAAGAGCACGCTATTCCTAGACGGGCAGCATCCGCGCGCCAGTGTAGAGGAGGACTTCCACCGCCTCTGCACTATCAACGCCATGCAGCACAACATCAGATTGGCTTGCGACTTGACTACTCACCCGGCAGGTCAGATGAACAACTCGATAGACTGCAAATTCGAGTTCCCGCCCAGTGTCTCGGATCAAAAAACAATCCTATGGGTGCGGTCATTGATTGCCTGTAATCCGGATGCATCCATGTCAATGCTGCAGTATGTTTTGAAGTTGCAAATGGCTGGACAGTCGCAACGAGTTGAATACAGTCAATAGACGAATGTGTTTCTAGGAGTCTTGTGTTATGAGAACGACAGACACCACATGTTTGACGTTTTTTACCAGAATGGTCATCTCTTCTTTTTTTT
The DNA here is from genome assembly GCF_000002495.2 of Pyricularia oryzae 70-15. Lineage (NCBI taxonomy): Eukaryota > Fungi > Ascomycota > Sordariomycetes > Magnaporthales > Pyriculariaceae > Pyricularia > Pyricularia oryzae. The sequence goes on along the minus strand of NC_017853.1, from coordinate 178,580 downwards.
TCTTTTTTTCTTCTTCTTTTTGTTCTTCTTTTTGTTCTCAAAACAACGTGTTCGCGACCTGCGCTGGTTGGAAAATTGTTAGACTAGGTCTAGACCTAGTGCTTTCCAGGCGGCACCAGCGGCAAAGAAACCTGCATCCGAGTTTGCCATCAAGCAAACTCTTTCCTGGAGGGCGGTCTTGCAATTGGCAAGCAAACGCACGTTCTCCTCCACTCCCCCTTGTTTATTTCGGAGAGAATGCCGTGGCGGGCCTTGTTGGAATTGTGCCAAGAAGAGGAGAGCAGGCCGAGTTTGACAGAGACAAGACTTTTGAATTTTGGGGGGGTTAGCCAGTGCCGAGCAGGGGAGATCTTTAAAAACGTCAAGATTTGGAGATGCCAAGCCCTTGGCCTTTTGGGCACCTCTTATATCGTATTGGGGAGTTGTAAGCAACCTCGTTACTAGCGCGAGTGTTCCGTTGTCTGACTCGCCATCAGATTCTGGGGCTGAAATGAACCCATTATTCTGGGATGTCGGGGTGTCCGGCCAGGCGGCCGGGTAGGTACAAGGTAACCATGTTAGTTTACCCAAACGAGGTCTGCTCGTAAGTGGGTGTTGTTGGTTGGAGTAGGGTCGTACGACAAGTATTTGACTTTTGCCAGCTCTGTCCACCGGTGGCTGGTGGATGGCTGACGGTTATTACTAGCTACCTAGTCTAGACCATAGTAACTACTGTGGCAGCACCCCGCAAACAAGATGTCAAGAGCATCTCGAACAATGCCTATTATCATTAGCTCAGTGCCACCAAAGGAAACCGCGCCGCATCTAATTGGCCCATAATGAGACGCTAGCTCCCGTTAAGGCGCGAGGGTACCTCGCGTCTCTGGACTTCTCCCCGCGAATCCCACATATCTAAAGATGCAGAGTGTGGGGAAGCTGGACTTGGCATCATAAAAATCTGGGGACAAATCACCTGGGGTTGGCTGAGAAATGTGAACCTGGGGAACCGGTTGTGGGCTGAGCTCATCGGGGTCTCCTTGTGCATATAACAGTCTTTCGCTGCCTTGATTTGGTTTCTTATTGTGGTTCCCGCCTGGCATCCTCCTTTGTCGTCGCGTCCTCACTGTCGACATAAGATCTGGACCATCAATACACTTTGAACCACACCAACAATCCTATTCACACCAACAAATCACCGGTGCCATGGGTGGAGGAACTTCCATATGGGCTTCTCCTGACTGGAAGAAGGACCCCAGGGAGATCTTCAACTACAAGCTGTGGTTTCTCGTCACGACTGTCGCCTTTGCCGGTTTCTCTTATGGCTTCGACCATGGCAACGTCGGTGGTGTGCTCACCCTGCCGAGCTTCAGACACACCTTTGGGCTTGACAAGATGAGCGCTGCTGCATCCGCAGCTAGGCAGGGGGACATTGCATCTATGAGTGAGTGGATATCTTCAGCCCACGGACAATCTCCCAGGGCCTCGGCCTCTTCATGGCGTCCGACTAACATTTTTTGATCCCCCCAAAAGTGTCCGCTGGTGCAGCCGTTGGTGCCCTCTCGGCAGGCCCCTTCTCCGACAAGCTCGGCCGCAAGTGGTCCGTCTTCATGTACGGATTTTTGTTCCTCGTCGGTGCAGTGATGCAGCTCGTCGCCAACCTCGACGTCTTCCAAGGTGGCCGCTTCATCGGGGGATTCGCTATCGGTGGCACCTCGGTCCTGTCGCCCATGTACCTGGCTGAATGTGCGCCCAAGACGATCCGCGGATCTTTGACGACACTCTACAACCTCGCCATCATCACCGCCCTGGCTCTTGCTTTCTGGGTCAACTACGGAGTCAGCCGCTGGAGCTACCCAGGCCTGGAGAGCGACGAGAGGCAGTGGCGCACCGCCATGTCGATCCAGATCATCCCGGGTGGCCTGCTTGTTGTCATGGCTGCCTTCCTCATCGACTCGCCCCGTGGTTTGATCTCGCTCGGCAAGCGCGAGAAGGGACTTGAGAACCTTTGCAAGCTGCGCAACCTGCCCGCCGACCACAACTATGTTCGCCAGGAGTACCTCGAGATTTGTGCACAGGCAGACGTCGGCCAAGAGTTGAACAAGAGTATGTCATCCGCCTTGAGGAGTGTCCTCATTTTCTTTTGTGGGGAGCAGACTAAGCTGACCGTTCATTTTCCAACAGACCGCACCTACCTTTTGGCTGCTCGTGACATTGTCAAGGTCCCCAGCTACCGCCGCCGCTTCACTCTATCCTGCCTCCTGTTCATCTTCCACAAGCTCACCGGTACCGATGCCATCAACTACTTTGCTCCCCAGATCTTCGCCATGCTCGGTGTTCAGCAGGGCTCCATGTCGCTTATGACGACTGGTGTTTATGGAGTCGTCAAGCTTGCCGCTAGCTTGATCTACGTGACAGTCATTGTTGATCGTGTCGGTCGTCGGCTGCCGCTGATGGTAAGTCTGATTTCGCCATGAAAGAAAGCAGTCTTGGAGAGATCCGAAGCTAACCCAAAATTTTGTGAACCACCAAACAGATTGGCGCCTCCATCCAAGCAACAGCCATGCTTTACATTGCTCTTTACACCAAGTTCGGCAACCCCGACCCCAACGCCGGACCAGGGCCTGGTGGCATCGTCGGAATCATCATGATCTACTTGTACGCATTCGGCTGGTCTTTCGGCCACTCGGTGGCTCCGTACGTCGTGGCGGCCGAGATCTTCCCGTCCGGCATTCGCGCCTTCTGCATGTCCTTCTGCCTGATGCTCAACTGGCTGTTCGGTTTCGGAGTTGCCAAGGCCACGCCCGTCATGATGGAGTCGATCGGCTGGGCCACCTTCCTGGTCTTTGCCGTCATCACCTACGTCGGTGTGGTCTTTGTCTACTTCTGCCTGCCCGAGCTCAAGGGCCGCAGTATCGAGTCCATGGACGATCTCTTCGAGCACAGGCTCTGGGAGATGTTCCGGTGGGCCTACCCCAGCGAGGACGAGAAGATCCGCAAGGACGTGCAGCAGGCTATGATGGACGAGAGCAAGGGCGTCGTCGAGCACAGCGAGAGGACGGTCGGAGAGGAGTCGGACAGCACCGGAAACCAGCAAGCCGCACCCAAGGTTTAGAGTGTTGCTGTGTCGTTCCGGTTGATGTTTTGTTGTGTCAATTATGTATTTATCTAAAAGCTTGGATTATCCAACGTATGAAGCGATGCACAGTGTAACGATTCCAAATGGACAATTTTCATAAGACAGTTCAAGTAACAAACGCGGGGCACGTATTGCAGCTGACCCTTTGCGTTACCTTGTGGCCTAGCTATTGGCAACTGCTTTATTGTCAAAGGATCATACCAACCTCAAACCCCACCTTCCCCTTTTTCGCGCTTGTGTAACATTGTTGCAGACGACACTCGTCAGGTCCAACGCCAGATACGCCTTGACGCCGTGCGTTTGTTGACTTCAAGATTCGCTCACAATTACCTCCTCCTGCATTGATTCCCCACTTGCCAGCCAATCTTTTGATGCAAAGACTTACCTAGGTTTCTAATCGAGTTGGTGGTGTGGTTGGCAGGGTCTGTATCTCATACCAAGCCCAATCTCCGCACTGGACTTGGCCTGGAAAGGAAACTCCGCCCAAGTCGCCACGGGACGCTGTGTAAGCAATCTCGCAGGTTGACTGCAAAGACCGTTTTGGTGGGTTGCGGCAGGGCGGGCAGCCAATGGCAAAATGAATACTTGGACAAGGGCATATATTGAATGACGCTGAATATTTGTAAGCACTTCTACAGCTTCACAAAGATTGTCGTTGATAAAGTAAAGGGGAGGTGCATAGCATAGTCTATTTTATGTCTCCCAGTGGAAGTTAATTATTTAAGAGGAAGTACTCAATACTAAATATCATGTGTTGTAGGCCAAATTGATAGATACTAAAAGTCATCTGAAATCAAGCTCGGGACCCAACTATCCCCCACTGAATTGTGATCGTCTGTTCGTTTTTCATCCGAAACGCGAGGCAGTCTGTCAACATGGACCCGCACACAGCCTTGTCTTTTATCTCTATAGAAAAGTCCCAAAAGCCCATATCGGCGAGAGACCAAAGTCCGCTTCCCCCTGCGAAAGCGCACTCACGGACGCACACATCCGCACCACAGGCCTCAGAGCCAATTCCTCTCCAGGCTTTCGGCGCCTCGCCCGACGCAGCGCACACCAATGGCCAAAAAGGACCAGATGCCGACCTTGAACGCAGCCGTCCCAGCTCCCCTGGCCCCGGGGACGACGCCAACCCAGCGACGGCCACGGAGACCCTCCAGACCGTCTGGGACCCCTACATGAACCGCTTCCGGGTCGCGTCGGCCTCGTTCATGAACTTTGCCAACGGGCTCAACGACAGCGCCCCGGGCGCCCTGATCCCCACCATCGAGGAGCGCTTCGGCATCGGCTACGCCGTCGTCTCGCTCATCTTTGTGGCCAACGCGCTCGGCTTCATCGCCGGGGCCGTCTGCATCGACAGCATCCGCGCCAGGCTGGGCGCCGCTCGCGGCCTGCTGCTGGCCGAGGCCCTGCGCGCCACTGGTTATCTGATCATCACCTGCTCGCCCTCGACGCCGTTCCCCGTCATTGCCTGCGCCTTCTTCCCCATAGGTCTGGGCATGGCCATAAACCTGTCCACGGCCCAGATCTTTTGCGGCTCGCTGCGCTCGGGTACCGCCACGCTCGGCTTCCTCCACGGCGCGTACGGCATCGGCGGCACCGTAGGTCCCCTGATCGCCACGTCCATCGTCACGGCCCCCGGCGCCACCACGGCCGCCTGGTCGAGGTACTACTTCATCACCATGGGTGTGGCCGTCTTCAACGGCGTCCTCGCCTACGTCTCGTTCCGTCACTACGAGCCAGAATCTGCCCAGCCTGCTCAGCAGTCGACAAACGACGGCAGCCCAGCTCCCGCACCACCCAAAACCTCCCCCGGTCTGGGCACCATGATCCAAGCCCTCCGGAGCCCCGTCGTCCTCGTCTGCGCGCTCTTTGCATTTGCCTACCAGGGCGCCGAGGTCTCCATCAGCGGCTGGGTCATTTCGTTCCTCATCACGGCGCGCGGCGGCGACCCCGCCTCGGTCGGCTACGTCACGGCAGGCTTCTGGGCAGGCATCACCATCGGTCGGCTGCTGGTCGCGGCGCCCGGCCTGAGCACGCGCGTCGCGGGCCGCGAGGCCCGGTTCGTCTTTGTCTGCACCTTTGGCTCGGCCGTCTTCGAGGCCCTCGTCTGGGCCGTGCCCAACGTCATCGGAAACGCCGTGAGCGTCTCCATCGTCGGCCTGCTGCTGGGCCCCGTCTTCCCGTGCGGCGTGGCCGTGTGGCTGAGGTTGCTGGGCCGCCGCGAGAGGCTGAGCGGCATGGGTGTCATTACTGCGTTTGGGAGCTCGGGCGGAGCCGCGGCGCCGTTCACGACGGGGCTGTTGGCGCAGGTGGTCGGGACTTTTGTGCTGCATCCCATCGTGATTGGGCTTTTTGGAGTCATGGCGATTTGTTGGTGGTGGTTGACCAGAGACCGCAAGCGAGTTGAGTAGGGGGGAAAGCAATATTTTGAACGTCGGGTCTCAGCTTCGAGTGGGCAAGTCGAGATCGGATTTTTATCCATTCGTTTATTCTCATTCTATCATAGTCTATCGTGACGGTATATCGCTCTGTATAGAAGTGGATGCCGTCAATTCTCAAAATAACGAGGTCCAATGTATTCTTTACCGTCTGCATTTTAACCCCATGCTCGCTGGTGGTTTAAACCCTGACCATCCTTTAATCAAACTTCTTTGCCACATCCTTGACGCTCAACTTGCCATCTGACAAGTCCTTGACTGTCTCCAGGATAGATGAAAAGTCGGAAAAGGTTGTGTAAGGCACCTTCTCGGTCTCACAAAACTTGACGAGGTCTATAATAATATCATTAGCCATTTCTTGCAGGAACACTGTCCTCTAAGTTCATTAACAAGATACTTACCACGGCCCTCCTTGGCAAACAGCAAGTCTGTCTCCTTTGCAGCAGACAGGTCCGACACACCATCACCAGCGTACAGCATAACTGGCTTCTCCTTGAGGCTCGAGTACTTGCGAATCTCAATCGACTTGTCGTGCCCGAAGCCGCTTTCACCATGACGAAAAAGGTCAGTATGATCACTGGTCGCTGCCCCCACCTTCAACCACCACCAGACGAGCTTAAGAAGGCCAATTTCTCACCTGTCGTCATGAAACACAATCTCCCAGCCATTGGGCTCATCCATGCTGGTCTTGCCCTTCCTGACAGCGACGTCATTGCTCACAATCTGGATGTTGTTGACGGCCTCCTCCCCAATCAGCTTCCGCAGCAGGGCCTGGATGATGGGGCGCATGCCGCCGCTGAGGATGACGATGGGGACATTGTTGTCGCGGCACCACTCGTAGAAGCGCGCAAACGCCGGGTCGAGCTTGACGTTCTCGAGCAGCAGGTTGACGCACTCGTTGAAGGGCACGGGGACCGACTCCAGCATGCCCGTGAAGACGTCGCGGAAGTCGACGCGGCCCTCGAGCACGTCAATGTTGGCCGTGCGCCGCTTCTCGCGACCGTAGCCGAGGTTGTCCGTCAGCCAGTCATTGGAGTCCTGCACCGTTATTGTTCCTTGATCGGGTTGGGGAAGGGGTTAGCTTCGAGTTGTTGTGTCTGCTTTTGGTTCGTGACCTCCCTGGCTCGACTGCGGGGGATTTTGAGGCTCGCGTAACAAGCGACGGGGGATAGGGATCCGGTGGGAACCAACCGTCAAAGTCTGTGAAGAAGATGATCTTGGGTTGGGAGCGGAGAGCTGGAAGCTCATCCGTTGCTGTTATGGAGCCCATGATGAATTATTGTTTAATTGCCGCAGCCCTTTGTTTTGTGTCTGCGAAAATGATTACGAGAGGCAATCAATTCTATGTTGTTCGAGTCTACACTGGCTAGTGATTTAGGATGTTTGCTGAAAGATCAATCAGTAACCAAACCAATTGTTTGACGAAAATCATACATGAAAAACCCACCTTATCTTTTTTTCCAAGAATCAAGTCAAAAGCCCCTCCGTCATCTGGAAAATTCAACAGGCTCCGCGTGGCGGCACAATCGCATCTGAATGGTTCTCTGGCGAACCCAAGGGGACCCGATCGCTGGTTCCGCGGGGCAACGGGCGCTACGTCAGATTTCCTACCGCCATCCCGCCTTCTTCGGCTTGTCCGCTCCGGTACCGGGGTCTTGGAAGTGGGGCGAGCTTTACCGTAAAGATTCGAGACCGCAGAGAAATGAGACGCGACAAACAGAAGCGACGGGACAAAATCAATCAAAGGCGTTTCGAAATGTAACACCTTTCCAAACGCGATACTTACCTGCAATATATACATTCGTTATTGATGCCAGACAGCGAAGCAACCCATCCTGTTCTTCAGACAGGTCGCCCTGCTGATGATGCCTTGCACATTTCCAGCCTTGCGAATCATCTTCAACTCATCAATTCCGCACCCATGATAATGTTAACTGCCCTGGTGTTCCACGGTCCCGATGACGAAACCGCACGCGTATCTGAAACTGGGAGATGAATTTTCCACACTGGATCCATATCTGTAAACTGTCGCATCTACACACCCAACGCGCTGCTATACCATGCTTCTAGTCAACACCTCGGGAATTCGAATCAAGTTTTAGCGAAGGCCCGGGTGGCCCTCTCGGGCTGGTATCAATTACAGTCCTTTGTCATCATCCCAGAGACTTGATCAGGGCCTTGTGGACTGGCAAGTGGGCAACAAATTAATCGCTACACCAAAATTGCCCTCACCGTTCCAAAACCCAGGTATTTTTGCCTCAAGTCCATATTATCGACCATGCATATTTCCTTCAATCCAAAAGGTAGTTTAAATCGGAAAAGCGTAACCTACTTCAGAAAGAGGCTTTAATTCCTTATACATTTAGATTATTTTTTGCTTCCTAAGTTAAGGCAGTTATGTGGTTAAACGCCTCGGTGTCTCGATTAATTTGTCATCCACTTTGATTGGTTCTTCCCTGCAATCACATTTGCTTCAGATCGTAGATCTGACATTCTGGAGTAAGGCTCCATTCGAACCATTCGGCCGGACCCCCGAGGAACCGGATAAGCATTCATTTTCATACTTTGGAGCCCATTTTTCCTGCCAGCGCTCCCGTTCTCGTCACCATGCACGATTCAGATCGGATTGACTTCCCAAGGTTATTAGAAATCCTCGGCCTTTTCGGTCGGATATAAGCGCGTCGTGGCACTGGTGTGGATGAACACGTATGATCTGCATCATCGCCAAAACAAAGTTCACTTCCACAAACTTGGCTCTTTTTGTCGCGTCCTCCGAGGAACTGGGGACGACAATTGGCGTTGCAAATCGGATGCGTTCGTTGCCAGAATGCCTCGGGGGCATGGGTGTATTGTCCGTGGTGGCTTTGACGTAGTATCGTGCGGTTACAATTGCCTTGTCATGGCAGGATCCTGATGGCATCCAAAGGATCCAATCGATTCCGCCCCCAATGGGTAATCGAAGCGTGCAGCTGAAACCCGGTAAGCACCATCAAGAGAAAAATCTTCTTGGTAGTGGCTTTATGTCCTACAGCCTCAGTCATCAAGTGCACGCAGCTGAGCTCTAAACCATAATTGACTGACAAATAAAGCAACCGACATACATACCTACCTCCGTAGGTAGGCAATCAATCAGAGGCATTGCCTAAGCTGTCCCACAACGATGCCCCCTCAATCCGAGGCTGAGGCGTCAAAGGTCATGGTTAATAGTAGTTTAAGGCCACCGCTATGCGTCATAGTTTCCACTATGCACCATTAGCATGAACATACATAGTAAGTAGATGGAGAAGACTAGACTTCGCCCCCGGGATCCTCGTATTGCAAGTTGAATGCTTTCACCCCAGCCGGGACCTGCCTGTCTACCTAGCCTCGTATTACAAGGTGCTTACAGCGAGCTGGCGTGTCGTTCGTTGCGTCTTGAGGGTGACATCCCGAAGACGATTAAAAGTAATTGGTTAAAGACTAATCTAATTACCCGATATGCGTTCTGGTGTCATGCAATTCGCACACAACTCAGGCGGAGACCACGCCATCAACTTCAAATGCATTAAGATTTGATTGGACCCCAGAATATTAAGCAAGCATATTCGATATGTGAGTTGCACCAGATAAAAAGGATGCCAATTTAGAATTTGACATGATGACGTATCAAATGCGCCAAAACAGCCCCCAAGAAAACAATCAAGCCCCGGTGGCATGAGCTGGAAGCGGCGTGAGATATGTAGATAGTTTTTCCACACACAGCGGTGCAGCCGTTGGGCGATATTCGGATGGGATCGTTGGCGGAATCCAGGGTGTTGAGGTGACTCTTTACAGTTCCATCCCGTGTTTCATAGTTTAGAGGGATAGTTTGCCGGGATGATTCCACGCACTGGAGACCTCCCGGAGTGTGGGTGGCACCTTGGGTGGCACCTTGGGTTCGCCTCCGTTTCATACACCTGGGGCGCCTTACTCGGATGATGAGAATAGCAACTTGAAATTTGGTACTTTGTCCCCTATCGCCCCCCGATCTTTTTAAATCTTGGAATGCACTCATTCATTATTCACGAAGCGTTGGCAGATTGAATCGACGAAAAAGAAGAAAGAATTTTTTTTTTTGGACAAGCACAATTCACCATGAAGGCAACAATCCTTACACTGGCTGCCGCCGTGGCCCCGGTGCTGGCGGGCATACCACCAGCCGAATTCAAGTTCCCCGAAGCTGAAAGCGAGCTCAGTGTAGAATTCACATGGAGCGGCCAAAGCAGGACTGTGATGGCGGGTCAATTGTTTGGCAGCAACAGTAAGCCATCCGGACCTATGATGCATATCCCCCGATTAGTCCCTTTGCAAAAAAAAAACTAACCGTTCATCCCCCCGGGAAAAAAAGTCACCAGCCAGAAGCCTCAGCTTGCGGTTGACCAGCAGAAGTTCAAAGCCCTGGCAGACTACAAGGGCGAATACATCATCGTCATGATCGACCCGGACGCGCCATCACCCGACGACCCAAAGCTGAAATTCATCCTCCACTGGCTCCAGACCTCGGTCACGGCCCAGACCACCATGGCATCCAACAGCACCCTCGGGGGCCAGATGGCACTGCTGCCCAAGGCGGGACAGCAGCCGCAGGTGCCGTACGCGCCGCCCGCGCCGCCGCCGACGTCGTCTGCGCACCGCTACATCATCTACGCGTTTGCGCAGCCGTCCAACTTCACCATGCCGCGGACCTTTGCCAACTTTAGCGGCACGAACCGCGCCTCCTTCAACATTGACAATTTTGTCCGCGACGCCAACCTCGACAAGCCCCTGGCCGCCGAGTACTTTTACGTGTCGCGCCAGTCCAACGTGCCGGGCACCTTTGTCGACCAGCCCGGCGGCTCGTACCCCGGCGGCAACGGCAACGCCATCTTCACGGCCAACCAGACGAGGCCCGCCAGCCCGTCCTCGGGATCGAACAACGGCACGCGCCCGGCACCCACGACACCCTCCAGCGGGGGCTCTGGTGGCGGTGGTGGTACCCCCGCCGGCGGCCAGGGCACCACCTTTACGCCGCCATCGATACCTGGCAATGCGGCCGTTAAGCAGTCTGCTGGTATGGGTGCGTTGTTGGGGGCTGGTGTCGTAGGACTTACTATGTTGTTGTAGATTTGTCTACGCAAACTTCAGAAACTTTCCTTTTCGGTAGTATATTTTGACAGAAATTAATATTGTTCTTCTCAGCACACAAAGTTTTTGTTTCTTTCCTTTACAGTAATTACTTAAACGCTGGCCGTTCTCAAAGGCCACCTCTTGGCAAACAGACGCTTCCAGATTTGAGGCTCTTTTTGGTACTGATGATCCAGCGCGATTGCATGACTCCTGGCTCTCAATTCTGCCGGTCTTTGGGGTCGGCCACTTACTATTGTGTGCTGTCATAGTGTGCTGTTATGGTAATGGTATTGTTATTCATGCAAGGGGCTTCAAGCGAGCGGCCTCTGCAAGTTGCCCAGCTGCCATTGGTTGTATGCAGCGACCGTGTGGTACGTGAGATCATTAAGCTCCTGGGAACATAAAAATAGTTCCTCCCTTACTGGACCAAGCCAGGGCTCTAGCGGACCCCAATCAGGGGCTGAGCAACATAAAAATTACAGGGCAAGTAAGGCTGATCGGTGATTTTGACTTGTATTATCCCGCTCCAAGAACAGAATTGGAAGAGACGTTGACGTTTGCGGAGATTCTTTCGGAAGAGCGGTCCGCCTCACCTAGATTCATCATCCTGCGGAGTTTTTATCATGTTAACTGTGATAGCGCATACAAACAGTTCTTTGATGATTACTGCGCGATAAAGGTCAGGCTGGGGATTGTGCGAACGCCCCGCGATGCTATTCGTGTAAATGGCTAGGGAACAATCTAGACATGCGATAATGAAGTTTATCCATTTCTTCAGTGTCCTATGATTAACTATTCTAGGTGTTTTGCATGAGGTACTTGCCTCGGGTAGGTACCTTGGTAGGTAAGAGGGAAAGGTGACATCGCGTGTTCACTCCCAACCACAAAACTCAATTTCGGATGGCAATCAGCCCTACCGGAGCAAACCTTCAGACGTTTGTCACAAACAAAAAGGTCGATGCACTAGGTAGGAAGCGGGAAGGAAGCGGGAGGATGTGACGAAGCTTGCATGTTCTCGTCTTACCGGTACATCTGAACAGTCACCTTGACTGGCGGGGTTCTTGCCAGCTCAGGTTGTTTTGGTCGAGAGCTCGATAGCCCAGGTAAGCAAGCAGTGGAGTAAAATCTTTGGGGGGTCGAGAATGGAGTCTATTTCAGGCTTTTGGCACGTGATGTCCCATCAAGCGAATGTCGAAACGAGTGGTGGCTTACTGTCTGGAGATGTGGGACCAAAGAAGCCCCCAATCAGAGAAGGGATGGCGGAAAGCTTGGGTCAAAATGTTCCGCCCCACACACACAAAGAAGCAGTGTCTAGACCTAGGTCTTGGCATCAAGTGTACACTGGATTTCCAGCGTCAAACCACCAACAAAATAGCGACTGCTTACTGTAGACTTGACAGAGTATAAGGTAACAAGCCCTCCCCAAGCCTTTCGAGTCCCAATTATTACTCATTCTATAAGCATAATCACAGCAGCGACCAAGCAGTCAAAACAAGCTTGTGTTCTTGTATCGCGAATCAAGGAAGCTGTCTATCTAATCAGTTGATTGTTTTTGCTTGGGATTTCCACCCCAGCTGCTCAAGATTGCATCCTGGTCGACGAAGCGTTCTTGGCTATCATCCCCATCTGGGATCCCACTAAATCTTCATACTCGCCTGCTTTTACTGACGATTTCTTTCTTCGCGCCTTCGTTTTTTTCACTCATCCTTCACTTCAGCCCAGAAATCGAATTTACTTTAGTCCTGCTATCCATGCATTCTGGCTCAAGTGTTTTCCGAATTTAACGGCTTCGTCCCGTGGCTAGCTAGCTCAACAAGAAAACACTAGTGTACGACAATATCATTTCTTCCAAATTTTATCACCGCCGAAACCATGCAAGGAATTACCTTTGCCGCTTTCCTCCTGGCAGCCGCCATGCCCGTGATCGTGAAGGTATTTCTCCGCGCCGGCCATAGCAAGTCCCTCTTCTCCTCGCTGCCGTCCTCGATCCGCCGTTGCATCCGCTTCGTCCAGCTCCTTGCCGGGGGTGAGCAGCAACAGCAGCAGCGCGGGGGCATCTACCCGTCCTCGCCGCTGCTCGGTTGCTGCGGCGGCGGCGGTGAGACGCCGCAACGGGTCCAGCAGCGAGGCCGCCCTGTTCGTTCCGTTAGCTACAACGATGCGTACGCGAGGAACCTTGAAGCTGACCATGACCTCTCTCCGCCCACCAGCCTGGATGACCTCCTGCTCCGCAACATCAGGGGCAGCAGCAGACCTCCCAGCCGCAGCGGCAGCCGGCCGCCGAGTCGCAGCAACAGCAGGCCCCCGAGCCGCAGTAACAGTAGGCCTTCTAGCCGCAGCGGCAGCAGGCCGCCCAGCCTCGGCGGCGCCATGTCGCCGATGTACGCTGCGTCGACAATCCCCGCGAAGCCGACCCGTCGCCCTTTTCTCCGCAAGTCGAGCTACGACTCAACCCACTCGTATAATGCTAGTGTTAACTCTGTCTCATCGCCCTCCGCAGTGACCGGCAGCACCAGCGCAGTGTTTGACAGCTTCGCCATCGGCCTCGGTGGCGCTTGCGACTTTGTCCCTCCCTCGGCCAGCGACTGCTCCCCGCGTGGCCGCGGCCGGACCCGATCGTGGAACGTTGCCACGGACGCTTTCAGCAGCAGCAGCAAAAGCAGCACTTCTCCAGCTAACCTGACCATCCTCGAGGTGAGAGATGGCATCGTCTACCATCGGGAGGTGGATGGCGAGACCGGGGCCGAGGGCGACATGGGCGCTGGTGCGGGCGCGGGCGTAGGCGAGACAGCAGACCTCGTGGACCTGGCGGCGGCGTGGGCCTCGTCACGGGGCGTCGACACCAACGTCGGGCTCGAGCACTTTGAGGCTCGGTCCATGCTCGGTCGCGCCATCCGCAAATTCAAGGCCAAGTCTCGACGGCTGAAGCAGATGGGCGCGCGCGAGCAGGTGGTGCGCGAGGCCCGCGAGAACTGGGCCCGGCGGTCGCTCGAGTACGAAGCCGACGAGTGGGCCGCTGCCCTTGCCGCCGCCTCGGTCGTCACCACCACCACCAGCCCGAGGAGCTCCATCTCGTCCGACACCGCCCCGCCCACGACCGTCTACCACGCCAGTGTCCCCGACGCCGCCGACCCGACCGTCCTCGAGGCCGTGGTGGAGGTGCCCCACCTCGAAAAGACGCCCGTTCTGCGCCCGGCCGAGTCCATGGATAGCTTGGCCCGCGACATCGCAGCCGTGTCCGCCGAGAGTGAGCTCCCCCACTCCCCGGTCGAGTCGGTGGCGGCTACGGCCAGGCCCGTCTCCCGCGGCAAAGCGGGCGGCAAGACTGCAACGGTCGGGAGGCGCCTGAGCATCTCGATTCGCGGGTTCAAGAAGCGGAGCAGCAGCGCTCCCGAGAACCGCAAGAGGGCCGGGTCGGGCGCCAGTGATTCGGCCACGATCGGCAGGCGACGTACCATGTTGTCCTGGGGCAGGGCCAAGTAAATGATGCGGTACGAATTGTGCACTGATCCAAACGTCCCGCATACCACCAGGCTCATCCCGGCTTGTGGCGGGCTGCCATCCGATAATACGGACGGTCCCAACTTGCTTGTTCAAACCAAACGGTCCCATATAAATCCCTTTCTACAGCGGACTGCAGAATTTCACACTCTATCGGCCGGTGCGAGCACCATTGCACGGTGTTCTCTGCAACTCACAAGTGAAGTAGTCCCAACTCAGATTGTTTGTTATCATGATATTCACGAAACCTGTACCCATCGGGTGCGGCGATATGGGCATCCCGCCTTTCAATGGTGGCTTCACATTCCTTTCTTTGCAGTCTGGATTTCCTCGTGATATCCATCGACTTATATTTTTCTTGTCTTTCTCTATTCTTCAGCACAGCGTGACCTATGAAAAAAAATTAAGGTGGATGGTAGTTAGTTTTAGCTTGCTCTAGTATACCTGTTTCTCTAACGTATGACGAAAGTTTCAAACGCAAATACAAACTTAACATTTAGTCTCGTTCGAGTTTTAGTTTGAAGAGGTTGCATGGGTCAAACTAGCGTGACGATTCTGTCGCCCGTGATAAATCCACTCGCATGAGTACACCCATTTTCCTCAACAACTTGCCAAAAAAGTGTGCTCATTGCCCTCAAGATTCTGTTACGAGGATAGCCAAGACCGAGGTAAATCATTTTTGGGCTTACAGCCAAGGGAAGGCAAGTGGATAGTCACCAGGATCATGGCAATACCAAGTTGCCGGCCAACCGAACCGAATATGGATTTTGAGAAAATTGCAGCCGCTTACAGTACTTATCACCGAAATAGCACTGCTTTGGTGAAGAGGTTCTGTCGCAAACCCAGCCACCGCCGAACAGCTGTTGATCCATGGAAAAAAGGACCGACGGGCTCTTCCCTTGCCGTCTCATGCT
Source organism: Pyricularia oryzae 70-15 (assembly GCF_000002495.2). Taxonomy (NCBI): domain Eukaryota; kingdom Fungi; phylum Ascomycota; class Sordariomycetes; order Magnaporthales; family Pyriculariaceae; genus Pyricularia; species Pyricularia oryzae. The sequence continues at coordinate 163,485 of NC_017853.1, read as the reverse complement.
CAACTAGCCCAAACGGCCCATCGCTAATGATCGACAGAGACCAAAAAGTTCCCGGCCGAGACATGACGATCGATTTCCTCAAGCAGGCAAGTCCGCAGACGGGAGATGACCTCAGAAACCCGCATTCGCGAAGTAAACAATCCTTCAGGGCTAGAGGCGGGGAATACGGAAAAAGAGTTTTACGGGCTTTTACCTGGTATTTAAGAGCACATACTGCTCAATTGCTCAAGTAAGCCCGCGGCCGTTGTTAAAGCACCATTACTGGCACTGTACAGGATTTCCGTCGGTGACATCTTGGGCCTAAAGAGGTAGCTGGGATCTCAATGACGGGTTTGCGTCTTTGTGCGTCGTTGGGGCTGGATCATTGCTTGGGAGCTGAAGAGGAAATTTCGCCCAAGGGCAAATCTTTCCATTTCGCATGTTGACAAATGACAGGATTCATCGCCGCCCCTTCGCCGAGTGATCGCAAAAGCCTTACCACGTAGGCGGCACGCTACAGCGTGATCGAGGTTCGCGTTCGACAACTGATTGGTTCGCATCGCACCGCAGATGCTGTTTTCTCTGTCTCCCTGCAAACGAAGTTCAGACATTTCTGTCGCAAAAAATGGCGTCGGGAGAAAGTTCGGCCAATAATTTGTTCTTAGCTTGCAGCAATACCTCGTAAACAGCTTTTTAACGCCCCTTTTTGCCCAGCAATTCCATGCAGGGTATGTTTGTTCAAGCCTTTTTTTTAGCCCAAGCGGTGGGGGAAAAAGAAAAAGAAAACAAAAGACTCGCCGTGGGCTCCCTCCACAGAAGCAAAGCTAAAGACTCATTTCATGCACAGGGCTTTTCACAAGTTCATCGCTTGCAGACTGTAGCAAAATCACGAGCATACATGGCTGCCTACCTAAGGTAGGAAATACTCCGTATGTGACAACAGCACTTCACATCCCAAAATGTGCATGTGGCTGAAGCTGCATGCAAGCTCAAAGTACGGCGGTGATTCCGGGCCCTGATTTTCTTGGTTCCTGAACCAAACCGCATTGTGTGATGGATGAGATTCCAGGGGAAATGTCATGAAACCATGAAAACCTGACAGAGGGCATTTATTTTCCGGAGAGAGAGGGGGGTTCTTGAGTGGGCACGGAGGCCGCAAAAGTACATGCACGGTAGAGAAAAGAACAGACGGGTACACTTTCAAAAAGAATCAACAGACTTGATGTTAATCGCGACGATGATGTGTGTTTCTGTGGGTGACAGTCAAGGGAAGGTACCCATGTGATTTATGCGCTTGGGCACCCTTTCCAAGGTTGGGCTAAACCAAATGCAGGGAAAGCGGCAAGGCGGGTGTAGGGACGAGCTCAGCCTTTCGAGCTGACGAGCAACGAAGAAAAACAAAGTTCCAACCTAATAAAAGCATCAATCCCACCCCTTCAATTGGCCCGGGCTCCTGCCATTTTGGGACACTTTGATTTTCACCTGTGACAAAGAACGGGGACTGGTGGAGATATCCAGGGAGCAAAAACCCACCATTTTTCACCTGCCAAACCGACAGAAAGAGGGTCGCTTTGACTTGTACCGGTAACCAGTACAGGGTTCTCCGGCGTCCGTGCCGCGGATGTTGTACCTGTAGCGGATTCTCTTTGCAAATCATCATGAGCTCATCGAGGCGTAGGAATAACAGCATTCTCAAGTAAGCACTTTCTTTTGGGCTCAAACCGAAAAGACTTTTTTTTCTTAGTGGAGATTGTTGGTGGTTTCTTGTCTGTGTGGCCACCTAGGTCCAGAGAAAGAATTCTGACCTCATCGGCCTTTGTGCAGGATGAATGGAGCTATGAAGCGCCAAGTCTCGTAAGTTCTTCTGGTCTGACCACCACCAAAGAAAAAGCGAGTTCACTCGGCGGAGGATGCCTGCTCGACAGCCGTCTTGTTACTGGGCAGCAATTGCTTGATTCGAGTGATTGATTCAGATTAGATCAATGCCTCGTTTCTTTTCTTTGTTCCTGATTGTTGCTTTCTATGGCTCTCTCGGTGGGTTCCCCCTACAAGCTGTGACAGGAGAAATATATGATTAATTAAAAATGCTTAGCCTGGCTTATCCGGTAGGTGCGCTACAGTGAGTTGCTCTGCGCATCCTGCAGCGCCACATCGTGGGTCTTTGGGTAAAATCAACCAACCACAGCGCGAGCGCAAACCCTCGAGTCCCCCAGTCGCGACGCAAGTCATGATGGCGGTTGGGAATTGTGACAAAAAAGTGATATGGCTGACAGCTGTACTACTCCGTATACGGTCTAGCTTGTAGTATCCCCATCTCAGTTTTCCTTTTCCTTCTTTTGGGTCTCTTTCTTTTTCTCTCTCGTCTTTCTTTTTTTCATTGTTCCAAAATAAGAAAGATCCACTGTGGCTGGTAAAGAAGATTGTAGTTTTTGGCGTCGCAGTAGCGCGAGGGAAAGAGTTTAGCGGTGTTGAACTCCTCTTCAACAAGGTAGTTAGTTACCTTAGGTACCTACCTTACCTACCTATGCAAAGTGGACTGGCTGCCTTTGCTATCTTTAGCTGACTGCAACGGAAGGTGAGAGTTTTCTCTGCAGACTAAGGTACTTACTTACTTCGTACATTGCAGACCTAAAGTCCGATATGGATACCTTTCTTTCCGAAAGGATGGGTGAGATGCGCTTGTAATGCATGTAACATTCGGACCAAAAAAACAGGCACTTTTTGCGATCGCCAGCCCTACAATTACTACCACACCACAAAGCCTCTATCCGTCCTGCTACGTAGTAGTCTGTCTGCACCTGCCCGCCCGCCATGACACTGCAAGCTCATCATGCAGGGGCGCAAACCATTAACACTTGAAGTCGTGAACAGGCCGTGTGTGCACTGTCGGTATGACCGGCGCAGGTCCCTACCTTACCTTTCAATGGACTCAGTCCATCAAACCCATCTCCATCCATCGCTCGTGTCTGCTGTCTATCAGGCTGCCATGCTGGCCATCACAGTCATTCTCAGCCCCTCGGCCGACTGACCTGACTCTGTCACTCGTTTTGTTAGACACTCGTTTTTTTATTTTATTTCCTTTTTTTTCTTTTTCCTTCTTTCGGTAATAATAGCCCGGTTAGATCGGATCTCCGTTTAGGTTGCAACTGGCCTCCAAAAGCAGCCCTGCTCCAACAGGTTGACCCACTAGGTGCTTGGCAGGTGTCTCGTCTCCGCAAGATGCACCAGGGCTGTGCCCTCTGAACTACCAATGCACGGCGCCCTTCACAGGTGTTGACTGCATCATTTGAGACGAGGAGCGTGGGAGAACGGAGTGGCTAGAGGGTGCAGATAGGAGCTGCTTGTCAGAGTTTAATTCTCCCCTCTTTTTTGTGTCTGTCCAGATATAAATTTCTTCAGGCATCCAGTCTCCCTTGTCTAGCGCTGCCCGGTATCCATCCAAAGACTTCTTTTCTTCTGTTTACCTGTGAGACTGCCTGTCTGTCGTTTTCGGAGAACAAAAAACAGCAATAAAACAACAGAAGATAGCCTTCCCTCGACAAGTACCAGTACTCCGTACTTCATTTCCCGTGCAGCACTAAGACGCCAACAAAGCTGCGCTTTTCTACCACACCATCCTTGCTGATTGGTACCAAGACGCCAAGGCGAACAAGCAAAAGACAGTCAACGGCCACTTAGAAGGGAGAATACTACCCTCCCCTTGCAGACAGCTGCTTGGGATACTGCTTGGCATCACGCCTACACGAGCCCCGGGCTGTCGGTAGCAAATACGCCAGCCGACAAACCTTTGCGGCGGCTTTACCGGGGAGGCTCTGCTCAGCCTTTTTCTTGGTATTTGGCTAAAACTTAAAGGTTTGCCATTTCCAGGCTCAGACCGCTTCTGGAGGCTTTCTAGCTTCACCACGCTATTTCGATTTATTCGTTGTTTTTGTTACAGGCACCACTTTCGTTCACTAGGTTGTCGTTGAGCTTCAGGCTCACGCACCGTTACATTCGCTGAAGTGTTATTCTTCCCGGGGTCGTTTTGGATATTCATCATCTACATTCGCTTACCTTCTTTGTGGGGTTGTGATTACATCGACTTTTTTGTCCACGTATCACGACTATTCACTCGCTCGAGGCGGAGGAAAACAATATCTATTCACCGACTATCAGTATACACAGCCAACCAAGACACAATGCCTTCATCAACGGCTGCAGTCTTCACAGTCTCGCTGCTGGCCACACTAGCCGCAGCCTCACCCCTCGCCGAGCAACAGCCTGCCGCCCGGCTGAACCCTCGCGCCATGGCACGACCAAAGTTCGGCAACGTCCCCTACGGCCAGCAGCTGAAGTCTTGCGTGGAGCCCAACATGATCGCTCTGACGTTTGACGACGGACCTGGCCAGTACACGGCCCACGTGCTTGACCTGCTCGAGAGGGCCGGAAACCTCAAGGCGACCTTCTTCCTCAACGGCAAGAACGGCCAGAACGGCATGGAAAACTCGGGTCTCTCGTCGGTCCTGAAGCGCATGGTGAACGCTGGCCACCAGCTGGCAAGCCACTCGTACAGCCACAAGAACTTTGACGAGATCTCGGCGGACGAGCAGGAACAAGAGCTCTTGCTCAACGAGGACGCCTTTGCGCGACTCATTGGCATGGTCCCGACCTACTTCCGTCCCCCGTTCACTGCTTGCGGAGCCACCTGCCTGGCAACTGCTGGCAGATTGGCCTACCATGTCGTAAGTTTATTTTCTCATATTGTTTTCTTTTTCCCCTTTTTGTTCACTTTTGCCTCTACATGAGGTGCGATGGCTTGTTGGTGTTGCAATGCCCCAGCGCCAAAGCTACGCAATCATTATACCTGACACGGTATTCATTGAGCTGGATCCCCTAAAAATAAAATTAAATCCAAAAAGGAAAAGAGGGGAGAGAAAAGAAACACAAACAGAAGCAAATTAAAAAAAGAAGGGACCAAAAGAAACAAGACTTCGGAACCCGCCACCTAGGGACCCCAGTTAGCTGACTTTCCTTGGCTCTGCCACCCATCAGACCGACTACGATCTCGACACCAAAGACTATGAGGGCAACCTGCAGGCGTCCAAGAACAAGTTCCAGGAGGGCATGTCTCAGTCGCCCAAGTCGTGGGTTGCGCTCGCGCACGACATCCACGAGCTGACTGCCAACTCCATCACTCCCTTCATGATCGACACGGCCAAGTCCAAGGGCTACAAGTTTGTCACCATGGGCGAGTGCCTGGGCGACCCCAGGGAGAACTGGTACCGTGACCCATCCACCGGCCGCGCCGTCGCCGCTCTCGGTAGCAGCAACAACGTCAAGCCTCCCGCACTTGTGAGCTCCGAGTCCTCCTCAACGACAGCCAGCAGCACCACGGCTACGGCTACCAGCACGTCGGTCTCGAAGCCGACATCCACCCCAACTCCCGTCAGGGCAGGCAACAGCACCACCTCAAACGCCTCGAGCACTCGCTCTGCGGGCAGCCCGGCATCCACATCCGCTGCTGCCTCCAAGGAAGGCGCGGCTGACCGGGTGGGCTTCGGTGGCCTTTTCGCCTCTCTCATCTGGGGAGCTACGGCATTTGCTCTCTTGATGTGATGAACAAAAAGAGAAAACCCATCGGAGAGCAAGCGAAACATAAAAACAACAACCAAAAAAAGTACACAAAAAATACATAAACCTTGATGGCTAGAAAAAGGGTTTCTTTTTTTTTTCTTGGACAAACTTATCTTCGGATATAATCCTTTTTCTTATTCATCGCACCTGGTTAGCAAGATGAGCCGGCCCTCTTGATGCTATTTGGCGCTTTGGAGAATCGTGTTTCCCAAATGCTCGGCACTCGGCGCGACGAAAGGACGATGAAATGCCACGACCACGCGAGGAGCGGGGGGTGTGTGTCTCGGGAAGACTGGAAGGATGGTTGAGCTGGATCTTTGAACGTGCGCGATTGATACCCGGAGACGTTCGGCTTCTTTTTATTTCTTTTCTTTCCTATACCTTTTTATTTTTCTGGAAAGGATCACAGTACAGCGCAGCGAGTTTTGATAGCAAGGAGGAGATGGGGTAAGAACCCACTCTCTTGCTCTGTTGGTGGTCTGCCCTGTTTCTGCTGGAACTATTATCGGTTTCGCTTTTTTTTTTCTTCTCTTCTCTTTTATAGATAGAGTGGCCCTGTAAGGGGGCAAGATTGGTCTCTTTGGAACCAAGCGGACTTAATACTGATTCTTCAGCCATGATGAATTCGTTCGAGTTCGCTTACATGTTGACTTCGTTCGTGTCCCTTGCATGCGATGGCGCAGGTGTTGACGAAGAGGGAGGGCCTGGGCAAGGACATTCTTGCTGATCCAAGGTTTGGACAGTCGTTGGATTTGAGTTGACCCGCGCCCTCAACCGGGTAAATCCTCGTCGATCATGTGGTCCTGGTCGCAGACGTACAGGGACAGGCCCAGGGAGCCGAACACAAGAGAGCGTTTTATGATCTAGACTAAATACTTACCTATGAGCAGCAACAACGATTGGCGATGTGGTTCTTATATTGGACCAAGGCCAAGTCAGAGCCGGCACAATGATTCTCGTGTTCCTCCATTGCTTGTTCATTGGCTGGGCTCGGCCTCGAATCGACCCATTTGCTCTGGGCACAGTTTCGCATCAATGCGCACAGATTGAAAGCCCAGCATACGAGCTGAAGAACACGATATTTCCCTGCCTCTTTATTTTCTTGGGAGCTTGAGCGCTCGTGATTGCACCTCTGGGGGCGTTTTCTCCTTTGTTTCTTTTTCCACATTTTCCCAAGGTTACATAGCAGGCCTCAATCAACCCCCCAAATGCTCACTACGTCTTCCAGACGGGCTTCCTCTTGCCCAAGAACGCCGCCATGCCCTCCCTCGCATCGCCTGCCCTGGCGTGCAGCGCCATGACCTCGCCCGCCCACCGCAGCGCGTCCTCGAGCCCGTCCCCGCGCTCGCGCATGCCGACCTGCGTCCAGTACGCCCACTTGGCCAGCGCCCTGGGCTGCGCCGCCTGCGCCGCCATGCCGGCCACGACGGACGCCAGCCGCTCCTCGAACGCGGACTCGTCGCCCGGCACGACCTCCACCGCGCCGACACCGCCCAGCTCCGCGGCCGGGACGGGCTCGCCCGTGTACAGCATGCGCTGGACGAGGCCCGGCGGCAGGCGTCGGGCGAGAGCGACGGCGGGAGACGTGCAGGGCAGGCCCAGCGCGGCGCCGGGGAGCTGGAAGGCGGAGCGGGCCGAGGCGATGGTCACGTCGGCGGTCAGGGCGAGCTGGCAGCCGGCGGCGGTGGCGAGGCCGTCGACGGCGGCGACGATGGGGACGGGGCTGTGGCGGATCAGGGACATGAGGTCCGCGCAGAGGGCGAATGTTTGATTGACGTCGGCCGGGCTTAGCGATGCCAGCTCGCCCAGGTCGTGGCCTGAGCTAAACACCTTGCCGGCGGTGGAGGGGCGGAGCACGATGACAGACGGGAGACCGCCGCTGGTCCAGTCTGCCGTGTTGACGAGCCAGCCGTGCGGGTCGGAATCTTTGTCGGTGGCTGTTTGGAGGGTTGCGAGAAGGGATGGTTGGAAGGGTGGTAGGGAGAGCGGTCGGCTCGTCTTGGGCGGGGTGAGGTGCGCCGTCAATTGGGAGCGGAGGGACTGCAGCGTTGCCAGGCTGAGAGCATTGCGTCGGGCTGGGTTGTCGATAAGTAGGTAGGCTGCCTTGGGTGGAAGCTTAGGGAGATGCATCTTGACGTTGCTGGCGATTGTTTGGTCAAGGCTTGTAGATTCGTGTACTGTGATTGTGATGATGGCTGTCTCCTGACCCAACAATCAGCTTGGTGCTTTCAAGGTTGAAATAGCTTGCAGTGATGATTGTTGGACGTTTGTTTCGGCAAATTGTCGCTTCTTTATCAAGAAAAATACATTGCATCAGCCCGTCAAGCTGCAATGTAGTGTTATGTGTATTTTATGACCGATTTGAGACAGATTGCAGTGTTGGAGTTGATGAACGGAGGGTGATTGAGAATGCTGCGTGGCCATCCCCAAGACCCTCTTCCGACAGCACAAATATTGTCTCCTGGCCCCGCTACAGTTTCAGTTCAGTCGACAAGCGCTATACACAAACCACGGTGTTCATCCATCACTTCTACCACGCATTACTTCAAATCGCATGCAGCATTTTACAGCAATTGTGTATAGTTAAGCGTCTGCCAAGATAATAGACAGCATCACATCTATTGGCTATATAGCAACAGATATCCGAATAAAGAAAGTCTGACCCTTAACCGGGCGCCAGGGTATAGAAAAGAAAGGGGGTATAATCACCATTATATCACCAACACATCAACCATTATCAGAGCCTCTAATCGTATGCTACCTGCAACGCGTCTCAAGTCCGTTTTGATGACCTTCAATCACGTTCAGATGCACCAGCGTAGTGAACCATATCCAAAAGTTCAACTTGATTTTAGATGGCCCTCTTCTCATCGACAGCTCCTCCAGATGTAGTAGTCTGGACATGCTCAGCGTGCCTATCTTCCTTGTAGAAGGGCTCGAGCTTGGCGTTCCTGTCGAAAAGCACCCAGCGCTTGAACCACCACGGCAAAGCCTTGGTGCACTGGTAGTTGATGAACTTGGCAGTTGGGGACCCGAAGACGTAGTCGAGCTCCTCGAGCGTGCGCTGCTTGGTCTCGGGTACCCAGAGGAAGATCATTATGAGGGCGAGCACATTGAGACCGGCGTAGAACCCAAAGACACCAACAACCTTGAACCTGTCGAGCAAGAAGGGGAAGGTAATGCCTGATTGTTTGATCATGTACCAATCAGCTTCCGATATTCAAGAATGTGTCCAGGTTCCTAGGAGACTTACCGAGTATAGCAGCCCAGAAGAGGCAAGTGGCGACGGCAAAACCCATGCCAACCTCTCTGTGCGACAGTGGGAACACCTCGGCACTGTATGTGAAAGGCACAGGGCCCTCACCAGGCGAGTAGAATGCGCCAAAAAGGAAGACAAACAAAGCAACCAGTCCGAGGCGCAGTTTCGCCTGGGGTCCATCGTTGTCTATGAGGGTGCAGAGACCGGCGGCCAAGAGCGTCCAGGTCATCTGGGGGAAAGTGAAAAGGAGGAGCGAGCGGCGACCGAACTAAAGGGAATGTATAGTCAGCATGATTGACGAGAAAAGAGTTGAGGTCCAGGTGCGTTGCAAGATGCAACTGCTTACCGTGTCAATGGTCCAGAAAGCCGGGAACGCAAACAACCAGTTGACCAGACCAAAACCAAGCGAACCGAGTAGAGCCTCGTAGCGGCCGAAACCCTAAGAATCAAGCCTGTTAGTTTTGCAATCCAAAAAGAAAAAACTTCCCAGACGAGTCGTGTAGGGCTAGACTTACAGCATCCTCAAACACAGTGGTGGAGTAGAAAGCAATGATGTTGATACCGCACATTTGCTGAGCCAACATGACGGTGAAAGCAGCCAGCGTCGCACGGCGCACACGGGGAATGGTAAAGAGCTCGACGAAGCGAGTGGCATATGTGCTCTTGCCCATAACCTCGTTCTCAAGCACCAGCTGGGAGTGGATGTAGTAGATGTCACGGGCGCCCTGGACCTTGGTGAAGCGCAGGCGCTGGATGGATTTCCAGGCGTCTGCATAACGGTCCTTCTTCATGTACCATCGAGGGCTCTGTGTTGAAGATAAAATGGTGAGTAAGTCTGTTGGGGCTGAAAGTTGGAGATTGTTGCGTGTTGCCGGTCCAATAATACGACGCGCGCAACCAGGGAGAGACATGTACTGACCTCGGGGCACAGGTAAATCAGCAGGAGCAGGGGAACAGCGGGAATGAAGGGGGCTCCCAGCATGAGCCTCCAGTTGATTCGGTTGTCAACGCTGAAAACGGCAACGTTAAACGCGGTTCCGAGGAAGATTCCGAATGCAGTCCACATCTGCCATGACATGACTAGGGCTCCACGGATCGAGGCGGGCGAGTTCTCTGCAGCGTAGATCGGAACTGTTGATAAAATAGTACGTCAGTTAAAAGCACTTGTCTAGTATCGTCAGAGGAGTCACCTTGCGGCTAGGAAAACTCACCTGTGGAAGCCTTGATACCCATTCCAACACCCATGAGAAGACGGCAGATCAACTGCTGCTCCCACGTGTGGCAGAAGGCGGAACCGATGACAGGCCAGAGACAAAAGTGAGCAGATACGAAAATAACACCACGGCGACCAATCCAGTTGTTGACGGGGTCAGAGAGCCAGCAACCAAGCAGCGCGGATCCCAGGTAAGGACCGGCGTTCACCAGACCCAGAATGAGTCGTGAGCCGGTAGAGTCGTCACCGATCTTGTATTCTTCCTGCATATAGACGTTGGCGCCGTTGATACCAGTCTGATCCCATCCCTGAACGGCCGCACCCATGGAGCAGGTGAAGATTGTCAGGAAGAGCTTCATGGGCATGCGCCACTTCTTCTCGACCTCGAGGCGCAGGGCCTCCTTGTCCTCGGCGGCCAGAGCATGCTCTCCAGGTAGGTTGTCGTAGCTGTCTGGGTCTTGGGCGATGAGAGCACCCTGCTTGAACACGGCCGTGTACTCGGTCAGACCCTTCTGCTGGGTGAAGGCCTCGACGTCGGCCATCAAGCGGTCGTATGGGATGCCCGCGAGCGGGTTCTTGATGCGAGCCTCGGCGTTGCGGTTGAGCGCCTCTAGGTCTGCGTGGTCAATGTGCTTGGCGTCCAAGCCGGGCTCGGTCGAGGGCTTGCCATTTCGAGGCACCCCATCCTTGTCTGAGCCACTTGAGGAGTCGCTGTTTGCTTGCTTGTAAGTACGTGGGTTCTGTCTGATGTTTTGGTGTTTGTTCAATGTCTACCACAAACGAGGGTAAAACTCACTTCCGATGAACCTGCGGTTGGATTTCCTTGTCTGCGTCCGACATTGTTGCGACTGAGAGCGCGGTGTGCGCAAATCTTTGCAACTCTAGGTATAGCACCAACCTGCTTGGAGGATGGGGTGAGTTTGGAAGAGAAAGTGGAAGAAAAAAAATACGATTCAGGAAGCTGGACGCGCCTGCCCTTTATTAATTTTGCTCTTACGGCGGTGTCTATTGCTCCAACTGAATGGGTAGCATGGGTAAGGTAGTTGGTTGTTGCCTTTCATCCCGTTTCCCCCCTTGCCCCCTCTCGCTTCACACCCTCCCCCGCCCATTCTGCTCTGTCTTTTTTTATCGTTTGCCGCATCACACAATGCTGCCCGGACGGGGAAAGCGACCCCAGGAACCCCAACTTCTCGAGGCGACACACCAACAACAAAAAAGAGGCCCTCCATGCAGGGCAGGAAACAGAAAGAAAGCGACAGACAAGGAAAGAGGGAGTATATCCACCCCGGGTGTCACCGTACCATAGCCTTCCTTGCGCTTGATCACTTCCTAATCCAACAGGATGCAGGCCAAGGCATCATCTAGTCTTTGTGAGTTTGCATGCAATGTTACAGACGGCGTTTGTCCGAAAATTAGTGGGAATGATACCCCACATACGAAGAGTCGGACCCCACCTTGGGCTTACTATGGTATTTGGTCTCTCCAGACTCCCTCAAGCTGGCTCGGTGAGCGGAGGAGCCACGAGCTTTTCACAGTGCAAAGGAATATAACACCCGACTGTCCAACCTTACCATACCAATACGACTTGGGTAGTCTAGAACGGTATCGACCATGGATGGTATGAGAAAATTTTCTTGGGTTGCTACCTCTTGTGCTAACTCGATATCATTGTTGGTTTTTGTATGTGATATTGTCGAGACGTCCAGTTAGTTAATATAAGTGCACACTGATCCGCAACCCCCAGCTAGTCTAGTTCCAGTATACTATAGTAGTATAGCTCCCGGCCGGCAATGCTGAGTTCTTGCCAAGCAATTCAATACTACCTGTGCATTCAACTTCATCGGAACTTTGGCAAAACCCTATAAGGATAACGGTTTGACCGTGAACCTGCAAGCTGAACGTCCAAATCTTGTTATTCATCTTTTGATATTGTGTTTTCATTTGAAAGGCTGCGGCAGAAGAGACACAAGAATTTTCGACTACATAGTAAGCGCGCGTAGGGGAAAAAACATTGTCCAACGTGCAGCCTGGGCTGACGTCATAAGCCGCATCGCAATCTGCCATTGACCACCACAAGTACCACATCGAATTATTGCTGCGGGGGGCAACGTGCTGATTTGCTCCACTTTGAAGGACAGGCCGGGGGCAAGGCCGCCTCCTCGTTCGTTGTGAAGTTGCATAACACAACCCAGGTTCCCGTGGTGATCCGGGATCGTGACAAGTTTTGCCATGGAAGAAAGTTAGATTGCCTTGGGTGTTGCCCGATTCCCAAGGCTGTGCAAAAGGTTGAGGGTTTTCTGGCGCATGTTTACCAACCGCGATTCCAATTCTAAACTGACTTGTGGTTATTAAGTTCCAGGCTTTGTCGACAAACCTCATTCCTACCGTACCTGCGTACAGTATATAGCCACCATTGTAATTACTTACAGTACGACTCGACCGTACTGTAGTCATCTCCTCTCCAACACTCCGCACACATCTCCCGGTCGGGTGGTATTTTACCCCCCCCCCCCCCCCCCCCCCCCCCCTTGCCCCATCGAATAACAACCCGTTTTTGTCCTCTCCTCGATCTCGATTGTCAAGGCGTGGAGTCCTCCTGCAGCGAGTACTTCTACTATGTATGTACTCACTGCGTACAGTATACTACGTTCTGAGGTAGGGGTGGGGTTGCGGGGGCTGTCTGACACAGTACAGTACATAGTATATGGTTGTAAGCAGATGTCTACTTGGTCGTGTGATGAGAAAACCACTGTCGAGGGATTGAAGAGGATACCCAGATCCCCGTTTTTTTTTTCTGAGGTTGATTTCAAGGGCGGTGAATCGTTTCTACTTTGAGAGTAAATTTTCATCGACATGAACAAACTCGACAGATCCGACTTCACCACAAACTCTACCGGACCTGGTGGTTGCTGCGTGTGACAGGTTGTATGCGCAGCCGAAAGCCTTTCTTTCGACATAACAAATAAGGGACTTTGCGCAATTTATAAATGACGTAGTACCGCATAGATAAGGGCCACAAGCGAATATAAGGGAGTAAAAGCATGTCAGCGCATTTGTGACCCGTCGGGATTTTTGTCTGGTGGTGTTAATTTTTTGTTCTCTCTCTCTCTCACTGTCTCTTTTTTTGTGGTTCACCCCCAGCGACGGGAATGGGCAAGGCGTCCTTCGGCTCTTGGCACACCCTCATTGGTTGTCGTTGCAGGTGCGCCGGACCACACTGGCGGCTCAAAAACTGGGACGTCGGGGCAAACATCTCCGCCGAAAACCCCATGGGCTCCCAGTGCCGATAATCCGGGAGGGAGTGAGGAGTAAAGGGGAAGGGGAAAGAACCAAAAATGGAGAAGAGGAAAAAAAAAAAAAAATCTTACCACACACAGCAACCCGCGGAACTGTCCCATGGGGAAACAAGTTTTACGGGGGAGACGATTGGCGACCCCTCAAAAATCTCACAAGATGCAGCGAAAAAGAGAGGTTTGTTGATCAGCGCTGTCGATCCTGTCGATTGCAGATTTGAAGGGTCCAAAAACCCCAAGAGCCCAGCGTTTTACTAGCACTGACAAGCAAAGACAAGTTTTGACAAGAAAAGACCCTTTCTGCTTGCCTGCATCCAAAGGAGGGGAAGAAGCTTCCCGCCGAGCGAAACAATGGTCGGAACAAGCACAGCCAATCCGACAAGCAAAAAGCTCGAACCGAACAAGAGACGCAAATCGCCTCTATCCCCTTGTAGAAGTTTCACTGGCGATCGATTGAAGGTCAAGCCGGTTAAAAACAAGGAAAACCAGCTTGCCACCTTTATTAGGCATTTTGCAAGACATGATACTAATTTTGCTGACCTTTCTATGCAAAGTTTTTTTCTTCTTTTTTTTCTTCTAGATTGTAACTGTTTGAACTTTGTTCTTGCACTTTACCCATACCTACCTAGGTCGTAACTTTCCAGGGCTTTACAGCGATTGAGGAACCTCAGCCCCGGTCGCCAAAAGGATTCAATACCTTGCGCTAACACGCATCGCTTTTAACCAGATGCGCCCACCGAACTTAAACCGTTTGAAAATTCGCAAAGCAAGATGTCGTCCGCGAGCACACCCTTTTGTCTCGGTCAGCCATGTGGCATTTGGAGCCGGCTTTCGGCAGGAAGACGTCACTTGGCGCCATCCACACCAAGTGATACGGATTATGACTTGTGGGTCGCAACCTACTACTTTCTAGTCTGCACTTACAAAGTGCTACCCTTAACCTGGGGCATCAACGGTGGTTTTGGGTTTTTCTTTTTCTTGCTCGTTTCCCTTTTTTAGAGGCCTCGCCGAATTCTGCTTGGCCTGCATTCCCTACTCAAGTCGCATCGGTTGATAGGCACCCAAGCAACTGAGCATACCGTAACATGAAAGGACCTATAGTCGCAGTACTGCATCCTGAGTAATACTAGATCGCGTGAGCTGCTTTCCTGGCCAGGTTAGCCACCAATGTTGGCATCTAATATCACCGTGCTTACCTGTGATATCTTGGGCCCTTTGTTACTTTCAAGGATGTCGATTTATGCCTACCGCTGTATGTTTCATTAGTGCCCATTTTATATAAGCGTCTGTTGAAAAGTGTCCTTCTTCACTGGTATCGAGTTCACTAGCAGTCAGTGGCAAGGCTCGCCTCAATATGAGCATTCAATTGTTGATGTATAAAACTCTGATACTATTTCACAAGCCCTCAGTTATAACCAGATTCTTCCTACAGCGGCGCAAACACCACATTGTCATTTTCAATTAGAAACTCCGAGCCAACCATGGCCCAAATATCCTCGAATTGTATGCCTTCAAACGTTTGCAGCAAGGGGTCCAGCAGCGCTGGGTCTTGACGATGGTGATCCTGAACACCATTGTTGGGTAAAAACCCACACTCGTATGCGTTAGTCGCAGCGGCTTCTCCGCCGTCAAACTGTGCCTGCTCTACGCTACTGCCGTGCAAGCTGCCGCCCATGGTCGCAGTGCCGTCCACCTCGCTTTGCAGCACCCAAGCCGAGCGAGCAACCGCAGGCTCTTCTGCAGGTAGGCCTTGGCGCGTCGTCGTGCTCGGCGGCCGGTTGCCGGCAGCGGGAGACTCGGGCAGCTGATCCAGCACGGTCTGCACGTGCTCCCTCAGCAGGGCGCAGCCGCGGATGAAGTCCTCGCTGTAGTCCCAAGACCTGTACACGTCCTCGACGTACAGGGTCGCCGACCTCAGCAGCTCCAGGTCGGCCCTCGCCAGCCGCCTCGTCGGCTGGCGGAGGATGCACAGGGCCAGGACGACGGCGCCCAGGTAAGGTGGGTTGGGCCCGAGGAGGATCGAGCGGATGCCGTGGTCGGCCAGGTACAAGACCGTGGTGATGGTCTTGCGGGCGGCGTCGGCGCAGAGGTTGGCGCTGTTGAGGAGGCGAGCGGCTGAGGGGAGGTTGTCTCCGTGCTTGGTGACTTCCTGTTCGAAGCTGGTCGAGGGGAAGACGAGTGCTGCGCGAAACAGGGCGATTTGTGCCTATTTGCTTGAGGCGTGATTTCAGCATCAAAGTCAGACGATAAGGCACAAGGTCCAAAAAGTGGCCTCAACAAAACTGACGGAAGCATGCCGCCTAGGGACTGTAAAGGACTATAAAAAAGCTTACGTGACAAAATTGCTGCCAAAGAAATCCAGAGAGATGTTGGCGCATGGGGTCATTGTGTCCTACAAAGGACTCGCTACTGGTGATGTTGGACAGTCTGAGGCTATCTGGGAGCGAGCGCTCCCAGTCGACTAGGGCTTGGTCCAGCCGGGCTGTCTCACTGAGAAGGTTCCACGAATTCACAGACTTGCGGTTGTATATGTGGTGAGATATCCTACCGAGTATCTGCGAGAGGGCGATCCAAGCCGTGAAATGACTCTGATTGCCGCTGAGGGTGTCATTTGTAGACTCAGCGTTCGCGCTGCTCCTGCTCCAGGAGCTGATCTGGCGTAGGTCAGTGTCGTCCAGATCGCTGTTGATGACTGAAGGGCGGCCAGATTCAAGCTGCATTAGCTTCTCAAGGGCAAAGCAGGACCACCACACCCTGCGTCTGAGCGACTCGACGCTGTTGATATCGGTATCGTCACCCTCTTGGGTTGTGGACAAGTCGGTGATGTGTTTGTGTAGACCGATGGAGTGCGCGGTCCGGATGGCGTGGCCAAGAACGTGCCAGGCTTGTCCGTCGCGATTCTGACCGCGCAGGGCGAGCGCGATGAGAAACATTGCCTGAACGCTCAGCAGGTGTGGGTTCGCTATCAGGTGGGCGTACAGCCAATATGCGGCAGTCAGATACTTGGTGCCAGTTTCCGAGGTTCTACCGTTGATCTCATCGGCACCGATGGCGATGATGGCATATCCCATGGCGAGCTTTGGTCCTCGTTTGCACGTGGCATGGTCACCTAGCTGATCTCCCCGAAACCTCGCCTTCAGCTCTTGGCACGAGTCGACATAGTCCTGCACATAACTTCTGTCGACCACGGGGAAGATTGGCCACAGCCGATCGAAAAAGGCGTCCACGTACTTTTGGCATTCTTGCGGCGGTGGCAGATTTGGCAAGGGCGAGTCTATCGGCAGTTCAAACTCCTCGCTGCGCTCCATGCCATGCTTGAATTGTGTGCTGGCTGGACTCAGCCCCCGCCTGGTTAAGTGGAGGTCGACAAACCGGCATAGACATTGAAGGCTGCTGCCACCCATGTATTTGACCTTGTCAGGCGTGCCGTCAGTGTTGACAACCACGTCTGGGGCGGGACCAGTCACGGCCGGGGGCGGGGTAGGCGCAGTATTGCCGTTGCTTCCCTCGGGCAGGTTGTCTGCAACGTATGCATTATATGCTCTTCGTAGCCAAGACATGAAGTCCGCTTTAGGGGCAGGCTGTTCGGCAGATTGGGAAGCCTTTCTCTTGCAAGAACGGGATGCAGTAGCCCGTTCGCCGTTGGCCCTGGCCGTGGTACCGGGAGACTTGCGGGCCTTGGAAACACGCGGGGCCGCTGCCGGCTGGCTTGTAGACCCGACGGCGGGAGTATGTGCGACAGAGTCGGGAGCAGGAGTTGTGAGGTTCCGATATGGGACTCGTTCCTGATCTGCGCTATCTTCAGCCCCCGGCCCCGAGCTCCGGTCGGTCTTGGACGGTGCCAGCTGCCTGACGGCCGGGGCGGGCCCTCCGGGGTTCCGCAAGTCGGTCGTCTCACACACCTCGTTCCGGGTTATGCAGTTGCGACACTTGGGAAGGCTCGCGTCACAGCGTACCTTGCGGGCGCGGCAACGGTTGCAGGCGACCGAGAGACGTAGGCGCTTGGCACCTCTTTGGTGGACCTGGCTATCAGCCATGCTTTCCATTGGGCTCGAGCCGGACCGAGCCGAGTTTTGGTCGGTGGACATGATGTGGGAAAAATACAATGGATACAGATGGGCATCAACGTACCGCAAACCAAAACCTTTCCATTCGAAACCTGCAGTTTGCAGGAAATGCAAGTATGGGAATTGCAAGGAGGAGGTACGGACACTATGCCGAACCGAACCGATAGGGCCAAAGGCTGAGGGAGGAGTGCAGCACTGGGATGTCTTTTCCCCGCAAATCTGCAATGCGAGAGGGGAAAAGAAGGCAGCGAAATGGGGTTTTGGTTCTAGACCACATTCTTGGTAGAACAGAAATGGGGTAGCATCACGACCGTCGAAATATCGAAGTGGGTAGTTGACTTGAACTCAATGGTATTATCACGGCAGATCGATTTAAGTGCCCACATAGACATAATAACAACCGATTCCATGATGGCAGGTAGGGAATCCGGCTATACTACAGTTCTAACCATATTTGAGCGTGCCCTCGAGGGCAGTCCTCGATGGTTTACACCAACGGAAAATTGGCATTCGGGCGGTAGTGGAGCAAAGAATTAGGGGAGTACTAGACAGTTTCTAGCTCTAGCAAATTATAAATAGGTGCAGGGTAAACTTGAGCACCTATGCATTCCTCGCCATCAAATTCTTGGGCACATTAGTAAGGCATACTACATTACTCATTGTAGACCACTTGCAACTCGACAATTGATTCCAAGTTTGGCACACATCCCGGCTGGACGGTACAGCATTCAGGTACGTACCCAAGGAAGATGGGAGAAGGGAATCATCCAAAGGTACCTTTACCTTACCTACTTTACGAGTTTGGGCTAGTTTTGTCGTTAGCCCCCCACATTGATGCGGGAAGTGGAGGAACATAGCGCTGGATAGATGGACAAGGCATTGATTGAGCGGGCCCCACCAAGCCGTAGTTTCCTAGCTGGTAGGGGCGCCCAAATGGTCAACTCCGCGCCTTCCGTCAGTGTGAATTTAGGCTTCGTAATGGGGTTGCTCAACTCGAGTTGAAGAAGAAGAAAAAGAAAAGCAAAGAAGCCGAAAAAGCAAGTCAACAAAAAAGAGAGAAGAGAGGAAATTTGCCGGCTGCCCACAATCAGTTAGCACTGACAGCCGCCAATTTGTCTTTGGTATACCTGGTCGCTTTGCTTTTCTGATCTGTGTCCTACAGTGCTGCCATCCAACTGCCGCCCGCGCAATCTGCGCGATTTCAATTCAACTTGTGTCAAGCACGGAACAACTCCAAAATGGCCAACAACCTGACGCCAGTCTACTTCTTCAGCCATGGATCCACCATGATGCTTGGCGAGGAATCCGAGTCGGCCGACTACTGGAAGAAGGCCGGCGACGATGCCTTAGCCAAGGGCATCAAAGGCATCGTCATGATGGTAGCGTAGCCTAGGTCCTGTTTGCTTGTACTGTTTACGACCTGTCCAAAAAACCACATGACTAACATGGAGAAAATGAACACCAGGGCGCACATTGGGATGCTCTCGGAGATAGGCGCATCGACGTCGCCACCAACCCGAACCCGGGGAAATCACCAGTCGCCTACGTCCATCCGAGCAAGTACGTAGACTACAAGCTCAACCCGGACCTGGTGGGCGCCGAAAAGGCCATCTCCCTGCTGAACGAGGCTGGCTTCGACGCGCGTGGGAACCCTACGTTTGATTGGATCCACGACACGTACCTGATCCTGATCCGGATGTTCCCCAACGGCTGTCCGCCGACGACGCTGATATCCATGAACGGCCGCTACGACCCGCACGAGCACCTCGCCGTCGGCGCGGCGCTCCACCCGCTGCGTGCGCAAGGCTACCTCATCATCGGGTCCGGCGGCGCCGTCCACAACCTCTACAGGAACCACTGGATGCCCATGATCCGGTTCAGCGACAACTTTGCCCAGGAGCGGCCGCCGGAGCCGTGGGCGCTCGAGTTCCGCCAGGCCGTCGAGGACGTGCTCCGGAACAACAGCGGGCCCACGCTCCGCCGCGCCGCCGCGCGCCTCATGAAGCACCCGCAGTTCAGGGATGCGCACGCCACCGACGATCACTTCATGCCCTTGCTCTTCGCGGCGGGCGCGGTGGGCGATGAGGAGGACCAAGGGGCCAATGGCAGGCTGATGGCCGAGACCTGGGAGCTGACCAATATGTGTAATAGTCAGTTCATGTTTGGGCATTGGCCTGAGGCTATCAAGGTGTAGGAGGAAGGCGGGATTGTAAGGACGTTTGTACAGTTGTTTTCTTTTGGTTGATAAAACGTTCAATTTCCGACTGTCAGCGTGCAGGCTTCTTTCTCCCACTGCTGTCAAATTATCATTTGCCCTCCTACCTAAGCCACTGCTGTTGATCTGACAAAACTTTGGAGTAGTCTAGTGGCAAATTTCTGAGCATTGGATGGTGATTACGTTGACTGACCAATGAACCGGGTAGCCATGTTAACATTTGTTACCCCAGCCGAACCGAGCCGACTTGCACACATGGAACGACCGAACCGAAAAGGGACCCCCAGACCGAGCCGGGTGTGTTTCTAAGTGGCTCTAGCAAGATGCACTGTCCGAGGCGAGTTATGGCTATTTATGTATAGGTGGGCTTGGACTTGGATCTGCTCTACTACTGGACAGGCAACCAAAAACAACACAAAGGCTTATCATCCATAAGAAGGTGCACAGAACAGCATTCTAGTATCCGATATATCTGCAGCCCCACACGTACACCTCAAGATGTCCACCACAACCACAATGACCGTCCAACCAGCCCTCAAGGTCGACGGCACAGACCCGACCTTTGGTGACTGGCGGGATGACCTGGTCCGCGACGGCTACGCAGTGATCAAGGGGGCGGTGCCGCGGGAGAACGCACTCAAGTACGCAGACAAGATGCTTGGGCTGGTCGAGTCCTTTGGTCTGGGCTACGACCGCAAAGACCCCTCGACGGTGCACCCGGACAAGCTCCCGGTGATCAACGAGAAGGGCATGCTGCTCAACTACGCAGCGCCGCACGAGGACTTTGTGTGGGCGATCCGGTCGGAGCGGGGCGTGGTCGAGGCGTTTGAGCAGGTCTACGGGACCGAGGACCTGCTGGTCAGCTTCGACGCCATCAACTACGGCTTCGCGAACCGCGACAACCTCCCGGCCAACAAGCCCTGGCCGCACCAGGACCAGGACCCGGAGAAGCCCGGCTTCAGGTGCCTGCAGGGCCTGGTGAACCTGCACCCCAACGGGCCGGACGACGGCGGCCTGATTGTGTGCAGGGGCGGCCACCTGATGAGCGAGGCGTTCCACGAGGCCATGAAGGACGAGGAGCGCATCCCGGCCTGGACGAGGGAGTGGTACGGCTTCACGGAGGCCGGGATGAAGTGGCTGGCCGACAACGGCGGCGAGTGGATCAAGCCGACGGCGGAGCCCGGCGACCTGCTGGTCTGGGACAGCCGCACGCCGCACTTCAACGTGCCGCCGAGCCGGCAGAGCGTCGACCGCCTGGCCGTCTACACCTGCTTCATGCCCGTCTCGCACGCCACGCAGGAGGACCTGGTCCGCAAGAAGGACGCGTTCGAGAGGAGGGTGGGCACCACGCACTGGCCCAACGCGAGGCACGTCGGCTCCAACGAGGCCAAGAGGAACGGGCAGCCCGACGCGGTCCAAAGGGATAGGCCGCTGAACGAGCCGGTGCTCAGCGAGCGGGCGTTTAAGCTGACGGGCATTCCGTACATCAAGGCGTAGAGCTTTTGGGTGTCGGGGTGGTGCCTGAAAGTAACTGTACATAGCTAGTCTAGTTGATCTTTTGGTTTTATTTTACGTTTTTTTTTTCTTTTCTTTTTTTGGCGTCCCTTTCTCCGTCTCATTGTCAGACTGCGGAACCGCTTTCTTCCGGAATCATACTCCAAGCTCGCCCTACACTACCGTTCCTTTGGCATAACTCTGATAGATCAGACCTTGAAGCCAGGCGTCGCATAAACACCACCAGTTTTCATTTTGGACCCCCTGGGCGTGCACCCCGGAAAAGGTGTGTCGTAACTGACTGCCGAGTATAAGACGGCGTAGAGAGGCCCCCACCTCCCGTTCCCAATGTAGAAAGGTTCGTGTAAGACCATGGATTCTACTGAGGGGAAGTGGATCGATGCTGTGCGGAGGCAAACGGAGTCATGTTCCATCATCTGCATTACCCCACAGTCAGGATCTCTTGAACGGTGGGGTATTGTTGTTTTAGCTTGTGTGCGGCTAGCTGTCTGTCAATGGTCCTTGATGAAACTGGCCCGAACCGAGAGCTGAGATCGGAGTATCCGAATCAGGGAATTAGTCGAGCCTGACATATGATGGGAATGGCCAGGATTGTGTGCATCTGCATTGCCAGTATGTTTTGCCCATGATGTCTTTGAAGCTTCTTGTATTATTTTACTAGCTTCATCTATAGCTTCTTCCGTTCTCGCTACTGCACTGGCTACTACACTGGTTTGCTCTCTACTACCTCCTGATTTGTGAACAAGATGACCGTCGACGAACCCCTGAAAATCACCATCGTGGGCGGAGGAATAGGTGGCCTTGTCACTGTAAGATCCGGATCCAGAGTCCCGAATATCTTGACGCAGAGAATTTCATTTTCCACAAGCCTGCTACAACATAGCAACCCGAGCCCGTCAGTGCGAAACTAACAAAGCCTGCGCCAAACCCAACAGGCCATCGCCCTCCGCGGCCCAGGCCGCCGGATCACAGTCCTGGAGCGCTCCCGCATGCTCCGCGAAGTCGGGGCGACCATCTCCCTGCAGCCCAACGCCTCGAGAATAATCGACAGCTGGGGCCTGGCGCCGTTCCTGGAGGCCTGCAAGCCCCTGTCCGACCAGGCCTTCATGATCCGCAACGCCGCCGGCAAGCTGGTCAACACCATGACCTTTGACCGGGCCAGGTTCGGCGCCGATCGGGTCATGTACCACCGGCAGGATCTTCACTCGGCGCTGCGCCGCGCCGCCGAGAGCACAGATCGGCCCGGCCCACCTGCGGTCATCAGGACGGCGTGCAGGGCTGTGGGCTGCGATCTGGAAGAGGGAGCTGTGCTACTGGAGGGGGGAGAGGTGGTGTGTGGAGACGTGGTCGTGGGGGCGGACGGCATCAGGTCGGCGCTGAGGGACGTCGTGGTGGGCAAGCAGTGCGAAATCCACCCGACGGGCCTGACGGCGTACCGCATCCACCTGCCGCGGTCGATCATCGAGACCGCCGTCAGGGATCACGGCGCGCCACCTGAGATGGGCGACCTCGATCGGCCCGGCACGACCATGATCCTGGGCCACGAGCGGCGGGTCTTGTTTGGTCCCGCGAGGGGCGGGGAGCTGTACGGCGGCGTCTGCCTCGTCCCCGACGACCAGCTGCTCGAGGCCCTCCCGGGCGAGGCTTGGAATGGCGCCGGGTCCAAGAAGGCGCTCCTCGCGTCGTTTGAGGGATTTCCGGACTGGTTCCTGGCCATGATCAAGCTGGTGGCGGACGAGGACGTTGGACTGTGGCAGCTGCGCGACATTGACCCGCTCGATGCGTGGAGCAAGGGCCGCGCCATCCTCATCGGCGACGCGGCCCACGCCATGCTGCCGACCCAAGGACAGGGAGCATCGCAGGCCGTCGAGGACGCCGAGGCACTGCAGGCCTACCTTGCGGATCTGCCGGCCAGGCCGACGGGGGACCAGGTGTGCGAGGCGTTGAGGAAGGTCTGGGAGGTGAGGCACCAGCGGGCGATTCTGATTCAGAATTTCAGCAGGGCTCAGGGGAGGCAGAACGCAGGAGCGGATGCGTCTGGCAAGGTCACGATGAATCCTGGGGAGTTTTTGCAGTTTAATTGTAGTTATCTCGGGGCCAAGGACTGGGAGATCAGGATGAAGGAGAGGAGGACGGGGATGGAAGCTTTTATATAATTTGCCAAAAAATAAATGCCAAATCCACTAGGCAAGTTCTCGCGCAGGTAATACTTGGCCAACCACCTCCCCAAAACCCACTCCACTGCCCTCACCACCTGCAACCGCCGTGATCCGCACAACGTCCCCATCTTCCAGGTACGCCCTCTTCAGCCCTCCTCCAAGCTCGAGCGGCACCTTGCCACCCTCGGTAGCCTCGAGCAGACAGCCTGCCTTGTCCCTCCCGGCGCCGCTCACCGTGCCCGTGGCCATCAAATCCCCCGTCCGCAACGGCGCACCGGCGCTCACGATATGCGACACCATCTGCCGCGGCGTCCAGTACAGATCCTTGAGGCTCGACCTGCCCGCGGTGGCAAAATCCCCGGCCCCGGCGGGCTGCACCGCCACCTCAAAGGTCACGTCAAAGGTGCCGCGCACGGGGTCGGCGAGGTGCGGCGCGACGGGACCAAGGTGCTCGGGCCCCTGCGTGCGGAACGGCGACAGGGCGTCCGGCAGCACCACCCACGGCGACACGCTGGTGCCCAGGTTCTTGCCGTTGCAGGGCCCGAGCGGCAGCATCTCGAGCCCCTGGATGTCGCGCGCGGACCAGTCGTTGAGCAGCACGAAGCCAAAGATGTGGCGGTCCACGGCGGCGACGCTGGCCGTGCGCTGGCCCATGGGCAGCGGGGTGCCGATCACGGCGGCGAACTCGACCTCGTAGTCCAGCGCGCGCGTCGGCGCAAAGATGACGGGCGGCTTGGCGGGGGCTTCCACCTGCACCGTGCG
The DNA here is from genome assembly GCF_000002495.2 of Pyricularia oryzae 70-15. Taxonomy (NCBI): domain Eukaryota; kingdom Fungi; phylum Ascomycota; class Sordariomycetes; order Magnaporthales; family Pyriculariaceae; genus Pyricularia; species Pyricularia oryzae. The sequence continues at coordinate 139,410 of NC_017853.1, read as the reverse complement.
GTCGGGAAAGTGACCCAGCGGCCGCTCGATGGGCGTCCCTGACACCACCACGGAGCTGGCCCGCCCGGCGTAGGCGGTGGGGAAGTGGAAGAAGCCCGGCGGTGGGTTGGCGTTGTTAACGACGATGCGCCCGGCGTTCTTGACGTGTTCTAGGCTGCACGAGAAGTCTGGGATTTTTTTTTTGTCTTGTTAGTCATGTGGCTTGTGATACCATGACTACCTAGTCTCATTGATATCTGTCTCAACCCTGCCTGTCTCGGCAATCATGGGTGGGCGACATACCTGTAAAGTCGCTCACGTGAACAGGAAGGTGCATAGTGACACTGCTGACGTCCTCCCTGCTCTCGCTAGAAACACTCCCCTCCCGCCAGGCATTTTGTATGGCCTCGCGCACGGCGCTGTGCACCGTCTTGGGCAGCGCCGCAAAGGCATTGAGGGTCGAGTACTTGAAGACACCAGCGGGGAGGTCCGGCACGCTGCTGAGCAGTCCTTGCTCGTAAAGTTTGCAAAGAAAAATGACGTCGTTGTCGACCCTGGTGGCGGGCTGGGGTGAGGGGAAGCGAGGCGACGATGCTATGCCAAAAGGTATGTTGACGACGGAAAAGTGATGCGCCCACCCGTCGCCTGTTGAATGTTGTGTCGCCATTGTTTTGCTGCTCGGTAAGTTTTTGTTCTAGTTGCTACTGCCGTAAACATTGAGCGCTTGGTCGACTAACGAGTGCTGAAGACGTTTTTTGACTTACACCGGGCGTTGACGTATATGCGATATGATATGTATGAGTCGCTTTACAAATGGCTCACTGTCTCGTCCAGGACTAGACTGGATCTGACACGCGACACGGGAATAAATTGATAGATTGTCAAGGTCTCTGTGTTTTATTATCACTTGCTGCCTTGTCATTGATTGTCAATAATAGACTGACCAAGTATGCATGTGTTGGCAAAACTATAGATTCTGCCTACATACTACCTTACATAGGTGTGCATACAGGATAGCATTGGCTCCGCACCATGTCCCATAATACCGACTCAACCTCCACCGAAACACAACCACCACCGAAACAGACCAAAAACCTTCACTCGCTTATCGCGCCCATTCGCAACAGCAACAAGTTGATAATCGAGGGGGTGCGATTCCCAAGGGGTCGGTTCACGTCTTCCCCGCTCCATTTTACGGGCGGAAGCACGCAACGATTGGGGAGAAACGCACATCCTCCCTCCACATCCCGAACCAACCACTAATCGAACCACCCCCCATCTTATACCGAACGCATTTGACTGTCATGATACTACCGATACCCCGAAACCGGGCACTCGTATCCAAAAGCTGCCAAACATGGGACGGCATATGGTATGACACCCCGCTCCTTCGGTAGGCGGCGTGTGTCTTTGATCGGAAGGGGGGGATCTGGCATGACACAGCAGCCGCGGCGGGCATCGGACAAGTGCGGAGATAGGGCTCATACGTGCGTAGTTTCATAGCGACAGGGCGATGGTGCGGAGTGGTTCACACCAAGACATCTTCAAGTCTGTTTTTTTTTGTCAAGATTATCATCAGGCTGTGTTTGTTTTCATTGCCATTGCTCATCGAAACATTTACAGCATTGTGAACTCTACAGTCAAGAAACATAGAAAGAAAACTTCAAACCTCCTGCTCCTCTGCTAGCTACACACAAACACTACAACAAGTGCAAGCCCAGAAGCTGTCACACAATCTTGCAAAACACGGCTGCTGTTTCTTTCTTCCTTCCACCCCTCAAAGAAAAGCAAAAAGCAAAAAAAAGAAAAAAAATGGCTCTCGAAGGCACCCTCCGCCACCCGGACCGGTACATCACGACCCACGACGAGACAACCGGCAAAGCCATAGTCGACACCAGCATCCCGGCAAAGGCGCCCTTTTACCGGCTGGGCGACGGCAAGATCAAGACCGGGGTCGAGTTCGCGCAGTGCTTCATCACGTCTGCCTTCCCGGCCGAGCTGGCAGGCGGTGCCGACCTGGCCTCGTACAGCAGCTTCCTCGCCTCTCCGCCGGGGCTCGTGGTCAACGGCGGCACGGTGCTGCGCTACGTCGACATGGAGCCGGGCCACGTGAGCCCCATGCACCGGACCCTGAGCATGGACTACGGCATCGTCATCGAGGGCGAGGTCGAGCTGCTGCTCGACTCGGGGGACACGAGGCCCATGAAGAGGGGCGACGTCTGCGTCCAGAGGGCCACCATGCATGCTTGGCGCAACCTGAGCAGCACCGAGTGGGCCAGGATGTTGTTCATCCTGCAGCCGGTCCAGCCGTTTGAGGTCGGTGGAAAGATGGTAGAGGAGGACCTGGGGACCATGAAGGGAGTCAAGAAGTCCGAGTAGAGCATGGTGGGGATGCGAGGTAGAAATGGGTGGTTGCCGTTACTGTTGTTGGCCTTTTGGATACCTACCTTTACACAGCTTGTCCTTTGCATGGCTTGTCGACACATGGAGGGCGGTACAGTGATTCAAGGCTGGAATAAATGATGCATTTTTTATCGTTTTCCGTTTGCATGAGCTGATGTTTCACTGTCGTAATAAACCCAAGAAAATAAATGATACAGCATCTTGATATTGACATCTTCCCCCCTGGTCACATCTCGCCGCCCACGGGATACCTAAAGATGCCTGGGTTAACCCTCCCCAATGTCGCGTTCCACAATTTGGCCGCCGTCTAAAAAGGTTTCGTCGCATCGCAATTGTCAGCAAGCTACCTCACGAGACTTGCTGTCCGGCCAATGGCAAACCGCCAAACTCACAGAGTTGATAAAAAGTCCACCAAACATGACGGTGATAAACACGCGCTCGCCGCCGTTTTGATAGACGGCGCGCTGGCTCTGATCCAGCCGCCTGTTTATCGGCCGGTGCGCAGGCACCCGGCGATACTGCGCCCCATAGCCTGGCGGGTTGCTGGTGTCACTGCTGCTCGCCGTCGCGGTCTGCTGTCCTTCCTCCTTGGCGGCGGCGGGAGTGCTGTCGGAATGGTGCAGGCTGTAGTCGACGAGCACTTCTGATACGCTAGCGGGCGTCGTGATGGTCGTCGTTGTCGTGGAGGCCATTGCGACTGCTTTGTGTTGTGTTGTGTAGCGGTGGCCGTTGGGTAGGTTTTTGCCTTTTTGGACGTCGTTGCCTTGTTTGAAGCCGCCTTTTTCAAAAAAAACGCAATGAATCGGGCGGCGTCTTTTGTCGACCTTACCCCAGCTCGCTGCACGGTACGTACCTTTACTTAGCTCCAGGAACCCGGGAAGAAACAGGTACCATCGAGCCCACTTGGAGATCAGGGAGTGGGGCGGCCCCGGACCCCACACAACCAAATTCCCCTTATGGCCCCATCTGTCATTGACGACTTGAGAAAGTCCGACGATTATGTGGAGCCGAAACTGCTATCTCCCCTGCCAGCCGGTACATTCCCCCACCTCGTGTCCACCGTCGTCCACCTTCGCCTTGCTCGTTCTCAGCCGTCGGCCTTATACCTCAATGCCGACCGAGCGAAACTTAGCAGAAGGGTGTTTTATTTTAAAAAAAAATCCAACTTGATAGTCTGATTTTTGGCAGGCCCCAAAACTAAAAATCGGCCGCATCCGTTTAGTTACAAGGCATCCTCGGGGCAATATATCGTGCAATGTTGTTCAGCAGGCAAAGCAGGGAACGAAGTTGCTTCTGAAATCGACAAAAAATTCCACTCACGATATCAGGCCAGTTTTGCTAGTCGAGTGTCAAAATTGTCCTTCTCCCCCCAATCTCTTCAACCAATTCGCACAACCACACCATACATACCCAGGCCCCTCTTTCCCCCCTTTCACAAAATGTCCAACCAATCCCCCAGCCGGACAAAGGCGAACCCGCCGCACCTATCCCGCGTCCACGCCGCCGCCGTCGACGGTCGCGTCCGCAACCCCATCTTCCGCCGGACCCAGCTGAAGCGCCTGCACGACGCCGTCGCCTCCAACAGCGACGCCCTCGAGCGCGCGATCCTCGCCGACGCCCTCCTGCCCTCCTGCATCACCCCCGCCGACGCCCGGCTGGAGCTGTGTCTGGCCCTGCGCGCCGTGCGCGAGCTCGCCGCCGCCCTCGACGTCAAGGCCGCCTTTGCAGAGGAGTACAGCGTCGCCAGCTCCAAGGATGCCGCCGAGGCGAGGAGGCCCGTCGGGATCGTGGTCGTGACGCCCGCGGCGCACACGCCCGTGTACAGCGCCGTGGCAGCCGTGGCGGCGGCGGTTGCGGGCGGCAATTGTGTGATATTGCAGGTTGGTGCAAGTCCTGAATCGTATTATGACGTTGCTTGTGGAACTGAATTTTTTACTAACACGGGATGACATTTCCCCCCCACACCAGCTTGACAACACCCTCCAAGAAATCCCGTCCGCCCTTCGCAAAGCCCTCCACAACGCTGTCGATCACGATGCAGTGGCCCTCGCGACTTCAGATGAAATCTCCACTGCATCATTTGGCGACACACAAGTAATCCACTATGTCCAGCAAACCCACCAGCAACGACAACAGTCACCCACAGGCACCGAACACACCACCCGCTTCAACCAGTTGCTCGTCTGCCCAAATACAGACCGCACCATCGCCATCGTGGAGCGCGATGCGGACGTAGACGCCGCCGCCTCGGCCTTGGTAGGCGCCCGCTTCGCCCTGGGCGGCACGTCCCCCTACGCGCCGGACGTCGTGCTGGTGAACGAGTGGGTGGAGAAGGACTTCCTGCAGGCCGTTCTCCGCCACACGGCCACGGTGGTTTCCAGCCGGGCCACTGCCGCCTCCCCCAGCAGCGGCAAGACGACGCGCAGCAGCGCCGCCGACCCGAGCCCGCTGGACAGGGTCAGGGAAGAAGGCAAGGCCCGCGTCGTCAGCACCGGCGACCTCGGCACCGTGCTGACCGTCGAGGCGCGCGACTCGTTCCTCCTGTCGTCGTCCGCCCCCAAGGTCACCCAGCCCGTGCTGGCCATCCACTCGGTGACGAGCATGGACGACGCCATCGACGCCTCGGGCCGGGACCTGCTGGCCGCCTACGTCTTCACCAAGAACCCGGCCAACGCAAAGTACGTGACGCAGTTCCTGGACTCGGCCGCCGCCTACGTCAACCACGTGCCCCCGCGCCTGCTCGTCGGCCCTGCTGCGGCCCGCGGCTACCCCATCGACCCCGAGAGCGCCGCGCCGTCCACAGACATGTTCACGGTGCCGAGGCCCGTCTACGTCGGGAAGCGCGGTAGGGATGTGGGCGGGGACAAGGTCCTGAGCAAGGTCGTCGGGGGTGGTGACGCCAGCGCGGCCGTCATGGCCGAGATGGCGAGGGACCTGGGCAGGGAGATGCCGGCTTTGGCAAGGCCGCTCAACCAGGTCGGCATCAACTTCTTTGAGCAGGGCATCTTGACCGGCGCAGTTCTGTTCTTTGGTACCATCTTGACCGGGGTCGGGTTTGCAGGCTACCATGGGTACCGGTTGTTTGCGTCACGATAAATCAAAGAAGATATTGAAAAATTAAAGACGGATTTATCGTGAAGGACCGTGGGGGTCTGTACTATACAAATGTTATATGGTTACAGAAGCTGCTATACACACACACACTCACAGACACACTCTGATCAGCCAAAAAAGGACACAGAAATCTTACAATCATTAATACTTGATGCACGCCCCAAGGCTGCAATTTTACACCCCAGACCCGTCGCCTCCAAGATCTGTCAAGAGTTGGATGATGCTGTCGATTAGAATAGGCCTTCGCCCATCTTCATACTTGGACCTGAGAACCTGGGACACGGCCTTCAAGACCATCGGCGAGTCGGACAAGAGGGCAGTCATGGTCTGTTGCTGCTGGGCTTGCTTCTCCTGGACCCCATCTGCATAATTCGACGACGGCTGTTGAGCACAAGCACGACCGCCATACAGGCGCACGGCCGGGGACCCACGATCGAGGTGCACAAACCGCTCAATCGCGTCGCGGTCCTCGCCGTCCAGAAACACCGCAGTCGCATCCCTGGGCGTATCGACACCGGCCTCGCGCAGCAGCGCCCCGTAGACCAGCAGAACCTGCGCCGAGTGGTACAGCGCCGTCGCGGCCAGCCCAGACATGTCGGTCTTGCTGACGCGCCTCGTCGCCCGGACGACTTGACCGGCGTGTGCGACCGCCCGCCGGGCAGAAGGGGTGCATACCCACATCCGCAGGGCCGGATGCACGCGGCGCGCCTCCTCGGGCCCGTCGAGGCCCGCAAAGAACTGCACGTCCGCCAGCGGCACGTCCAGGCTTAGGCGGACGACTTCGAGCCGGAGGGTGACCTCGGGCGTGGAGTGCTGGTCCTGGCCGAGGGCGAAGCGGTCCAGCATGCTGTGAAGCTCGTCGTAGCGGGACGTCATGAAAAAGCTTGTTCGCAGGTGCGTCTGGCCGCCTGGGGGCATGGAGTGGTTGATAGCGTTGAAGGTCGGCCGCTGTAAAGCCTTCAGTTGGTTATACTCCCAGCTGAGCCGCCAAACGCCGGCCAGGAAGGAGAGCTTGGCGAGACGCTGGTCAACAGACGCGCGTATAGAGACGATCGAGTCGACGGTGTTGAAGTCGGCCAGATAGTCCACTATGCTTGGCTTTACTACGAAATGATGTGACTGCTCGCTGCGAGCGATTGGGTCACTGCTCTCGAGCTGATGCAGTTGAGCTCGCCGCCACTCCTCAGGTCCGCCAGCGCGCCACGTACTCGGGTGGTCAGGCAGCGGGGCGTGGAACTCGGCATACGACAACAGCGGCTGAACAAGTAGTGCGATGCTGTTGTCGGCGTCATGAAGCCATAATTGAAAGACGAGCCGCTTCCAGGATTCCAGCTCCACCCAGCTTCTCCACTCCTCATCCAAGTTTTCCGTCGTTTGGAGGAGCTGGAGGTTCAAGGGTGGGTAGCGGGACCGTTGGAGGTTTCCGGCCCGACGCAGAATGGTAAGAAGCGGCTGCAGGAACGATTCGGCAATCTCCATCTTCCGTGAGTCGCCGGACCATAGGCTAATTCGGAGGTTGATCAAGAATGCCTGGGCAAGTTCGAGGTCGCGGGTTGCGCGGTTGTCGGCTTCCCACTGGGAACCTCTATATCAGCATCCTGGGAAATATGCGTGCGGAGGAGCGAAACCAGTGTTTGCTCGACTTACCCTTCTTGGAATGGCCACCCTCACGCACTCTTGGATTGCGAAGCCCAGTTTGACCAATGTTGGGTCGAGCGTCATGACGGCACCATGAGCTATTATCCCTGCCACCAGCTCGGGCCGCGCGGTATTAGGACTGAATGAAGCCAGGTGTATAAAAGACTCTGGCTGCGATATTGTTGATGTCAGATAGAACTGAATGAGAACGTTGAGGAGCTCCGTTGACGGGAACGACGACACTGCCTTGATCCGGTTGTCGGGACGGCAGTTCTCCACAATCATGCATAACAGCTTGTCCCTTGTACTCGTTCGCAACGGCTCAGCTGTGCCTAGTCCTTGTTGGAAGTGGATTCGAGACTCGGGCGAAGTTCCCAGATCTTCGGTAGGTAGGGAAAGGTTTTGTTCCTCGTTGCCGCCACGGTCATTCTTGTTGGGCACAAAACGCCACCTTGATCGTCGAGTCTGACTTGCCACCGCCGCGGGAGCAGAAGACTCGTTGACGGCGATGCCCGATATGGAGCTCACTGTCTCCTGTCTAGTTGTTGCCGGGCTGGTGATGGTGTTGGGGCTCTCTTGGAAGTAGAGATTGAAAGGAATGTTGGTATTATAAGATTCGAGAAACCCGAGATCGACTTCGTTAAGGTCAAAGTCGGCATCAAGAAAAGCGTATGCTGGCAGGCGGCGTGGTGAGTGCGGGAAATCGGTCATTATGGAATCATGATGATGGTGGCCGAATACCTGAAAGGCGTCTAGTCCGCCTTCAGGAGGGGGAACGGCGATGTGCGGCATCGGTTCCATATTGTTAGGTATGCCTTGCGGCAATAACGAAGTCATTGAGTTATGAGGCGGCGGCCTTGAGTAGCCGACATCAATCGCCGATATGGAGTCGGGTGCCGGAGGTCTGGAGAAGCCCGAGTCCATTGTCATCAAATGTGGGGCAGCCGGATTCACCGAGCCGGAGCTAGTGTCGTCTGTTGGGGGCACATTTGCCATAAGCGAGCCGCGTCCAGCATCGGGATCGGCAGTGGATGATTCTACATCTTCATCCTCTTGCAAATCCCCTTCTCCGTCTTCATTCCCGTCTTCGGCCTGCAAGTTGTTTTGCTCCAATGGTAATTGGTGTTTCGGCTGATTATGCTGCTGCGGCCACACGCATTCGAGACTATCCTTGACGCAGCGGCTGCATGGTTTGCTATCCGAGCACCTCAAATGATTCTGCGAGCAGTTTCGACATGCCTGCGAGACTCTCCTCTCCAGGTGCTGGCCCCGGGCAATGCGTCCGCCACGGCCACCTTTGCCCGAGGCATTTTCCGGGTTATGGGCGGCCACGTGCCTGCGAAGCAAATCGATGCGTCCAAACGACTTACCGCAGTGCTGACAAGTGTAGGGTTTGTGTTGGGTGTGTGAGCGGATGTGGCGGGTCAGGTGGTCCGCCCGGGAATAGCTTCGGGCACAGATGCCACATTGGAATATGTTCGACGGAGCCGCACTAGAGGCCTCGGCAGGCTGCGGTGGTGCCATTCTGTTTCTGCGTTTCGGTTGGCGCCTAACGAACAACGTGTGTAACGGCTCGGTTGTTTGATTTGATAAGAGGCTATGTGGAGGGCGAAGGAAGATAGGAGAACTTGGGAGCGCAAACCACCCACGCTTCGGATAATGTGGAGGGAAGCAAGCAATTGAAAAATAGCTGCCGAAGCTGAGATGGATGGCTAGAGTTTGGTGGGACTGTTTGCGGGGAAAGGGTGAAACCACGGGCTAGCTTGCCTAGAACCTTGCCGTACAGCCCTGGAAGGACCCGGAAGGTGGGGTGAACTACGGGGCCGGGCACCACTGGGCCTGGGCCTGACAGGCATCAATCAATCCATCAATCAACGGAGGACCCTGCACCGCCGAATCGGACCTTGGATCGACTTTCTTTTGCAACCCGCCGCCATACGACACTTCGGTTGATCTCCGCTCATAGACAGACCACAGTACGGCCAGTAAAATTGCTACCTGCCTACCTTGCATAGTTAACTTGGGTGCCTCTAGTGCGTCAAGTTCGTTTCGGTTTAGCACATGGGCACAAGGTTCATCCGATGGCTGCCCCGACGCTGCTGGCGGCGGCTCGGAGTTCGCGTCTCGCGGTTGGTTGGAGAGACTCGGCACATGGTGGGGTTGATGTTGACGTGAACTGCATGTCGTCAATGTTTACATTGCGATTCTGCCCGCGATTTTGGACTTTAACCTCATATCAATTTGCGTAAACTTTGTTTGGCAGTGCGAAAGAAGAAGATTCAGAGGTTGGATTTATCAAGGCGCACACACACGCAACAGGGTCACTAGGCAGAGGAAAATACCTACCTACTTGGCAGGCGGGCAGCAAGCAGCAAACAGCAAACAGCAAACAGCAAACAGCAAACAGCAAACAGCAAACAGCAAACAGCAAACAGCAAACAGCAAACAGCAAACAGCAAACAGCAAACATGCCCAACCCCACCAAAGATCTACACACGGTAGACGAAACTTCGTTTCCATACATCTTTGAGCAGAATGCCACAGTCCAGCTCAAGACCTGCGATGGCCTCATCCGCTGCAATGTCTACCGACCAAAGAACTCTGGCCCGGCACCGGTTCTGGTGACCTACGGCCCCTACGGCAAGGATATCCATTATCACGAGTAAGATAGCCATCGAGCTCGATTCCGAAACGATGGCATACGACCCCCAACAACTGACAAACCCCAAACCCACCCCCAAAGCTTTCACCCCAAGTCATATGCCGAGGTCAACCCCAACCACAAGTCCGACCACTCGGCCTGGGAGACCCCCGATCCGAAGTTCTGGACCAGGCATGGCTACGTCGTAGTGCGTGCCGATGAGCGCGGCCTCGGCCAGTCCCCCGGAGTTCTCGACACCATGTCCCGAGGTACCTCTGACGCCTTCTGCGAGCTGATCGAATGGGCCGCTGACCAGCCGTGGTCTTCGGGCAAGGTTGGCCTGCTGGGCATCAGCTACTACGCTGGCAGTCAATGGCGCGTCGCCGCTCGCAAGCCAAAGGGGCTGGCTGCCATGATTCCGTGGGAAGGAATGTCTGACTATTATCGCGACCGCTGCCGCCACGGAGGGATCTTGTCAAACGCCTTCATCAAGTTTTGGTGGAATCGCCAAGTCATTACGAACCAGTACGGCAGGCCAGGCCGTAGCGCGAGCAATTGGGGCCCAGATACCATCGAGGGCGACCTGCCGGCCGACGAATTGGAGCGGAACCGCAACGATCAAACCATCGACAACCAAAAGCACCGCTTCCGGGATGAGGAATACTACGCCTCCAAGGAGTATGACATGGGCGACATCGAGGTCCCATTGCTGTCAGTCGGCAACTGGGGCGGGATACTTTTGCACCTGAGAGGAAACATTGAAGGATACGTGCAAGCAAACTCCGAGTTCAAGTACTTGCGCATGATCACCGGTCGGCACGATCTCCCCTTTTACTATGACGAGGAGGTTGAGATCCAACGCTCATTCCTGGATGCCTTTCTCAAGGGAGAGGATCGCGTGGGATGGGCCACAAAAGGCAAACTTCCTTCTGTTGATCTTGTCATGCGAAAGGGCAATGTTGGCTTCAACGACGCCCAGGCCGAGAGAGCCTACACTCGCCGCGCCGAGTCCCAGTGGCCGCCCGCTAGCACCGTGTATACAACTTATCACTGCCACCCAGACGGTGTCCTTTCCACTGCGGCACCTTCACTACCAAGACGGACAAAGCTTTCCTACCGCGCATTGGGCACACTTGCGAATCCATCCTTGGTCTCTTTCTCGACTCCCAAGTTCGAGACCGAGACTGAAATCACGGGTCACCCTCGCGCACGCCTCTCCGTCTCCGTAACACCCGACGCTTCGGGACCGACGCCCTCGGAAATTGACGTGTTCCTGACCCTGCGGTATATTGGTCCTGATGAAAAGGAAGTATTCTACACAGGAACAGCTGGAGACCCGGTTCCACTGTGCAAGGGTTGGCTCCGCACGTCTCTCCGCAAGGTCAACGAGTCCCACCGCAAGCATCGCGCCTACCTCCCCCACAGGGACTACACAAGTGCCGACGTACTTCCCGTAATCCCGGGGGAGGTCTACACGATCGACATTGAAGTCTGGCCTACTAATGTGGTTGTCGAAAAGGGGGGTCGGATAGTGTTTGAGGTGGCTTCGGGCGACACGCAGGGGTCGGGAATCTTCCTGCACGACGACCCCGTTGACCGGGCGGTGGAGAAGCTGCAGGGTGTTAACAACATCAACTTTGGGGAGGGTCTGGAGAATTACCTCGTCCTGCCTGTTATTCCGTAGTAGTTGATGTCTGGTTGGTTGAGATGATAATGATCCACTACTCTTACGCCACGCCCATTCCTTATGTGGTATTGGTTACCCACCACATGTTCACCCAGCCGAACCGAACAAGTTGTGATGCTCATTTTGAACATTCACTTTATTTGAAAGACCCTCTTTCTACCCCAAAACTTGATTTGAAGCCACCTACATATTGACTAGCCCAGCAAGCTAGCGTCTAAATGTCTCTCATTATTTACTCCCTTGTTGCATTCCCCCACATCCCCCTTCTTCAGCTCCTTGCACGAACTGCCACTTGAAGCCAAGCCTTCTCCTCCTTGTTGCCAACCAAACCCCGCCCCCGGTCTCACTGCATAAGGCTGGGGAAATGGGGAAAGCTGGGGTTGCCAAGGTATTCCCCTCCACATTGCGAAAAAGGGAATTGATGCTATGGTCATTATTATCATGGTGTCGATGATTGGTAAACATGAATGGCGATGCGATATTACATATTAAGAGCCTATGGGACGTTGCTCTGGTCCTGCGACTATGCGATATCAGTCTTCAGTCTCATTAGGTCTCACTCTCTGTGAGGTCGGGACTGCATCGTTTTTTTATCTTGCAGTATAACGAGAGACTTTTAAGAAAATAACCTTGAATCAAACCACAACTTGTCCACGACACGACAAGAGCCTCCCCGTCCACTTCCAGGCTGAGGGCCCCTTTTGAACCATGAATAAATCAAATGCCACTCACATTGAGGATGGATTCGACGCAACGGGAGAATTCGACAAGAGCCTCAAGGTCGACCGATCCAAGGTGAAGGTCAGCGGTACCGTGCAGCTTACTGCCGGCAAGACCGTTTACATCCCATCCGCGACCGCGGACCCCAGAGACCCCCTGAACTGGAGCACATGGCAGAAGATCCTAGTCATGTGCTCAGTATCACTCTGTAAGAGCCACACCCAGAAACCCCCAGACAAATGGCCAACATATATGATATAATGTAGTCCGGTTCTAACGTTTATTTTTCCAAACAAAAAACAGTCTCCGTCGTGGCCCTGGGAATGATCAGCGGGTTTGGCGGCCTCCTCGGCATGTACATACCCGAGTACTCCAAGCTCGGCAAGGGATACACCGAGATTGGTTACATGCTCTCGCTGCCCAACATGACCATGGGATTCGGAAACTTGCTGGGCATGCCCATCGCCATCGCCGTGGGCCGCCGCAGCGTCCTGCTGTTCGCGACGGCCGTCATGTGCGCCGCCATCGCCTCGTGCGCAGCGGCGGGCACGGCGGCCGAGAACTACGACTGGCACCTCTGGTCGCGTATGATCATGGGGGTCGCGGCGGGCCAGAGCGAGGCCCTGGTGCCCATGGTCACGCAGGAGATCTTTTTCCTGCACGAGAGGGCCCGGTACCTCATGATCCAGCAGACCATCCAGACCATCATCGTCGCCGTCTTTGTGCTGTTTGCCAGCCCCATCGCCGCCGCCATCGGCACCGCGTGGTGGTACGGGCTGGGCTGCATCATGTGCGGCATCTGCTTCGTCGTGGCGCTCTTCTTCCTGCCGGAGACCAAGTACTACCGTCCTCAGTCGGCGTACCAAGAGTCTGCCGCATCCGGTAGTGGCGGTGGCGGCAGCAGCAGCAGCAGCGAGGGCTCCGAGGATGGCTACCAGCTGCAGACGGAGCGGCCGGCGCTCGACTTTGAAAACTTCGAGGCCCGCACCTTCAGGTCCGACATGCGTCTGTGGATTGGCAAACCCGAGTGGGACAAGGCTTGGGTTGTCTTCAGGGACGCGTGGACAATGATGCTCTTCCCCAACGTGTTCTGGGCCATGCTTGTGAATGGGGTTACTCTTGGTGCCAACGTGGCGCTGAGCATGAGCTACAGCCGGGTTGTCGAGTCGCCGCCATACAACTGGCCGCACTCTTCAACCAGTTATTCCAACGCAGGACAAATCATCACCTCAATCGTTGGTAAGTCGAAAGCCATCCCCACATTGAATAGCAACTTTCATGCCTTTTTTTCAAACGGCTCTAGGCTTTGAGTGTCGCAACTAACACTAGTTTCTTCCACCCCAAACTCGCAGCCCTCCCGGTGTATGGTCATGGCTCCGACTGGATCATCAAGTGGTTCGCCGGTCGCCGAGGCGGCATCCACGAGCCCGAGACGCGACTGGTCCCCCTCTTCATCCCCATCTGCATCGGCGTCTTCACCATCGTGCTGTACGGCCAGGGCGCGGCGCACCCGGAGAACTACCACTGGTTCACGTACGTGTGGGCGCTGGCCGCCTACTTCTTCACCTTTATCGGCGCAAACATCGTGGCCATAACCTACCTGCTCGACGCCTACCCGCAGCGCGCCAGCTCCCTGCTCATCATCATCTGCGCCCACCGCGGCTTCCTCTCGTTTGGCGTCAGCTACCGCCTCTGGGACATGGTCGACGCCATGGGTTACGACGGCGCCTTTGGCATGTTTGGCGGACTGACGGCCCTCATGGGCGTCCTGGCCGTCGTGCTGTTCTTCACGGGCAAGAGGATCCGCCAGTATACCAGTCGCTGGGTGGAGGTCAAGGATAAGACTAATTGAAGTCTTGCTACTAGACTAGTTGTAAAGTAGTGCTTGCTTGCATATGTGTTTGCTGAGTAAACACTTCTTGGGAGACAAATCTGGGGGTACAGGTACACCATGACAGACTGGATGAATTTGACGAATTGATGCCTTTTTGCTTATCCTGCGGGGAATGTTTGTTTGACAAGCTTTTACACTAACAGTTTACATGTTAATTTGTCACGAATCGGTACCTGACGTGGCTGGTTGAAATGGATGGATTGCGCTCATTTTAACATTACCTAGTCAGGAGCTCCATGATTCAGTGGAGCAAAGGAATCCATGGGTGAGCGAAACGAGCCTACATAGCAAACACTATGGGCATAGCGTTCCTAAGTCTGTGTCAAAATGCGGAGTTTCTCGGCCTCGGATTGGCCCAGCCTAAAAGTCTAATTTCCCCAAAGTCAAACCTCGATTAGACAAAAGCTTAAGCGTAGCTTTATATGGTAAACTCGTGGAAAAAGCATGGGAAACGCATGGATTTAACACTACTCGGAAGAAATAAATCTCTCTATTTACTACGTAACTTACTTACTTTACCCTGGTGGTACGTACTCACCACACCACACCCGCTCCGCAGACGTCTTTCGAGATATCGACGTGATCACGAAAACGAATTTTTAGTCAATAAGTCGAGTTCAATCCTGACTGACTCCGTTCTGTTCGTTTCATCTCCTTTTTCTTTTGCGTTGTTACATTTGCTATAAATGTCTGGTTGGCGGTGGAATCTCTCGGGGCAGATGCAAGCCGCGTAATTCGTCATGCAGGTAGTTGAATCGTCGGAATTAAACAGTCTAACCAAATTGTGGTAATGCACAAATATTACGGACCTAAAGTGGTGACGGACTCGATTAAGCTCAAGAAATGGAAAGGCGACTATGTTCAAAGCAGTGCCGGTAAATGGAAAAGCCTATGGCGAGGCTAAGCCAGATCTTGATGACCCAAACATTAAACCTAGGAAGACCGTGACGAGAATTTGATGGGCCAATAAGCGATTGACACGAGCCTGCCATCCAAGACAAGTCAAAAGTGAGAACAAGTCCGGGGGGCTTGCGTCATGGAGGAGCAAAGAACTTATTTTGAGTCATCAACGCCAAGGTACCTAGGTAGTCAACATTCTAGATCAGTATCCATATCAAATCTCTGGTCATGGATACACCATCCAGCTTGTCAGTAAAAAAGCCTTTTCGACCGCGATAGCCGAAATGTACGCAATGGAGAAAGGCTTTGTGCCGTTTGGAGTGTGTGCTAAATGCTCATTGTCACGTTAAATCATGATTCCTGTTACGACCAGACAGTTGGGCCGGTACCAGAAAGGCCAGGTGGGGTCACACCCCTCCTGACGACAATCAACCAAGGATGGTACCGACCGACAGAAAGAGGATTACATATGGAAAGGGTCACGTGACCGCACGTGACCAGAGGAGGGTGCTATGACTGATAGGTGCCAAGAATCACATAGCACCCATAGCAAGTGATAGGAGTGATATGACCGCTCACCAACATATCCGACATAGCAAACATATCATTACCAGGGACAACGGACTATATAAAGCACGCTCACTACCATGTAGATAGATTCGATTCTAGGATTGCTTAGCAGCAATCAAACTCTAGTTAACCTCAATACTTACTTGAGAACGATCATAACTTCACCCCCAGTCATTGAGAACCCCAGTTACCCAGTCAGACGCTCAGTTGCTTCAACCCACTGTACTTTACCCTAAGAACAGGTTACCCCGATACCTTGATCGTAACAATTCCGTAGCCAGGGTAATCCCAGAGCTTCAGTCGAGCATCAGAAATTAACAAAAAAAATGTATATATAACCATGGCAGTAATCACCTGTTTGGACTGAACAACATACCATTGTGACAAGACAGTTATTCGTTGGTCCGCTACACGAAGATTTCAACAAATCAGCTGTTGCACTTTATTTTTCCATTCCCATACTAAAAAGTTAGAATATCTCCAAGAGACGCCGTCTGCCATCCCTCTCACGATGCAGCTCAAGAATATTACCCTGTTGTTCGCCGCATTTGCCTGTGCCGCCATAGCTGCTCCTGGAGGCGACGCGCCTATCAAAGCCAGGCAGTTACCGGAGTTAGACACCTCTGCCAACGTCGCTTCCGCGGCTGAAGATACGCTTATCCGATCCAAACGACAGAATATTCAAAATCCGTGCCCCGAGTAGGTTTGGTCCCCGAAAAAACCGATTTGTGAAAAGTTGATGGAGGTGACTCTGACAAGGCTTTCAATCCTAAATAGAAGATGCAAACCCGAGCTATTTGGGGGGTGCACGTGCGAGCCGCGAAAACATGAGCCTCCTGCTTCAGAACCCCGCCAAAATGTGAAAGCCAAACGACAGCAAAATTCGTGCCCCCTGTAGGTTTTGTCCCCGGACCAACCCGACAAAATCGAGTAAAAAACCTCTAACCAAGCCTTTGATTTGATTTAGTAAATGCTTCTCTATCGGGCTATTAGGGTGCCATTGTCCGGACCCAAAAGATATTCCTCCAAAAGCCGAACAAAATGTAAAAGCCAAGAGACAGCAGGCACCTACGTGCCCCGTGTAGGTCCTTGTCCCCGGACCAATCTGGGAAATTAGGGGGAAAAAAACAGTTTTAACCAAATTTGCAATTTGATTTAGAGGATGCGTACAAGTCGGACCGCACGAGTGCCAGTGTCAGCCGGTCCCAATCCACTTCCCTCCACTCCAAAACCCGACCAAAATGTAAAAGCGAAACGACAGCAGCTACCTGGGTGCCACGAGTAGGTTTTGTCCCCGGAACAATCTGGAAAATTAAAGAAATAATATTAACCAGACCTGCAATTTGATTTAGACCATGCATACCTGACATACGGGTCGGGTGCCTGTGTCCGCTGACACCACCGATCTTTCATCACCCTCCAAAGCCGTGACAGAATTTATAAGCCAAACGCGACGATCTTCCTACCTGCGCCCCGTACGTTTTGTTCCCTAAACATCGGAAAAGGGGTGATTTTCTCGGCTTAGAGATTGGTAAGATTGATGTAAATTACTTTTACAAAACGTTTACCTTTCTATAGGAGATGCAAATATGAGGCATTGGTTGGTGCGCTTGCCAGTTACGATTGACACCTTTGAAAGCCTCGACAAAACATGGTATATATTCAGATGTTTCAGATGCCCCGTGAAAACCGCGTGCAGCCAAGGGGAAAAGTGTAGCAATATAAAAAGAAACGGAGGGCCAAGAAGTGTCGCAGATAGGTTAGAATATAGTGTTCTGTGTTATTAAACACCGTAAGCCATAAGAAGAATGAAACCCTCGAATAACCTTTCACAGCGTTCGTTCACGATGCAAAAGGTACATGTTGATATATCCCATCTTTTCGCCGCTTGAGCCACAAAAAGATGTTTCTTTGCGTTGGGGTCTCACCCCGTAGTGATAAAGTATAGATGTCCGGACTCACGCTTTACTACCTGAGCCTTTACGCAAACGTGTTCCAACATGTAAAAGCACTCAACGACGACCAAGACGAGGCTATTCCTACCCAGTCACCTACCTACCTTTGGTGTATAAGTATGCTATTTGTTCCATATAAAGAAATATCAGCTGGCTTTGCTCATCGCTTGGGCCGCTGTTTACGGGACTAACGTTAAATGATGCGCCGTGGTCCCAGGTTCTCCACATTTGGCAAAGCTTACCTGCGGGAAAAAAACAAAAAAAGTCAACTTCGATGTCCAAAATACTTTCCCCGGGCAATGTACTGAACATGAGCAGTGCAAACTATCCAGGAACGCCAGAATCACCCGAGACAACTTGCGAATGGTCCAAGACACTATGCCCTAAGGCAACTAGTTAGATCACCTTTTGACATGCAGGTCGATAACCCGGCTTGAGACTTGGTTTGCGACCATGGTTTGGAGTCGTAAAATTGCAGTAGTCAACCATTCGCATCTGTCGATGCCGCAGATCTGGAAGTGTCTCCTCGCGTTGGCCACCATCGTCTCCCATCAAGGCTCTGCGACCTGCTGCCAGATTGCCCTGGTCAAGAATATCAGCAGTGTACGTCGCATTGATGGGGTCACTTGCGATTCCTCCCAGGTTTGACGAGCGGATCAGCTGCTAAAAGACGCCGACTGATGGCATAGTGGTATTTCTTTTCTCTTTCATTTGTGGCCATTCAAGCCTTGGCCTCGACTTGTCTTCAAGCACTCGTCATCGCGGGTGTGGCCTTGATTGGGAATTTCTCTCCATCCGAAGGGCACTACGTACCTTCGCGAATGCAGACAATACGATCTTCAGGCTACGCTGCGGCGGCAACCCGGAACTGCATTCATAATAGCACATGGTTGGCAACGCGACGCCATTGGAGCTGCAATGTTGTTTCGCTCAAGATATAAATGGGTTAATTCAGGCTAACGTTATGGCAAACACTACATGGGTAGATAAATGCTAGCCATGTCAGTATTTGAACAAAAGACAAGGTAACGTTGCGTACCCCCTGTTCGGCACCCCCCCCTGTTCGGCACCCCCCCTGTTCGGCACCCTGAAAATCTAACAACGAAATGCCTACTTTTATAAACTGATTTAAATATAAAATTATCAACGGACAAAAATACAATCGTTTTCACGCTTCTCCGGTTCATTAACCTCTTCTTCATCAGCTAAAGGTTCCAAATTTTCTATATCATTTTCCTGCAATCCAATAATGTTCTGTTTGTTAACCAAAAGCTCGTTTGGATCCGGAACCACCCTCCTCCTTTTAACCGGCCGTATTGCCTCCAGTTGTGCTTCCAATAAGCTGATTTTTTGCTGGGCGCTAGCCAAAAGGGTATCTTTGGCTTCGAAGCTTTTTTGGACTTTTGCAAATAAAAGACGTGAAGTAGCGTTGGTTTTGTTGGATTGGGAAAGTTTTTGCAGTTGAAGTCGGATATCTCGGGTCGTTTTAGGGGTTTTCCAAATAAGTAAAGACGGGTCGTTAATTTTTTGGGCTGGGCTTTCCGGTGTTTTATCCCTTTGCAAACCGTTGTTTTTATCTTTTATAACGTTGGCGTTGCTATTTTCTAACAAAAAAGGGCTTAAAAGTGGTTTAACCAAGTTTACCGGCCATAACCCCGTTGTACGCCAACCAGATTGAATGGTTTTTGCTATAAATGCTTTTAATCTGGCTTTTCGATAACAAAGTAGGAAATTTCGTTTTCCAATAACTGTTGAACAGCAAAATTGGCTAACAAATCCAAGTTGACGTCGATAAGCTTCTTTTAACGGCCCAAAAACCGATAGATCCAATGGTTGAAGAACGTGTGACGAATGAGGGGGTAAATATAGGAGTTGAATATTATTTTGCAAGCAAAGAAGCATAAATTCGTCCGTTATATGTGATCCATGGCCATCCAAAACTAATAACCGCTTTTCAGGGGTTAAAGGTTGGGTATACGGAATAAACACCTTTTTTAACCATTCGATAGCCGTTTGGTTATTTGTCCACCCGTTTTCGGTTGCATGAAATTGCCAATTATCGAAAGGGCTTAAATCCGTGGGAAACCATTGTTGTTGTACGTTTTTTCCCTTAAATATAACGAGGGGAGGGAGGGCAACGCCCGTAGCCGATATACATTCGATTATAGTCGTCCAACCACGCGTTCCGGGCTCTTTTCGTTGCAACGGCCGGATCCCGTTAAGCTCTAATACTAGGCCATTAGATCCTTTGCCTTCCATTATACCGGTTTCGTCCATATTCCAACGGTTTTCCGGTTTAATAGTGTTAATAACCGGGTTCGTAATATAAAGCCACCAAGATTTAATTACCTCCGTAGTAGCGCCATTAACCCGGGCGTTATCTATTCGACGGGGCCTTTGGGTTTTAAGGATTGGATAACGAGCCAAAAAACGAGTTATCCAACGTTTTCCAAGGCCTTTTGTCTCTCCGGCGGCTTGAAGAATTCGTTCGGCAAAAAAGCGTAATTCTTGATGCGTTGGCGGAAGCCCTAAAGCTGTTTGGGTAAGTACCCAATCAGCCAAATGCTTTTCCTGTTCCGTGGAAAGCCTTTGAAAAGGGCTTTGTGCTTTTTTATAAGGTTGAGAACCTTTAAGTCGACTTTGAAGTGTAGACCTAGGTATTCCCCATTTTCGGGAGGTTTTTGCAATTGGATTGCCATTATTGACGTCGTTAATTGCAGATATAAGCTGTTTTTCAGTATATTGCTTCATTGGAAAATGGAGAATTAAAATCAGAAAAAAGTAAATCCAAAAGTGACAGATTCATCGAGATATTTATAATAGAAGTTGGAGGATAAAAATAAAAGTGTTGTTATTTTTGGGTGCCGAACAGGGGGGGTGCCGAACAGGGGGTACGCAACGTTATAAATACTAAAACCTCATCTTGTGATTGTCAACTTTCCAATCCCATTTACCTCCTTCCTAGCGCAATTGACCAGCACTTCGCACTATGCGCCGTACTGGTGATAAAAGCAAGGTAGCTACGAGATGCTATCCTTTGGGTCATCACTGTGGCTGGGAATGGGATGAAACGTCAGCTAGATGCAAGTTTCTCAGAGAAGCGCCTGACAGAAAACATACACCGCCACCCTGACCTGGGTCACCTGGGTCACTTGGATCTCGGCCGCTCTCCGAGGGACAGAAACAACCGCCACCCCTAATAGGAGTGCAACCGCTAAATAGAATCACATGTTTGGTTAGAGTCGCTTCATTGAGTTTTTCAGATGTCGTTCCGTCCTCTTCCTGGAGATAAAACATACGGAAGCTGATTGCATGGGCGTTTTTCAGCAGCAAAGACAGCGCCAGCAACGGCAGAAAAGATCAGGATAATCTTTTGAAATTGCATTTTCAAAAAGAAGCAGCAAGTGAGGTTTTTTTGTTTGGAAGGTTCAATTGAGTGGGAAAATTGACGAAAGGAAATTCCGTATTAGTGCTTCCTACTGGTCGTGACAAATGTAGGCATGAGTGTGGTACCTAATATTTTTCGACAGGAATTTCTGCCTGCTTTTGTACAATTGAAATTACACCAAAGGTCCTAATTTTAAATCACCTACGCTGTGAATGTTACAAATATATTTAGCTTTTCCCCTGTAGCTCTTCCTGACGAGGTAAACCGTAAACGTTGTATTAATAACTACAAATTATGACCGATACTACCCATTTCCATACTCGCAAAGGTTTCGATAGTGTTTTACCGTTTGAATGACTCGGTGCCCCTTATGTGTTGTTGACGCGAGTCCAAGGCCCATAGCAATC
The DNA here is from genome assembly GCF_000002495.2 of Pyricularia oryzae 70-15. Lineage (NCBI taxonomy): Eukaryota > Fungi > Ascomycota > Sordariomycetes > Magnaporthales > Pyriculariaceae > Pyricularia > Pyricularia oryzae. The sequence continues at coordinate 118,114 of NC_017853.1, read as the reverse complement.
ATCTCTACTCCAAAACCCATTCTCTCCCTTTTTATAATGATTATGTCTCGTCAGCTCCCATTACCCATCAAGCTCCAGCCTCCCCGTCTTTCCATACGCTGCCTCGTTGGGCAGCATCGCTTTTAATGAAATATTTTTATCAATACAAAGGAATGGGTAAGCTTAAGTCGCGACTTGTTAATAACAGGTCCGGACCCAATTCAGGGCATCAAGCGGTCATCTCCGGACTTGGTTTATACGGCAGTTATAAAACCTTGATGGATGGCCCACAAGGTGTATATACGAGTTACACAAGCTTACCTTTATAAAGCGGACTTTATGCCTCCTCGTTGCACGATTCATATATAGGAAGTAGGCTGCTCCAAATATGCAATCAAAAAGCACGACAGGCTATCTACCCCGAGATGTACCAGTATAGGCTTGCAATGCCCCACAAGCATTGCGACTTATAACAGGCTATGCTGGCCGATCCGGTTTATAGAGTTGCCGGCTAAGAATTTCTGTAGGTTGGGATATACTTGTTAGGAAGCTTGCTTTTGTCATTTGTCAGTCAAATCCGTCGGGGAGCCAGCACGATTAAACTTAGACAATCCCGAATCCCGAATCCCATCCTAGTGTAAACAACTGTTCGAACGCGAGCAGGATGAGCCTCCGCGGTTTTCAGACAATTGTCCTTGTACAGCATTCTAATGTTCTTATAAAAGCACTTGAGTACGAATTGCTCTGTACGGATTGCTCTGCAGCTAGTTAAAGCTTACCCGATCTTGGCTTGTTAGCTCTAAAATCTAAACCTTGGTAGATCAAACTGCCGATCGTGCAAGAAAACGATTATTAGAGCTTCCAGTCGTTTGTCTACCATCCTGGTTAGTCAGAGTTCTCAGCATGGTTAATTGATCAGAAAAGGATGGACCGCCGATTTAAGTTCAACCCTGGTACCATTTCTGTGAATTCAACCAACCAAGTGCCAAAAAAAAAAAAAAAAAAGAAAAGAAAAAAGAAAAACTGTTACCAGACGAAGTTGAACCATTGAAAGTTTTGCTGTGTCCAAAGTCACCAGGACTAACAGGTGTGAACAAAGTGAACAAAAAAGCATTAATGCAAAATGATGTTTTTGGATAGTTTTCGCGGCGCCAGAAATAGGGATCGCGAGGCAAAATTAATCAACCAGACAACAAGGCTGAACAGCTTCTTAATCCGATAATTGATTGGATTAGGTCGAGAAATACCTCTGCCTTAGGTAAAGGCGAGGTGAAAGGACCTTTTATAGGGATCCTAGTCACCCTACCTCGTGGCGTATGTACAAGTCAATGAAGCCATGCGTTGATGTGATCCAGAGGGTTAAGATAGGTAAGGACCGTAAGGTAGGCAATTGCAGTACCACATAGAATTTTGATGCACATACGTCCCACGCCCAAGTTGTTACTAGCCCTGGCAAAATGAAGAATACCAGGCGGGGGACGTTGCACAGGTAGATGGCTTTGGAAATATCATTCTCATGCCCGAAGATTAGTGATAACAGAGCCAGTGCAATGGTCCATGGATGGATACATGGAACTCCGGGTCGGTGATTTCTGTCCAAGCAGCTTGAGATAGTAGTCTTAGGCGCTTGCATGTGGGCCGTTGTACCAGGCTGCGGTGGGCTGGAAGGTGTGTGGAGGTCCGGAGGACGTGGCAGAGCTCCCTGGCATGTGCGCCGCTCAAGCTTGACAAGGCAGCAATGGCCATTTTATTTGGGGACGCGGCTTTCATCCCCAAGACAGAGAGTGACCTCTTGTGCCATGGGACACGAGAAATCTGCGCAAATCTTGAACTTTATGACTGTTGTTACCGGCAGCTAAATCTGCTTTACTAGGAAGAGGTCATTCTGTTGTTCGGCATTTTCCGGCGCTCTATGTTTACACAATCAGTTGATGATACCTGTTTTGCCCGAGGTTCTATAAATAAGCAGTTCACACCTCAAGGCCCGTGTGTGTGAATTGCGGTTGGAACGTGTGCATGCTTGGGGATATCAAAGTCGGAAGAACTGAAATGCATTGACAGCAAGCAACTATTGCGGAGGGCTGTAACCTGTACACTAAGTAGACCAACAACCAAAAGATTTCGTCCCCGGATAAAATCAAAATCCCAAAACCCCAAACCATCCAGAAGTCCGCCAATAACAACCCAAAAAAAAACTCCAGTGAAGCTCCACCCGGGGCCTTCTCAAAACTCAAACCAAAAGCTGTTTGGTCATCTATTTGCAGGTAAGCTTGACAGCCTTCTTGTCATAGGTGCAGCGGCTGTCGTGCTGAGCCGCAAGGTTCTGGAAACCGCCATCGCCCTTGGCCTGGAAGGTGTTTGCTCCCGCCTTCATGAAGAAGCAGTCGTAGCTGGTCTTGAGGAGACCCGACTTGATCTGCACCGAGGTCTTGCCATCAATGTTCGGGGCGTCGTAGCCCATATTGTAGCAGACGGCAGCCGAAAAGGCCTTCTTGTCGGCCTTTGCCCACATCTCGGCCGTGACCTTTTTGGTGAATTCCTCACGGGCCTTGTCCCAGTTCTGCAGGCCTTTGATCGCGTTGCCAATGGCCTTGACGGCCGCGTCGACGGCCGCGGTGGCTGCTGCAGAGCCGGCGGCGACGAGGATGGAGGTGGTGATGGGCTCGATGCGTTTGTCGAGGACGGCGGCCTCCTCGCCACCGCTGAGGATGGCGCGAGCCTCGATGGGGACATCCAAGCCCACGGTGTTGAGGACGGGCTCAGGGGCGGCGATGGGCGAGGCCTGAGCGGCGCCGACAAGGGCAATGACGATGGCAGAGGTGAAACGCATCTTGACGGATTTTGTCTTGAAAAGAAGTCGTAAAAAAGAAGAAATCCAAAAAAAAAGAATCGAAGAAAAGATGCAGAAAAAAGTCGACTTGCAAAATGAAAAGTTGGAGATGGGTGAAGAGAAAAAGAGCTGGTAAGAAAAAAATGAGAATAGATACAAAGGAAACAGACAGATAATGAAGAGGTAGTAGAGAGATAGGAAATGAACCGGATGGTGAGGAGAAGAGAAAAATAAAGTCCATCAAGTCGAGCATCTCGTCGTCTCTTTATACACTTTCATGTTGACATACTGAACAGCTTTTTGGAGTCTACCATTTCCCCCCTCGAGACTCTATTCCAATCACTGAGCCAAGGGCCCAAGAGGCGAGTATCACCAAGGCAAAAGGTGAGCCCCTTGACATGCCCTGTTGCGGTAACACGCTAGCAACCCACGGTTGTTACTTTTTTTTTTTTTTTCTTCCCCTGCAACCAAGCTACAAACTCACCGCTGCCCTGAATCGAGGTGGCGCCCTACCCCGTGGATCTTGGCGTGCCCCATATCGGCACATCAGGCGAGCGGAAGCGGGCCCCCGAAGGCGTTTGGTACCCGCGGCACCACAGCCGAAAACGTGGTGCTGGTAGCGTACCGGAAGATCCCAAAAATAAAACTCCAAGTGCTGTTTTTCTTTCGCTACCAGTGTGGGGGACCGTTGCGGCGATCCAGTCTCCCTGCCAAGTCTGGCATGTCTTGGATCCAACGCATGAACCAAAGCCTGTCGGCACCAGACCTATCGATTGGAGTTGTTCTAAATCCGGTTCCCTGTCTTATCCACAAATTTGGGTGCGAGGGGCGATCTAGACAAAGTACCACGTACAGTAAAGGTGATCCGTGTGACATTTTTTGCTGTTCGCATATCCTTCCTTTGTGGGGGTTTCTGTCAACAAGAATCGGTGAGGCAAATTTCCCCATACCAGAAACAAAAAAAAGCCATTTGCACGGTTTCTGTGCCTTTTTGCAGGATTGTAGTTGTGGGTGTCGACGCCATCGTCTGAACTTTTTCTCAAGTCTGTCAAGAACCTGCGCCATGCTAATGAGTACTGTTTATTTTTGGCAGGGACACTAGCTCTAGCGGCTGAGCTGGAGCTGACTCGTGCCGCTCTCAGCGTTGCGGACCCTACAAAGTGTATTGATGTCGTCAGGAGTTCCAAGGGAAAATAGGGATTCCAACATTTCTAGCCCTAGCGATAGTAGTCGCATCCGCTGTGGCGAGTACACGTCTAATAATACCTCTTCCTCTGGCTGTCGGCTGATCACAGTGATCAATGGGAACAATTTATATGTCACAGTCTAGCTTTCGCGACCCGAAAAGACTCCATTCGCCCCTCAAAGTCCATGGAGGGGGCGAGGACGGAGGAACCGGTTGCGGTTGAAGGGAATGAATGTTTTGCAGTTCTGCCTCCCCGACTACTCGCATCGTTTTCGATACCTGCCTGGCTTTCTTTCTCCTTTTTACCGATGCATATACTTTGCACGGCAGACAGATTGTAGATGCAAGTTCACAATCCGAAAAAAATTCTCTGGTACTTCCTTTGTCACTTTATACTGTTGATCTTTTACCCTTTTTGACTGTCATCGCGCTCGATCGATTGAGCCTTGAGAGATCGACAAGGTTAAATACTGAGAGCTGCCTCGATTCATGACCCTGGTTTCGGAACTACCAACTTCAAATCGTGCGAACCACAGTGTAGATCACTGCACGAGGGGCTCCCTGTTTGTCAATTCATGCGTATTTCTCTACATAGGGCTAGGGCTGTCTACCAACTTTTGAGTACGCAATTCCCAATATAGTAAAACCCAGCCCTGCGTTTCTCAACTTCAGCGAGTCTTGATGTGATTGTGCGGCTGTGCCAAGCTCAGGTCGGCTGGTCACCAAAGTGCTGTTTTGAACAACTGTTTACAATATTTGGCGAAAAAGAGGCGAACTGGATTGTAAATAGATACAGTTGCCGTCTTGTTCAAACTGTGGAGGTACTATTCTTAATGGCAGGATGCCGCCGAGAGATGCATTGGCCGCTTGCACCCGCAATCTGCGTAGCAAAGATTGTATCCGCAAATGAGGTTTGTTGCGGACATGTATGGAAGCGCCTGCCGAAAAAATCGCTCCAAGCCTCTGCCCAGATATAGGAGCAGGGCGATTGGTCGCCACAATCTTATGTCAGTTTTTAATTCTCCTCCCTGTTGTTAGATTAAATTCTATGATAGCCGCGAGCGGTCAAGCAATATTACAAACCAAATCAAAGTCAATTTCTCTATCTTCCATCCTTATAGCATTGTTAACAAAATAGCAGAGATTGTTGAAATCTCTACATACACCTTTGCCTTATAAACAGACGATTGCCGATATTATCAGACCTCCTACAAAGGCCATGTAGCCGCAGACCAACCGTTGCGATCTTGACGTGAAGCAGCTGTTGTCGCCTGCGTATGGATGTAGTGCAGAATCCTGTCCAGACCTTCCCTTTGGTCCTGAATGTTGACATCTTGCACCATGATCCGATCCAGTGACTCGGGAATGCGCCCTTCTTGCTGTGTAATCTGCCTGATGTCATCATGTCGAGATGCTTGGGTCCAGGCCATAATGAGGAACCGCGGGCCCGATGCCAGTGCGCCGAATTTTCTGCCTACGAGCGGTGTGCAGCTGGATGTATAGTTCGAGAGCTGAGGCGTGTGGCTTAAGAATGCTCTTTCTGTCCGAGAACCTTTTTTCCCCTCAAATGCAAGGATGACTCGTGTCTGATATCCGTCGGTTCTGCCCGGCCGGACTTGCAGCACTAGAAGGTCGGCTCGTAAGGTTTCGCCACCTCCTGCCGCTCGTGCCACGTGCGCTTCCGGACAGATTATGAATTCTGGGAAGGGGAAATGGTGGCGGAGGAGTTGGTACCAGAAACCGTTGACGAAGGATTCGGGCACATTTTCTTGCGAGACAATGTGTCGCCAGGCCTGGTTGCCTAGCGGGTTGGTTGCTGGGGTTTGGGGAGCTTGGGGTACGTGTGCCATGGCAGCGGTGTGATTGAGCAGCGGTTGCGGTTGATGCGAGATGATGAATAAGTCTGGTATAGCAATGAAGAAGATTGTCAATTTGTCGATTGCAATGATTTGATGGTGTGTTTAGTAAAGTCGGGATAAACTTGAAAGAAGGCATGATGCCCTTGTTATATATATTTTACAAAAGCTAGCTTTTCTTTCCCCAAAGTCCTCTGACCCAGTCAGCGTTTCCTACAGAATGTAGTCGGGGCAAGAGACGCCCGAGCAAACTCTCTCTCTCTCTCTCTCTCTCTCGCTTGTGATGAGTCGCTGCTGTAATTGTTTGGATTGTTGTAATTGCTGTGAAAGCGGCTGAATACCCGTCAGCGCGATAAGCAGTACTTGGGGGCTGTTCGTTGTGGGCCCCCTCAAAGAGGGGGTTACAAAACCTTGATTTTCGAAAAAACCGTGGGCCACCCCGCATCAGTTTTTTACCTAGAAAATCGTTAACAATTTAACTTATGCCGAGTGTAATCCCGTTCCATAACAACACAATTGCACTTACCGCAAATATACCTATATCATGACGTCCCCAGAATCTCCAGCTATCTTAGGAGCCCGCATGTATGCCCAATATGTCGAAACTCACCGCAGTAGGGCGGATACCGCGCGGGAGGGCAGATCCAAGCCAGAATCGCTACGATCGTTCTGTAAAAGGAACGGTTACCCGTATTCGAGTACTCAGCGGCATGCTCGTAATCTCCTGATCAATGGCATTCCTAAGATATCGATAAAGCGCAGCGGGCGGCCTTCATTGTTGACTGATGCTGAAGATCAAGCTCTCGTTGCGTATATCATGCAGCTTGATAAACTTGGTGCATATCCCGACTCACAACACGTAATATCTGCGGCCAATCTGATGCGTCAGTCACGTATACCGCCCTGTGGTCCAATTCAAATGAACTGGTACGGCCGTTGGCGTAAAAAACACCCGGAACTGCGACTTACCAAACAACAACCCGTCGAGATTACTCGCCTTAGTTGGGAGCAACAGATCGATCTTGTGGAGGCCTGGTATCGCCGCACGGCGGCTCATGCGGTAGAGCTTGGGATCACGGCTTCAGCGGCCTGGAACGCTGACGAATGTGGTACTAGAATCGGTGTGAGAGATGGCCGGATACCGGTATTGGTCGTGACGAAAAAGAGGCATGAAAAGCCACGCACCGCGGATCCGGCTAACCGTGAGAGTTGTACGTTGATAGGCGGTGGCAACGCTGTTGGGCAGTCGCTACCGCCCTTCTGTATCTTCACAAAGTGGCCAACGAGCGATTGGCTTGATCTGGATCTGCCTGAGGGTATCGTTTTTACGCGGTCAGAAACGGGGTTTTCCAACGGAGATATCCAGCTCACCTGGATACAGCATTTCAACCGGTATTCGTGGCCAGAAGTTGCTGCCGTGCAATCGATCGGATCTCCCACGTTGAAAGAGTGGTTTGGTCATGACTTTGACGTCAGATTCGACTTTGTGAACCGCACTGCGGCCAAAATCGATCCAAATTCACAGCGGGCCAAAACACGTATTTGGAGGTGGCTTTTTCTCGACGGCTTTACCGGCCACTTTGGCATGGAGATACTTGATTATTGCCTCAGATTTGATATCGAGATCGTTATTTTACCGCCTCATTCAACGCATTATATGCAGCCCATGGACGTATCCGTGTTCACTCACCTGAAAAACGAGTTGCAGGCGGTCCTGCATGAGCATATAAACACCGGTATTCCGGTGTTCACCCGCTCAGATTTCGTTGCTGCGATTCGAGTAAGTCGTTTTCGATCTACAGGTTAATTAAGCGGTAAACTGATATATCCTCCCTTAACTTAGCGCTGCTGGCAAACGGCTTTCACAACTGGCCACGTAATAAGCGGTTTCCAAGATACAGGCTTGTTTCCTGTCGACGGCACCAAAGTGCTCGCCAAACTGCGTGGCCACGCCACGGCAGCGAATACACCGCGATATCCGGACTCCCTTCCTACCGCTGAACGATTTTCACGGGCCAAATATGCGGCAAGCCGTATGGCGGCCAAGGCGCACCACTTTAGTTCAGATACCGTTGATGCTATCTCGGATTTACAAGCCGTTGCCAACGAGGCGATCATCCTACAGCAACGCGTTGCCCAAGAGCAGACGAATAAGCAAAAACGCCTTCAACGCGCTTCACGTTACAAAGTCAAAATGACGTTGAAGTCAAAAGACAAGCAGTTCCAGACCGCTAATACGTTAGAAGATATGCGGGTCGCTCACGAAGCCAAACAGGCGTTGATCGAGGAAACAGCCCTATACCAACAAGAAAAGTTCGTCAGAGATGCGTGGTATAGGGATAAGAATCAGGCTATTCAACGCTGGCGAGAAACAGAGGGCATGCCCAACGGGATTAAGATACAACAGAAGAGATATCTGGAGGACCTCGGCTTCACGCCGGAGAACGTTCCGGCGGTCAGGGAACGCCCTGGAAAAAGGAAGAAGACCGATTCACAGCCCTCACAGTCATGGTTCGTCGATAAAGGGCCAATTTCAGCTGGAAATACAAGTACCCAGATCAATATTACCGTGGATACCGACTCTGCCTGTTCTATCAGCATATGCGTATCACGATCCTCGCAATCAGCCTCACCTCCCGCCCCAAACAGGCCTTCCAAACCGTTCCCACGGTATATACCATTGGCTACACCCTCTCCCCGTCAACTTCAGGATACGAGACCGCTTGAAGACCGTTCCTCGCCGCCAATACCGGGTGGTAGAAAGGATGAGTTGGAAGTACCCGGGTCGCCTTGTGACCGCTTGAGCGACCGGAAAAGGGCGATTGAGCCAAAACTCCAGAAATAGATATCTACAGCGCAATTCACGGCTTCAATTTATCTGCAAATTCTAACCTTTTTCGTGGGTGTAGTGTTTACGAACGTGAATCGAACTTTCATGAGCTACTTTGTTAGCGATCTGCTAACAAATTTGCTGGCCCACGGTTTTTTCGAAAATCAAGGTTTTGTAACCCCCTCTTTGAGGGGGCCCACAACGAACAGCCCCCAAGTATTGTTTGAGGAAGCCCACTCCAGACCCCCACTTTTTCGAGAAAATTGTCTGTAAGAAAACAAGTTTCCTGCATAAAATCTGACGTTCTGCTGACCTTCAGCCCTGAGACGGCTCTTCCGAGAGGTATCCTACAGCAGGAACCGGACCGACAACAGCTGAAACGTTTCCTAAAAATGCTGGATATAGTTAGTTATACAGGCATTGCTGACTTTAGTCAGCATAGTCTATGCAGACAGTGGAAGGTGTAGCAGAGGTTTGACTTTGAACTCGGGAGTGATAAGCCGAGCGTGAGTTTTGCACGGCTTGGCGCTACTTCAGCAAGTCGTGGAAGAACATATTCGGCAGGCGGACACGATGGGTGAGTGCTAGCTGACACCGAATAGTTGCATACACTGGCGGGATACCAGCCTTACAACTCCAACCTCTGCACGCTGGGTGGGCTTTTATTGATGCTTTGGCACAAATATATAAACCATCCCAACTTTACGATATGTTTTTTTGTCATGTTTCGTTGTTATCAACAAACAAATAAAAAAGCAATTGCTCCGCCTTCTCAAAGAGAATAGTTTTATTTTTTTTTAAATAATTTCGAAAATCGTCCCAGTCTCACATATACGACGCCGAGACATGCCTTCCTCTATACCATACGATCCCTCGCTCGTGCTGGCCAACATCGTCGGCAACGATGCCCTCAAGCTGGTGCAGCAGATCTCGGCCCTGCAGGCGCCGGTCGACGCGTGCCAGGAGCAGCTCAACAGTCTGCTGGCTACGAAGCGCAGCATGCAGATGACGTGCTCGGAGCTCAGCAACATCGGCGTGGAGACGTCCAAGATCAAAAAGTCCATCAAGGCGCTGGACCACAAGATCGAGGCGGCGGCGGCAGACTACATCGAGGAGAAGATGGAGGCCGAGGAGAAGATCCAGCCGCTCCGCGCGACGATCCGCAGCGTGCACGTCGAGATGGAGACGCCGGTCGACTACGTCAAGACGCAGATCAAGAGTATGCCGTTGGCCTCGGACTCGATCAGCATGGACGTGCAGTACTTTGCCAACGACAGCAACAGCGAGCAGGCGTCGTCGCTGGCCAGCAGCGTCTCGTCGTACATCTCGGGCGCCGCTTCGGTGCTGGGCAACGACAAGGCGGCACAGATGAGCCGGGCCGCGGCGAGCCAGGTCAGCGACCAGGTCAGCAAGCACAGCATCGCGGGGACGCTCGTCATCTCCGTGTCGTGCACGCACAAGAACGCGGCCGTGCTCGCGCCGCTGGTTCTCAACGTCGACAAGGGCATCAAGGTCTGGAACCACCTGTTCAAGGACGATCCCATCATCCCCACCAGCACGTCCAACATGCTCCAGACGGCCCAGAGGGGAGCCTCGGGGAAGGAAGACGGCAACAGATTCAGCATCATCTCGGGCATGACCTTCGGGTCCAGCTTCGTGGGCATGGTGCACATCCTCAACACCAGCAGCACCGCGGTCGGCGAGCGGGCCGACACCAAGCTCTCCACGCTTCAGGCCCAGTTCAAGGAGCAGCTGGTCGACGCCGGGTGGCTGGCCCACTGGTCCGGCGGCTTCGGCGTCAACGAGTCCATGGCCAGCAGCGTCAAGAGCCTGCTCAGCTCCCAAAACATTGATTCGCACGCCACCATGATTTGCATGGGCGTCATCCCGTCCATAGTGGCCAGCGAGGTCCAGCTCGGCGTCGACAAGTTTGCCACCTTTGACCCCAAGTCCAGCCTCGAGGCCCTCTCCGCCATCCAGAACGCCTCCGTCGCCGATCAGGACACGGTGAAGCAGGCGGCCGACGCCGCACGCACCGGCGCCCAGCTGCTCTCCATGAAGAATAGCGAGATGAAGGCGGCGCTGTCGGCGCTGGCCGAGATCGACGACGGCAAGAACAAGGTCATCGATGTTAATTCCATGATGACGGCACTCGAGGACTACCTGAAGAAGGCAGCCGAAGGAACTTCGGGCGTGCCCATTAATTACTACCTCAAGGAAATCGACAAGAGCATGTTGGCCGAGATGTGGGTAGCCAAATACTACCCTGGCAAGTACCTGAGTATTTCGTACGACGACGCGAGTCCCAGCGGCCCGGCGGGAGGTGCATCGGCCGGGGGCTCAAGCGAGGCGCCCGCCTCAAATCAAGAGGCAAACTCCAACGAGGAGTCATATTAGTTACAGCCAAAAGTGAAGTATCAGATAAACTCGAGGTATCCTACATTCTAGACTAGATTAGACAATTAAGTAGTTTAATTTCATCCATATTTCTCCCCACAGCTTTCAGTCAACCATGAGCTCACAGGCGGGGACGGGCCGTACCCTGAAGGCGACCGGGTTTTGAAGGCGACCGGGTTTCGGAGGCGCTGTAAGGCGGATGGAGCTCCGAAAAGTTTAAACTAAGGGCGTCATTGTTCCCTCGTCGTTTTGGTTGTCGGGGAGCTTTTGGACAAGCTGAAGAGAAGAAAGGCTTGGCGTAAGCACAGAGCTGCATGTCTCATTGGGTACCTACCTAGACTAGACTATTCTAGTTCTAGACCTAGAAGTAAGGCAGGTAGGTAGGTAGGCATTGGATTCAAAACCCAAGGGACTTGCCAAAACCCGACACTTTGACAAAACCTGGAATGGATGCCTAAACCTGTCAGTTTTGGCAGGATTACTCCGCAATAGCGACCAGGCAGTTTGCCAAATTAGCCATAGCCGCCGTCCCGCCCAAACAAATATATCCAACTTTTATTCACGTAAATCTTTTACTTCTTTGCTCCACGAATTTCCAAGAAATTCTCATCATCATTGCCGACCCCATTTTTCTTGCCGCTACTATGCCGCCCGCACGAACTGCGCAAATCTCGGACAGACAGTGGGATGATGTCCAGACCAGGATCAAACAGCTCGTCCATCAACACGTCCCTCTCAGCTGCAAAGATGGGAGTCGCGTCACCATTCCCGAAATACTACAGAGAGAAAACAACCTCGACATCACCGTATCGCAATTAGAGGCCAAGCTGAAGGAATGGAACGTCGCCAAGAACCTGAGGTTGCGAGAATGGCAGGTCATCATGCCGTGGCTTGACGAGCTCGAAGACAATGGCACCGAGTACCAGGTGTTGTTGGCGGGGAAAGAAATCCAAAAGACTGCCATTCGTCGAGCCAGGCGACGTCTCAAACAAAAGAGTCACGATGATGCGCTTCTTGGGTGTGAGTAGCATCTCTCTGAATTGTTTCGGGCGTCCCTTCCCAAGCAGCCCCTCTCAGTAAGGTACCTACTACCTAGCCAGCAGTCACTTTGGGATCCCACCCAGTATTTGTACAGCTGGAGACAGCCACATCTACCTACCTTACCCACCTAACCTACATGCTTACCTTTTGTATGATGGAGTGACTGGTGACTATTGAAAGTGGCTGCTTGATGAGAACTCCCATTATTTTTAACGTTGGGCTCCACATCTCCGACCCCCCTAAAGTCCGGCCCCCTTGAAAAATGTAACGACGAAATACCCCTTTTATAAACCGATTTAAATGTAAAACTATCAACGCACAATAATACAATCATTGTCAGGCTCTCCCGGTTCGTTAACCTCTTCTCCATTGTTCAAAGCTTTTAAACAGTCCCTATTATTTTCCTGTGTTTTATAAACGTTTTTTTTGCTGACCAAAAGCTCGTTGGGATCCGGAATTACCCTTTTCCTTTTGACCGGCCGTACCGCCTCCAATTTTGCGTTTAACAAACTGATTTTTTGCTGAGCTTCAGCCAATAAGATATCCTTGGTTTCGAAGCTTTTTTGGACTTTTGCAAACAAAAGCCGTGAAGTGGCGTTACTTTTTTCGGACCGGGAAATTTCCTGTAGTTGAAGTCGAATATCTCGGGTCGTTTTAGGGGTTTTCCAAATAAGTAAAGACTGGTCGTTAATTTTTTGGGTTGGGCTTTCCGGTGTTTTATCCCTTTGGAAGCCGTTATTTTTACCTTTTTCGACGTTGGCGTTGCTATTTTCTAACAAAAAAGGGTTTAAAAGTGGTTTTGCCAAGTTCACCGGCCATAACCCCGTCGTACGCCAACCAGATTGAATGGTTTTTGCTATAAATGCTTTTGATCTGGCTTTTCGATAGCAAAGTAGAAAGTTTCGTTTCCCAACAACCGTTGAACAGCAAAACTGGTTTACAAATCCCAGGTGACGTCGATAAGCTTCCTTTAACGGCCCAAAAACCGATAAATCCAACGGTTGAAGAACGTGTGACGAATGAGGGGGTAAATATAGGAGTTGAATATTGTTTTGCAAGCAAAGAAGCATAAATTCGTCCGTTATATGTGATCCATGGCCATCCAGAACTAATAACCGCTTTTCAGGGGTTAAAGGTTGGGTATACGGAATAAACACCTTTTTTAACCATTCGATACCTGTTTCATTATTTGTCCACCCGTTTTCGGTTGCATGAAATTGCCAGGTATCGAAAGGACTTAAATCAGCTGGAAACCATTGTTGCTGTACGTTTTTCCCCTTAAATATAACGAGGGGAGGTATAACAGCCCCCGTAGCTGATACACATTCGATTATGCTCGTCCAACCCCGCGTTCCAGGCTCTTTTCGCTGTAATGGCCGGATTTTATTACGCCCTAACACCAGGCCATTAGATCCTTTGCCTTCCATTATACCTGTTTCGTCCATATTCCAACGGTTGGCCGGTTTTATAGTATCGACAACGGGATTTTTCAAATAGGACCACCAAGATTTAATTACCTCGGTTGTAGCCCCATTAACCCGGGCATTTTCTATTCGCCGGGGTCTTTGGGTTTTCAAAATTGGATATCGGGCTATAAAACGGCTAACCCAATGTTTCCCAAGGCTTTTTCTTTCTCCGGCGGCCTGAAGAATTCGTTCCGCAAAATAGCGTAGTTCTTGATGCGTTGGCGGAAGGCCTAACGCGGCCTGCGCAAGTACCCAATCTGCCAAATAGGTTTCCTGCTCCTGTGAAAGCCTTTGACAAAATCTTTTCGCTTGTTGAATTGACTGGGCCCCCTTTAAACGATCGTGAAGGGTACTCCGAGGAATACCCCATTTTTGCGAGGTTTTGTGAACTGATTTGCCATTTCTTATGTCAGAAATGGCAGCAAGAAGCTGATTTTCAGTGTACTGTTTCATTGGAAAGTTTGGAGCAAGAATCTTCAAAAATCAAGTTCTAAAGTGAAAAATTCGTCTAGATATTTATAAAATAAAACAAAGGGTTGATGTGGCTGAGTAGATATTTTTAGGGGCCGGACTTTAGGGGGGTCGGAGATGTGGAGCCCAACGTTATTTTTAATTTAACGTTGCGTACCCCCTGTTCGGCACCCCCCCTGTTCGGCACCCTGAAAATCTAACAACGAAATGCCTACTTTTATAAACTGATTTAAATATAAAATTATCAACGGACAAAAATACAATCGTTTTCACGCTTCTCCGGTTCATTAACCTCTTCTTCATCAGCTAAAGGTTCCAAATTTTCTATATCATTTTCCTGCAATCCAATAATGTTCTGTTTGTTAACCAAAAGCTCGTTTGGATCCGGAACCACCCTCCTCCTTTTAACCGGCCGTATTGCCTCCAGTTGTGCTTCCAATAAGCTGATTTTTTGCTGGGCGCTAGCCAAAAGGGTATCTTTGGCTTCGAAGCTTTTTTGGACTTTTGCAAATAAAAGACGTGAAGTAGCGTTGGTTTTGTTGGATTGGGAAAGTTTTTGCAGTTGAAGTCGGATATCTCGGGTCGTTTTAGGGGTTTTCCAAATAAGTAAAGACGGGTCGTTAATTTTTTGGGCTGGGCTTTCCGGTGTTTTATCCCTTTGCAAACCGTTGTTTTTATCTTTTATAACGTTGGCGTTGCTATTTTCTAACAAAAAAGGGCTTAAAAGTGGTTTAACCAAGTTTACCGGCCATAACCCCGTTGTACGCCAACCAGATTGAATGGTTTTTGCTATAAATGCTTTTAATCTGGCCTTTCGATAACAAAGTAGGAAATTTCGTTTTCCAATAACTGTTGAACAGCAAAATTGGCTAACAAATCCAAGTTGACGTCGATAAGCTTCTTTTAACGGCCCAAAAACCGATAGATCCAATGGTTGAAGAACGTGTGACGAATGAGGGGGTAAATATAGGAGTTGAATATTATTTTGCAAGCAAAGAAGCATAAATTCGTCCGTTATATGTGATCCATGGCCATCCAAAACTAATAACCGCTTTTCAGGGGTTAAAGGTTGGGTATACGGAATAAACACCTTTTTTAACCATTCGATAGCCGTTTGGTTATTTGTCCACCCGTTTTCGGTTGCATGAAATTGCCAATTATCGAAAGGGCTTAAATCCGTGGGAAACCATTGTTGTTGTACGTTTTTTCCCTTAAATATAACGAGGGGAGGGAGGGCAACGCCCGTAGCCGATATACATTCGATTATAGTCGTCCAACCACGCGTTCCGGGCTCTTTTCGTTGCAACGGCCGGATCCCGTTAAGCCCTAATACTAGGCCATTAGATCCTTTGCCTTCCATTATACCGGTTTCGTCCATATTCCAACGGTTTTCCGGTTTAATAGCGTTAATAACCGGGTTCGTAATATAAAGCCACCAAGATTTAATTACCTCCGTAGTAGCGCCATTAACCCGGGCGTTATCTATTCGACGGGGCCTTTGGGTTTTAAGGATTGGATAACGAGCCAAAAAACGAGTTATCCAACGTTTTCCAAGGCCTTTTGTCTCTCCGGCGGCTTGAAGAATTCGTTCGGCAAAAAAGCGTAATTCTTGATGCGTTGGCGGAAGCCCTAAAGCTGTTTGGGTAAGTACCCAATCAGCCAAATGCTTTTCCTGTTCCGTGGAAAGCCTTTGAAAAGGGCTTTGTGCTTTTTTATAAGGTTGAGAACCTTTAAGTCGACTTTGAAGTGTAGACCTAGGTATTCCCCATTTTCGGGAGGTTTTTGCAATTGGATTGCCATTATTGACGTCGTTAATTGCAGATATAAGCTGTTTTTCAGTATATTGCTTCATTGGAAAATGGAGAATTAAAATCAGAAAAAAGTAAATCCAAAAGTGACAGATTCATCGAGATATTTATAATAGAAGTTGGAGGATAAAAATAAAAGTGTTGTTATTTTTGGGTGCCGAACAGGGGGGGTGCCGAACAGGGGGTACGCAACGTTACAATTTACTGGCGCCGCTACGTGCTGCTTCCCATCTTTGCGCTATATTGACCCGATTTTTCTATAGCCACTGTTCCGATCATAAAAACCCGGGAAATCTCCAACAAGATACGAGAGCACGACAGTTGGATTCCGTTCAGACAGATTGCGGCCCCGATGGGAGCCAATGCAGCCCTGGACGAGGTGGGAACCGGGACCCAAGAACAGGACCGGGATCCCCGCACGCCTATTCAATTTCCCGATACATCACTGTCTGCCCCAAACAATCAACTTACAAACTCGCCATCTCATACTAGAAATAGTCAGCTAGTCCTGCGTTCTGCCAGCACAACCCAAGCCAGTGTGTATGCAGCCCCAGAATCTGGCCGTACACCCCTATCAGATTTGTTCCAGGCAGCTCTCCCTGACCCTCAAGACCGAAGCGCAGGCGGCGACGACTATTTTAGCCTCGACCAACCACTCTCGATAGGGCCCGTATCCCCAGGCTTTGGGATATTTGACCCCTGGGCCAACATTCTAAGTCCTGCGCAGGGTACTCTCGACTTTTGGACAGACCTGGAGGGTATACATGTGGTCCAACAAAGTCCACTTACCACCCCATTGACTACCGCCACCGCCGCATTGACCAGATACACCCAAACGTCGGCATCTATCTTGCCCACTGAAATGCCGGCGAACTCGTATGATCTACTCCGCGGCATGTTACAGCATGCTGCGGATGCTCGGATGAGCGCCATCCCTGATGAAGACTCTCTATCCGAGGATGAATCCGACGATGAATCCGAAGATGACGACCTGGAGCAACTACCAGCGCTACCCGAAGTTGATGAGCTATGTGACCGGCTCCTGGGCCTCACGCCCAGAGAAGAAGTCGACAATACATTCGGCTGTGCTGACGAGGTCACCAATCCCGGGTCGACTATCCGCATGGCGCTGGTGCACTCGATAATCAACAACTTCGCTGGGCTCAGAGGTATGCCGGCAAAATCCATTCTTTGGGCGCTGAAAAATGATGTCAAACTGCGCTCTGCACTGTTCCGACGCCTGCACGAAAGCTCCGCTGCGCTGGCCAAGACTGTGACCAACAACCTATTCAGGGCTGCCGTCGTAGCACGTGACGCCGAAACGGCCAAGTTAATCATTGAGGCAGGGAAGGGGAGGACCTATGCCATTTGCCTCGAGGAGGTCGTCTGCACTTTTCAGAGTTTTGATTATACCCCCCTTCAACTCGCGGCACGGCTTCGCGATCCCGACATGACCCAAATGCTCCTCGACCTTGGCGCTGACCCAAACAAAGTAGCGCCTGGGCAGAACAAGAGCCTGGAAAGTCAAAGAACCCCAGTATATCTGGCTGCGGCATATGCCAGGCAACTTAGCTCTGGTTCTACCAGGCAGACGACCTTGATATTACTCAGGCACGGCGCAATAATCACGCCTGAGTTTTTGATATTGTTTCTTGCGAAATATAGGCGGCCATCAAATCATGACATACCGTTGGAAGCTGGCTATCTGACGCAATTGATCCGAAGTCTTCCGGCAATAGACCATCGGCAATGCTTCGACAGAACTCTTTCAGTTTCCTCATCAGGACCTATGATTTCGGCTTTAGTAGAACTAGTGAACGGTCCTGAGTGCACCGCCGTGTTTCAGCTCTTGATGGACAAATGCATAGAAGCCGGATGTCAAAGATGCACTGTGGACTTCGCCAAGACCTTCGAACAAACAATGGAGTACGCTGCGATATGTGGCAATCTGGAGCTTTGTGAACTACATCTGCGACAGGGATTTCCAATCACTATTGGCGTTTTTTGTTCGGCAATTCGAAGTCGGAATAATCAGGTGATTGAGCTCTGCCTGCGGCATCAGTTCATTGCAATAACACCACCTACTCACTTGGCATTCGAGTCGTGGATACCTGACCTGCCACGAACCACACCACTGGCCGAAGCTGTATATGCTCAAAACAACCAATTGGCCAAGATCTTCGAGGGTCTTGGAGCTTGGTCTCTGGTGGAAAACTGCAAGGATCATTTCGCCGCCTTGATCTCCGCCGCAGCCGCCGTGGGTG
Organism: Pyricularia oryzae 70-15; assembly: GCF_000002495.2. Classification (NCBI taxonomy): domain Eukaryota; kingdom Fungi; phylum Ascomycota; class Sordariomycetes; order Magnaporthales; family Pyriculariaceae; genus Pyricularia; species Pyricularia oryzae. The sequence continues at coordinate 99,986 of NC_017853.1, read as the reverse complement.
ATTTGAGGTCCCTTAAAAGAGCGCTTGGCCTACGTGCACATACGAATAGTGTGATGTCGCATAACGCCCTCATGGAAGCAATAAGGAACAAACAAACAGAAGCCACTTTGATTTTGTTGGATGAGGGCGTGAAGCCCAGCGAGGAACATTTGCTGGAAGCCTTGATGATACGGAACAAGGAAATTGTTGACACAATTCTCGACTCAGACATCAGGTTTACGGACAGGAGGCATTGTGATCACAGACCTATGGAAGAGGCTGGGAAATGGGGTGATATTTCGGTCATCAAAAACTACAGGCAGCATGCGAGATTGGGAGCTGGAAGATGGTCAGACTGCTGCTACAGCGTGGCGCTGATGTTGGTGCGCCACCTGCAAGAAGCGGCGGCGGAACTGCGCTTCAGATGGCGGCCAAGGAGGGCCATGTCCGCATCGTGCAGCTCCTGCTGTCGCTAGGTGCGACCGTTCACGAGGTGCCGTCCCGGGTACTTGGGAGGTCGGCACTAGAAGGGGCGGCGGAGAACGGGCGGCTCCGCATGCTGGGTGTGCTGTGGACCGCCGGGCAGTCGGCCTCTGGTGGCTTTCCCGACGAGGAAATAATGAGTGCCATCAAGTACGCCAACCAGAAAGGCCACAAGGGCTGCGCGGACTACCTCGCGTGGCTATGGGCGACACAATCTGCGGCAACGAGGGGGATATCCGAGGGAGTGCATGATTCTGGCACCGAAGAAGCTCACGATGACCAGGGACGCGGGTGAGAGGCAAATCTTTGCGGAGAGGTTTAACATCCACCTACGAAGTAAACTGGGTGCCTTTCCGCCAGCTGTGGGGCTTTCAAGTCATTGTCGAGGTCTGTGGACAGAGTTTTGATTTTTTTTTTCGAGCGGATATCAGCTCCGAATTCGAGGATGGGGTTGATGGCGAGAAATGACTTGCCCAGGGGTGACATGGTCATGGGTATGGTGGCCTACCCTCCACCGTGGAGTTCGCAGTAGTAGCCCAACGCTACTATTGTTAGCAACAGCGATGAGAAAACTGAAAAAGGTGATGAAAATGGGGGTTAATCTTCTATAGCTTTTTTTTATTGATCTGTTCAATTTCCGCTCTGCTCAAAAAGCACCCATTGGCCGACCGTATAAATGCGGAAATTTAAGAGATCCGAGTTGCCAAACTTGCCATTGGGCAGCTCCTATATTTAGGTTTCGCGGCAACCAGGTTACCTGCCATCCCACCCTGTCAACATCGCGGTATAACTGCCAAAAACAGAGATATCGATACTCGGCCGGTGAGGGCTGTTACGAGTACAATGTTCCCAGCTGGAGCATAAATTTCCATGGTCGCGCCCTCGGTTTGAGTATTGCAGTTGGATTAAACCTGAGAAGCCGTCGACAGCAAATCTCCCCACGCGGTATCCCTTTGGTCCTTTATTCCAGTCTTCAGTTACCCTGTTCGCTATTCATTTGGCTCTCCCTGGAAGCAAGATGAAGTTCACATCAATCACCGCCGTCATCGCCATGGCGGCCACTGTTCTGGCCCAGGAACAAGTAAACTCGCCAGAGTGCAAGGTACGATGGTCCCCCGGCTCCTGTATTTTGGCGACACCACCCACGGACTTTTCATTGCTCGATCACAGCATGCACCCGCCTGCAGATCGCTAACCGACACCCTGTCACATCTCTAGCGCTGTTGCCAGTTGTGCGTCAGCCAAGTCGGCACAATCCCCAACTTGAACCTGGGCAATTGCTGGGGCAATTGTGCGGCATATGCTTGCATCAAGCGCTGCCCCAACGAGGCGTATGCTCCCGGCAACTGACGCCTGGAAATGTCGGGGTCGGGGAGGACGATGGGATTCACATGACGAAAGACCACCACGGCATATGAGGGGTTTGCCCTTGTTAAACTAATCTTGTCCATAATTTTGAAATTTGAGCGTTTATAACAAGAATTGAGCACCTGGTGGACGCCGCCGGCAACGGTTATCAGAGCTTCTCGCAACTGGGACGGGTGTTTGTGGGACGCCAAGGAGGCACAAAGAGGGCGAGTTTGTGTATCCCCGCAACGGAGCGATGCAGGTTCTGGACAGCGACTTGTAAGAGTGATGCGGGGATCTAATTTTGGAGCAGGATGAGTGGGATTCTAGAGAGAATGCGGACATGTAAACGATGGAGGTTCGGCTTAGCGACGATGGCGAGATGCTGCTTTTGTGAATATGTACGATCAAAGAAGCTTTGTGATGTCAGAACACCTTCCTTCCAGCACATATAATTAATGGGACCTTGAACACCCAAAATCACCTCCTCGTCCACCTCAGGCGAATATCCCTGGGCTTCTTCATCTGCAGCGTCAAGCCCGGCTGGCTATCCTCGGTCACATCCAAGACCCGCCTCCTCGCCAGCTCCGAGCTCTCTCCGTCCCCGGGGATGGGCTCGGCGCTGCACCGCCCAAAGAGCGTCATGACGACCGCCACGAACTCGACCTGCGCCATCTTTTGCCCGGGGCACGTGCGCGGGCCGATGGACCAGGGAACAAAGTAGCCCTTGGGAGGCGTCATGAGCACGTGGCCTCCGGGAGTCTCCGGGTCCGGGCGCACCCAGCGTCCGGGGTTGAACTCGAGGGCGTCCGAGCCCCAGACTTCGGGGTCCGTGTGCAGGGCCATGGCGTTGACCTGGACGGTGAAGGGGGCTTTGAGGGGTACTTGGATCAAGGGGGGACCCGGGAGGGTGATGGTCTGGTCGACGGTGGTCTTGCGCAGCAGCAGCGATACGGCCGGGTAGAGGCGGAGGGTTTCAAACTGGGACGGTGGGAAGACGTCAGTATCTTCTCAAGGGCGGGATTTGTGACGTAAAATTGAGTGTCGTCTGAGGAATACAAGTATGTAGACGCAACTTACCATGACAGCCAAACAACGAATTAGTTTCGGAAAGGTTTCACCATATTCGGGTACCTGAAGCCTCCCATCCTGGCCGCAAGTGATACTGCCCACGACGGAGTCGATCTCGGCCTGGATCCAGGGCTGCCATTGCGGATGGGCAGCCAGAAGCGCGACTGCGTAGGCCATCGTGTTGGCCGTGGTGTCGAAGCCTGCCGCTGTGAAGACGAAAAGATTGCCTTGGATCTCCGGCTCGGTGAGGTACGCCTTGCTCCCGACGCTGCTGACCCCGTCTTCCGCCGTGGGCTTGTTTTCTCCAGACGCGGCCTCCTCCTTTGCCTGGTCCGAGAGCCGAAGGAGCGTCGTCATGATGGTGTCACGGCGCTTCTTGGTGTCCGTGGTCGTTGCTGCCTCATCAGCCGGCGAGGACGAAATCCGCTCGCGCTCCTGCTCGAGCATGTTCTTGGCCAGATCGGGCAGCTTTCGCAGCGCTGCCGCCAGCGTCTGCAGAGAAAGTGGCATGACGGGCAGCCGCAAAATCCAGGCCGGGATGAAGGCGGCTGCGACGAGGAGGTCGGTACACAGGGCGATGCCATCCACGTACGAGAGGTCTGCCTTGGGATCATAGGTGGGATTCCAGACGTTGAACGTTTTCACGCTACCATACGCAATACGAGACAGAACGTTGATGGCGACGGATCGAAGCCCAGGTACCGTGTCGGAAGCCCCGTCGTCAGCAGGGGTCGAAGATGAAGACACCAAAAAATCAGCCAGTGAAGACGCCTGCTCTATGCTCTCATCCCAGACGTCTGAGCTGATACGTTCGTTGAGGGCTGGGGCCACTATGCGACGCTGACGAGACCATGCGTCCTCGCCGGCCTGTGGAGGGTGTGATTGTGAAAGTCAGCGAGGTGGACATGACGTGTAATAAATACGAGCTGTCCAAGTAAACGACGAGTAAATGGCACTCACCGATATAATGTTTGGCCCATGGATTCCCATGACGTGATTGGAGACATCGGCATGCACAAAGTCCCTCCTTCTCGTCATAAAGGTCGAGGCCAAGGTCGGATCGGAACAACACAGCCTATTGACGCCCGTAGTCACGAGGACAAAGGCCGGGCCCAGTCGCTGGTGGATCGCGCCTTTGTTCTGGAACTCCCAGCCAAAGAAACAAGGTTGAATGTATGCATAAGCAGAAGATGGGAGTATCCGCACAAGGATGGCATGAAGGGGTTCCGAGAGGAGTGCAAAAGTGACCTAATTAAATGGGTAGTGTGTCAGTACTTGGCTGACATGACTTTTTTTTTTTTTTTTTTTTTTTTTTTTTAATCTTTCGGAGCGATAGCAGTGGTGCACTCACACTATCTGGGTCAAACGGGTGTATGATGAGTGGCAAGCCAAGAGCTTTGGCTGCGCTATAATTGCGCGCCAGGCTTTTCAGGTGAGAAGATATCCATACTGAAACCAGTAGAAAGATGCCAAAAGTAAAAAGCCCCATTGCATAAAGCGAGGAGAGGCGACTTTACGCGTTGTAACCTTGCAGAGAATTTCCAAGCAAGACCAGAAAATGACGGGCTCTACCTGCTAGTTGTCTTTTGGAATGGCGGATGACATGGAAAAGACCACGACATATGTACCTGCATGTATTCTAGTCGGGGCTTGCTTCTCGAGTGCGGTTGTGGGTCCGGACTTCCGCGGCATCCCGCACGTGGATTTTATTTGCACGGCATCTTGTCTTCCGGATGGTTCGAGTTGCTAACCCTCGACTGGCTATCCAATCCCGTTGCGCTGAATTGCGCTTAGTCCACACGTCGTCACGTGTTTCTGGAACGACACGTCCGATCTCAGAGCATTGGTATTGGAGGGATCCGCCTTGCGATCCTTGCCTAAAGGGGACATCTCTCAAACTCTGTTTAAGTTATCGACCTAATGAAGTTGGTTCAAAGTCAGAACTGGCGTCTTTGTGGGTCGTCTGGATTGCCAAGAGCGTCGCTCTGCATGCAGGGAGAGAAAGGTAGACGGAGAGGAGGGCTCAAAAAATATACATAATTCCAGTCCGATATATAGAGGTGAATTTCATATATTGCGCATACCTACCTCGTAAATTACTTTATCAAGGTAATTCACTTTTGCCTGGAGCCCTGGATACAATTCTAACTCGAACCATAACAATTACAAGACCCATAATGCAAAGACAAGTTTTGGCAAGAATCCGAGTTCTGAACAACTTGGTAAGACGCTCCTGGCCACTTTATCCGCGAGTGGCCAGTCGGTTACTTGTATCTCTCCCTTTTTTGCCGTCAAGCTAATTGACGTTCCTCAATCAAATATCTCAGCCGTTATGTCACGGGCAGGCAGGGCGGACAGGTAGGTGCGGGCGATCAGGTAACAGGACAGAGTATATTGGCTATCTAGTCTTCCAGGTACAGGGTAGCAGGTGGTTGTTGACGAAGACGTAGCTCGAGGAGCTACATATCGGAGACTGCAGAGATTTCGCGTAGATATACGCGCGCGAGGCGCTCGGCCCTCGCGCCTTCACGTGACAGGGGTCATGACTAAGCGACAGCCCAGTGGCTGTCCTTCAGGTCTGTGACAGTATTCCCCCCTTCCAGGCCGAGCTCCGTCACGGCCGGGGCCCGGGCTTATGGGGGTATCGACGGTGGAAATTCTTTACCAATTGAGCAGCGTTTTCCAGGTAATCGGCAGGTTCAGTCGTGGGTTCGCTATATCCAGCCCAACGGACGATATATTTCAGCCGGCGGCCTCCTCGGCCGCGGGTTTCCCAAAAGGAGTCGAGGATCTCTTCGACTTCGTATTCTCTCTCACCTTCCACTTCCAAATGGGGTGGCGGTGCAGGTTGTTGGCCCGGCAGGGGCTCAACGTCAGCAGGTTTTAGTCGGTTTATATTGAAAACAGGGTGTACTCTCATAGACGACGGCAGGTCCAAACGGTAGGCGTACGGGCTAATCACTTCAGAAATTCGGAAGGGTCCCAAGTTCTTCCAATCCAGTTTCTTCTGCGGGCGGGCGGTCTGGATGTTCCGTGCGTCTAACCATACATATTGGCCGACGGTAAACCGGCGGGCCGGGGTACGGTGTCGGTTCGCCTGTTCTTCGTAACGGGCTTGGGCGGCGGTCATTTCGGCGCGGGCTTGTTCCAGAATGGCTTCCATTCGGGCGGCTAGCTTTTCGGCATCCCGCTGGGCGGGCAAAGGCTGGTTCAGGGGTACCGGCTCGAATCCCATGCGGGGATGGAATCCGTAAGTCGCGTAAAACGGGGAGGTTCCGGTGGTCTCGGACTTGTGGGAGTTGGCTGTAAATTCGGCGAGGGGAAGCCAACTTTCCCAATCATCTTGCAGGTAGGCCACATAAGCTCTCAAATATTGTTCCAGGGACGCGTTAAAACGCTCGGTCTGTCCGTCAGTCTCGGGGTGGTGAGCAGTGGATAGCAGGCTGTCGATTTTCAAACGGGTTGTCAGGTGTTTCCAAAACTTCGACACGAATTGGGTGCCTCTATCCGAAACTATCGTCAGGGGCAACCCGTGTAGTTTCCATACGTGGTGTAGGTACAGGTTGGCGGTGTCCTCGGCATTGCAGGTCCCTTTACAAGGGACGAAGTGTCTCATCTTAGTCAGGCGGTCTACGACCACTAGGATGGCGTCGTGGCCGTTGCTTTGCGGCAAATGTGTGATAAAATCCATCGACAGGTGTTGCCATGAGCGTTTAGGAGTGGGCAGGGGTCGCAGGAGGCCCTGGTGGCCTTCGCGGGACGGGTTGATTCGGCGGCAGGTCTGGCATTTCTTTACCCATAATGATACGTAATGTAGCATTCCGGGCCAGTAATATTCTCGGGACAGCAGGTCGTAGGTTTTTGCTTTGCCGGGGTGACCGGCGACGGGGGAGTCGTGGCAGCGGCGCAGGATCTCGGCTTTCAGATTATTCGAATCGGGTACGTACAGTCTATTGCGGTAATACAAATAGCCGGATCGTTCTTCGCATTCGGCCAATTGCAGCTTGGGGTGGCGGTCGGCGCCTGTCCTCAACGCTTCTAGGGCAGATTGCGTTATCGGGTCGGATTCGTATCCGGCGTCTAGTAGCTCTATCAGGTGTTTTGGCAATAGGGGTTTGTTTTGGCGGATTATAGGTTGTAACCGGGTGGGGCGGGCAGGTAAATTGTGTTCTTTCAGTACGACTTGTGTTTGGTGCTTAAGTCGTTCATCCCCCTCCTCAGGCATATCCTCTGACCTCCTGGTTAGTGCGTCGGGCTTCGCTCCTTGTTTCCCGGGTCGGTAGGTGATACGGAAATTAAATCTTGACAGGAATTCGGCCCATCGGGCTTGTCGGCGGTTGAGCATTTTCGTCGTCGTGAAATATTCCAGGTTGCGGTGGTCCGTAATTACTTGGACCGGGGACGACGTCCCTTCGAGTTCCGGGCGCCATTCTTCAAAACAGCGGATAATGGCTAGCAATTCTTTGTCGTAAATCTCGTAATTGCATTCGGTAGCTGTGTGTTTTTTCGAAAAGAACGCGACGGGGCGGAGTATTCCGTCGTCGCCGTATTGTGACAATATTCCCGCAGAAACATAATCGGAAGCGTCGGTCTCCAGGATCACATCCTTTTCCCAATCGAAGTGCGCCAGTACGGGGGCTTCGGTAAACTTTCTCTTCAGCAGTCGGAAGGCGGTTTCGCAGGCGCTATTCCATTCGAATGCGACGTCTTTCTTGGTCAATCTCGTCAAAGGGGCTACGATCTTTGAGAAATCTCGGATAAAGCGCCGGTAAAAGTTGCCAAACCCCAAAAACGCTTGTACGTCAGTAAGCTTTTTGGGTGTTTGCCAGTCCAGGACAGCGGTGATTTTTTCAGGGTCCATTTTTACGCCTTCGACGCCGACCAGCAGGCCCAGGAACTTGGTTTCCGTCACGAAGAATTCGCACTTCGCGGCGTTGGCGTATAGCCCGGCTTTCCTCAGGGCTTCCAGTACGAGTTTCAAATGTTCTTCGTGTTCTGTTCGGGTGCGGCTATAAATCAAAATGTCGTCCAGGTAGGCTGTACAAAATACGTCTAAGTATTCGCGCAGGGAGTCGTTTATATATCTCTGGAACGTCGCGGGGGCTCCCGTTAGCCCGAAAGGCATGACTAGGCTCTCGTATAAGCCGAATCTCGTGCGGAATGCCGTCAGGTATTCTTCCCCCTTTTTAATCCGAATATTGTTAAAAGCGGAAACGATATCGATTTTCGAGAAGAATTTCATGCCGGCCAGGTTGTTCAGGGTCTCTCGGACTAGCGGCAGCGGGTAACGGTCTTTTACGGTAATGTTATTCAGCGCGCGGTAATCCACGCAAAACCTCAACCCTCCTCCCTGCTTCTTCACGAACAAAACGGGCGAGGCGACGGATGACGAACTGGGTCTGATAAACCCTTTTTTCAACTCTGCGGTCAGCCATTCCTTAAGGGCTATCAGCTCTTCGCGGGACATGGCGTACAGGGGGCCGAACGGCGGCGTTTTTCCTTCTATAAGCGGGATATGGTGGTCGGACGGTCGGTGTGGGGGCAGCTTCTCGGCTTCTTGCGGGGAAAATACGTCCGCGAATTCCCGGATTGTTTCGGGCAGGGTCGGCCCGTTCCTATTTTGGGGGTCGGCGGCTAGGACCTTATCAATCTGTTTCAAGGTTACGGCGTACAGTCGGCAGGATCGGCGGCGGGCGTACATGCTCGCGGCTTGCAGGGAGATAGGGGCGATATCCATTTCGCGGAGGGACGGCGGTCGGTCAGCCTGGTACTGGGGGCGGCTTTTTTTTGGTACGGCGTGTAAAGCTTTAACCTTCTCCGGTTTGTCGGGCATATTGCAGTGTCGGCGGCAATAGTCGCTGTCAAACGTAATAACGTGTGACGCGAATCCAATCGTTGGGTCGTGCTGCTTTAGCCAAGGCATTCCTAACACAATGGGGTAATGGGCTAGCTGTGTAACGAAAAACAGCGCGTTTTTCTGGATGTGGTCCTTGATTCTCAATTGTCCTCGGACATAATGGGTGCACTTCCCACTTTCGGCGGTCCTTCCGTCGAATACTTCGATGTCGAATGGGTTTCGCAGCGGATACATTTGTAGTTGGCGTTCTTCGGCCCATCCTTGGTCGAGGAAGCATTTTCCTTCCGCACCGCAATCGGTGAGGGCATAGGTTGGGAGGTTTTGGCCCCCCACTGTCAGTTCGGCAGGCAGGATCATCAGGTCGGATCGTTGGTTATATTCCTCTTCAACGGGGAACCCGTGAACGGCGGCGGCAGAGATGCGGATCGCCGGCGGTCTATGCGCGGCCTTGGCGGCCTGGGGGCGACTTATCCCAGGCGGGCTCCGTTTTTCGAACTTCGGCTGCTGGAGCGGCTGGCGTCCGAGCCGCGGCGGGGGTTTTCAGGGAGTTTGGTTTGCATCTGGCGCGGGGACCTGGACCTAGACCTGGATTGTTCGATCCCGGCCTGGTGCAGCCGCGTGCGGCGGGTATCCGGTTCTGGGCATTTGGCAACAAAATGTTCTTGGGATCCACAGCGGTAGCATAGCATATTTTCTTTGCGGTTGTGGCGGCGTTGGCTGCTTAGGTCCATGGGGTCGTTAAACGGAAATTCCGCGTTTGGCTTGGGGGCGGCCCGCGGTATGTCGGTTTGGGTCCGGGGGGCCGCGCGCGCGGGGGGCGCTGCGGTCCGAGGGGTACGTGTCTGTCTGTTTTTATACTGCTGGTGCTGGCGGTAGCGGTTATCCAAGCTTTGCAGGTGTCGGGTAAATTCGTGGTACTGGCGGGATGGGGCGGGGTTGTGGAGGAGCATGTCCTGGAGCTCTTCCGATATTCCCTGGAATAGAAGAGGGGGGAGGGCATCCTCCGGCATTTCTCCTTCCAGAGACAGGCGTTGGAACTCCGACAGATACTCGGCGAAATCTACGTTCCGCTGCTTCAGGGCGTATAATTTGTTTTGTGCGTTTTGGACGTGGTCGGGGTCCCCGAATGCCTCCTCTAGGTATTGGAGGAGATCCGTATAATCTCCGAATTGGGGTGTGCCTCCGACCATTTTGGGCAGGATCAGGTTGTACGCTTTACCGGACAGTCGACCGGCTACATAAATCAGGCGTGATTCGGGGTTGGGGAAGCGGTCTTTGTTTGAGGTCATTTTCCCCCGGATTTGGGTGGCGAAGCGGCGGAGGTCGGAGCGGGCGCCCGTAAATTTATCGGGGTCTGGAAGTCGTTCAGAAAGGCGGGCGGAGGCGGGATGTTCGGAAGCAGGCGGCGGAGTCGTTCCCATAGGAGTAACCATAAGGGGTTCAACAGGCGTGTTGGTAGTTGGGGCGGGGGTGGTTATGTGTACCGTGGGTAGCGTTACGGTCCGAACTTCCTTCAGTTCGGACCGTGTTTTCTCTAATTCGGCGAAAGCGGCATCCCGGGAGGTTATGGCGGAGGCCTTTTCCATGGCCATGGCCAGAATGTCGGCCTGCGCCTTGTCGCGGACACGGTCCGTTTCGGCGCGGGCGCGTTGGGTCTCGGCTTCCTGCATTTCTAGGCAGGAGTTCAGGCGGACGTTGCTATCGTGCAATAGTTGCAGCTTTTGGTAGGAATCGGAGATGTAAGACACCCATTGTTCAGGGTGTCCTTGTAGGTGTTCGATCAGTTCCTCGGTCGAATCGGTTAAGATCGGGGGTTGCAGTGACGCAGGCATCGCGGGCACCTAATGAAGGAGCTACGTAATGTCACGGGCAGGCAGGGCGGACAGGTAGGTGCGGGCGATCAGGTAACAGGACAGAGTATATTGGCTATCTAGTCTTCCAGGTACAGGGTAGCAGGTGGTTGTTGACGAAGACGTAGCTCGAGGAGCTACATATCGGAGACTGCAGAGATTTCGCGTAGATATACGCGCGCGAGGCGCTCGGCCCTCGCGCCTTCACGTGACAGGGGTCATGACTAAGCGACAGCCCAGTGGCTGTCCTTCAGGTCTGTGACACGGTACCAGAGAGGCCAGGTGGGGTTATACCCCTTTTAACGATATTTGCCCAAAAAAAATACCGACCGGCAAAATAACAATTATTCAAAAATAAGGCCACGAAATTTTACGTAATTTTACGTAACGGCCAAATAAATGGATTTTTATAATTTGTAAAATCTTAGTTGAAAATTATAAATTAAATAAATTAAAAGGGATTATATTCGGAATATAATTTATATAAGGTACGTTTATTATTATGTAAATAGATTCGATTTTAGGATTATTTAGCAGCAATTAAATTTTAATTAACCTTAATATTTATTTGAGAACGATTATAATTTTACCCCCAGTTATTGAGAACCCCAGTTACCCAGTTAAACGCTCAGTTGTTTCAACCCACTGTATTTTACCCTAAGAACAGGTTACCCCGATACCTTGATCGTAACAATGGGCTGCCTGTAAGCTGACATTTCCAGCTGCCATAAGCTGGCAAGGAATCCTCTGCACTTTTGTGCTCCGAATCTTGGCTATATAAAGACTCATGATTATGTTCAATCTATACATGATGTAGACTGGTCACACAGTAACACTACTTACAGACCTATGCTGTGTAAATCTGACTGGGCTGTGTAAATTGATTCAGCCTTGCTTGTATTGTGTGGCGACAGGAAAACTAATTCTGATCTCAGCTCTTGGAGTCTCAGTCTCAAGAACAGAGTGGCATGTTGTCATGTGAACTTTTTGACAAGGATCCTAGCAATACACAGAGCGCTAACAGAGCATCAAGCTCGTCGCCGAGGTGGTATTTTCTCACGACCTTTGTACCTTGGCTGTTGCCTTCTGGCCCAACACAGAGAGGTGTTCCACCAAATGCAAAAGTCTCACAGAATGACGATCTGACAGCCGAGTGGATTTGTCCTTGGCCAAAATGTGTATTCTGTCCAATCTAGAATTCGTGATGTACTGTGAAACGTATTAAAGAAGAAAGCTGGAAGAGGATTGTGCGCTATAAAAGAGGAGGCCCATTCACACCCAAGAGGCCAAATATTTGATTTTCATCTGCATACCTCTCCACGTTGAATCGAACCTACTCACAAATACCAAAGCTTCGATCCCAAAACCCCAAAGGCTGCCCATCATGAAGACCACCTTCACTCTCCTCCTCATCGCCATGCAGGCCGTCAGCCTCGCTGCTGCCGGCCCGACCGACCTCCCCTTGGGCGTCGAGGTGCGCGAGGAGCAGGGCAGCCTCGTCGTGCGCGAAGTGGTATGGAATCCACACTCCCTCCGTTTTCAGTTTCAGAAAACCCCCTTGGCACAAGCCCCACAGGGCAGACCATGTCAGGCCTCTTCTCAAATTTTGAAATGCTGACACAGAGAAAACAGTCCTCCGAGGGCACCGGTCTCGAAAAGCGATGCCGCGAGTGCGTCCACGTCGGGGACCGCTGCACCATCGGCCACGGCAGCTGCTACGCCAGGGAGCAGGCCTCGTGCACCTGGTGCGGAAACCACTGCAAGTCGATCTGCATCCCCAATGGGGAGAGCTGCCAGAAGTGGTGTCTCTGAAGGAAGGGAGATAGATATTCCCAAGTTGAGGTGGAATGGTTTGGCAAGGTCTCTTGTGATCCATCTGTGCAGGATCCTCCCAGGTTGGACATGCCGGGCATTCAGTGGGAACTGTGTCGAGGGACATTTTAGTTGCCGTTGTTGGGTGGGGTATAAGAATATCTCCTAGCACACACTCGCTTGCTGCAGTAGGTGGCTTTGATCAAGCCTCATCTAAGTCATACTTGTTATTTCAGAATCGCGATAAAATCCCTCTTTCTGCAGACCGAGGACATCTCATAGGAGTAGTCGACAAGATAAAATGGGTATAAAAATGCGTTTACTTATCCACAGTATGCTGGCAGCCAGAAAGCTTTTGACTTTACAATTATACATTAACACATTCCTGAGGCGTCTTTGATGACCGGATCACTCTATCCTCACTTGGGCGGCGCAGCCCTAGACTCTCGATTATATACTGTCCATTCCAAATTTCCTCGGGGGCCAGTCTCTGGGACCCACGGGCTACATGAGAACGGTGAAATTGGACTGAGTCTCTCGACGGTCAAGGAAGGCGCCGTCTCAGCTAGTCAGGGTTAACTTATACTTTTACTTTTATTCTGGGCCGCCCAGATGTTTGAGATACGAGCCGTATGTATAATCAACTGGCCATATGTATGAATAACAGGACAATATCTGCGCCGAAGCTCGACACGCAAAATTTCCTTTTTTTGGATGCGCCTTTAAATTGCACTAAATTGCTATTTAGCCCCCAGACCTACACTTAGAATCACGACCCGGCTCCGCCAGCCACGCCGAGCCAGGGATTAGACAAAAGGCTCGACTGACCCCGGATTCAAACGCGTCTCTCCAGCGCGCGGTCAATTGTAATTTCTCTCTTCTCTTCTCGTCAGTTTAGAATTTTCGTTAATAGCGCCTAAGACACTGAGGTTCTCAAATGTATGCCTGGCCATGACACCCAGGAGCTAGCCCCCTAACATTTCCACTTCATTTCAAATTTCCTTACATTATTGGCATTCGTCAGACACCCATCTATTTGTGTACGCGCCATAAAATTGGTAGTCAACACATTCGCCAAACCTATTACATCTTCCCGTTTTCCCGACACCGCATGGTTTGCCAGCCTTTGTAGATAAGCCAATGCAAGCTAACAAGCCCCGTTTTCCTAAATCCCCGCTTTCGGTTTCACATTTTACTGCATTTAAGTAAGCCACTCTATTCTTTTCTTCTCATGCTTTTTATATTAATATAAATCTGGTTACTTTACCAGGTATATTCTTCGTATTAGGAACGTGAGTATTATGGGCAATTGGTTGCATATCGAGATGGGCTAATCTGGGAACTATGTGAGAGATAAATAAAAATATTAGTAAAATCAATATAAAAAACAATCTTCTTCCCAAAAGGTGATATACCTCCCGCGGCTGTGCCCAATGTTAGCGAAACGCTTAACGTGATAATAGCGGCGAATTTCATGTTATTTATAATCTTGGCACCGACGGGTTTATAAAACAAGTAGCTGCTTTACTTTGTCAATTGAATATCTCGAGTGGTTTGTCTTTTATTCCACATTTTCACCACGGGATAATGCAAAGGCCTACCTTTTATAGGAGGCCCTGCGCATCTCGCGCGTAATGCCCGGGCCCGGCATCGCCGCTGTTTTGATCGGGTATAGGAACATGGTCACTTTATTTAGAAAAGTGCCCTGCCTCGAGCCCGGGCCTGCTATTTTTATTTTAAGCGTTAGGTATATCGGTTCTCCACAAATTAATTTTGCGTTTTTTTTTTATCTTTTTTTTGGGTAACCTCAAACGTATTATCCCTGGCAGAATTTAGACTCGCCTACGTTATTTATCGGCAACACCGCCTGCAAGTGGCCGGCCGGGAAAAGGACACCGCAACAACGGAAGCCCCCACCCCCGACACGAAGGCCTTACGGACGAGTCGCGGTTAGCAAAACTGGCGGTAAGACACCCCTTTCGACGGTATTTGCAGGCGTTACTAAAGTGCCGGGACGCGCTTATGCTAAAGTCATGCTTGATATATTTTCATCGTTGTCAATTGCGTAGCACATTTGCACTTTGGTATTAGTCTCAGAGCTCAGACTAGAATCCCCTGGACCGACCGCTCCATATACTTTACCAGCCGCATAGCTTTTCGACGAATTACATTGGCGGAAAAAAATCTCGCTCTTTCTAATATGAGGACATTTTGAGTATGAGTGCTCAGACTAACCCACGCTTACTTCGCAAAGGTGGACCGCGCGCTCATATACCTTACCAGCCACATGGCTTTTCTACCAATTACATTGGCGGAAAAGATAGCGCGCGTTCTAATCTAAGGGATAAATAACGACGACTGACTGACTTAGGGGTCTAACAGAAAATTGGCAGAAGTAAGCCGTCTTTAACTGCATCAAGTTCTCGTTAACGGCGAGCGATAGAGACCTGCAGATGGCCGTGTATCGCAGACTGGCTTCCCTACCAGCATCAATACCGCCAATCATTGCTCCCACTTGATAACTTGGTCTATTTAGTAGGTATCATACCCATGTATATATAGACGCTATTTTTGACGCTGTGAGCCTCCTCTAGGCTCTAGCTATTCATGGGCCATGGCCTTTTGGATAGTCGAGTCCGGTTTCTTGCAGCAAGGACAAGATCTCCGACTGCTGCCGGCCCCAGTTCAAGTGTATAACTGAGTGTGTATCGTCTCAAAATGTTACACTCATAAATTATAATCACTCAGGCTGGGGCTAAAAGGTAGTTGTTATTCTACTTCGTAAGTTGGGTCAGAAGTAACGCAGTGGGAGCACCAAAAGCAAGATCGTGGAGATTAGAAGTCAATCCTCTTCTTCTTGACTCTGATCTCCAGGTTTAGCCGACAAACCTCGGCAACAGCTTTACGGCAGAAAGCCTCTGAAGAAAAGCATAACAGACGCTTGGCTGCTCGTACTGCATTCCAAAACCGCTATATTGTATCGTACCGCCTGTCAGACTGTACTTAGTGTAACTATATGGAAAAAAGCAACACACAAACCGGGCGTTTATACCGCATAAACCAATATGGGAGCAGGTGGATAGAATAACAGAAATTGAATTGCATTGGGCTTTTTCGAATTCAAGATTGAGTGGAACCACCCTAGGCACGGATTGCCGTTGCAATCGATCTCAATCCACCTTGGCTGATCTACGACCTTTTCTAGAAATTCAGGAGGGAGATCGATGGAACCAGTGGGGTCAGATTCTGTAGGCGACATCCACCTGCATTGTTAACAACAACAATAATGTTGCATTCTGGTTGCAAAAAAGGGGGCTTGATGGATTATGATAGCACCCTCGACTCATTAGAAATTTTTCTCTACATATAGCAGACGTCTCAGGCATCATCCCCACTCGGTTGCCTTTTGCTCTTCTGCCCGCCCTCAGCTAGCCCAGTATACACTCGTTCCTGTATTACTACTAAATAACCTTAATCTAATAATAACCTTGGCCGTTGGCCTTTGTTTTTCTAATCACATTTCAAAATGCGCTTCACCATCGTCGCCGCCGCCGCCCTCTTGGGCGCCGCCATTGCCGCCCCGGCCCCCCAGAGCAACCCAGGCCCCCGCGAAAGCATCTCCATACAGAACTTTGAGGCCATCAACAAGGAACAGAACGGCCCCGTCACCTCGGTCTACTTTGAGCTCGTCTCGACCCGCGCGGCCGGCGTCGCCGCCTTCGTGTGCAGGGCCGAGGCCGCCGAGGGTCTGAAGAGCTCCGACATTCTCGACTGCTCCGAGGGCCCGTCGCCCGACGGCGCGTACACGTTCACGCTCGTCTCCACCGCCGGCAGCACCTTCAACCTCAAGGTCTACCACCAGACTGCCCCTGGGTAAGTCGTGACCACGTCGGCCTGAGGCTGAGGATTGTGCAGGTGTTGGCAAAGAGGATGAAAACTAACGAGAACGAAATCCGACGTTGTCTAGTGCTGGCCTCTGGGGCGTCGTGAGCGTCGAGGGACAGTGCAGCATCGAGTCCGACGACTCCGACGTCTTGACCTGCAGGAAGGACCAGACACCCGGGGAGCTTCAGGTTTAATAGGTGGTGAAATTATGGTTCCATGAACTAGGCCTTGTCATGACTAGAGAGTGACGAGAGACCAAGGTTATACAGGAAGTAGTGCCTTGAATCTAACTGAGCCAACTGCAAAAGAAATGCGTGTGCAACGTTTGAAAAGTCACCAAGCGCGTTACTATCCATAGTTCACGTATGCGTGCTTCTTCCTGTAGATCTTGTAGTCGTGGAAGGCTGGAGGTGTGAAAATAGTTGCTTGGCAGCTTGGGTCACCTGACGCCTCTGCTTGTGTTCTTGGCCCTTTTCCCTTGGTGGTCCTACACTGTATAATTCACTACGGCCATGCAGCTCCAGAGCAGCCAATCATACTTGTCCGTCAAACAAAAGCTTTCCGGGGCCGAGGTCTTCCAGCCTGAGCAAGTTTTCATGTAGCTAGGAAGTATATGGCTATCCGGATAGTTCAACGAAATCAAGACGCTGTGCCTTTGAACAGGGTGCATTTGTCCAGACTCCGGTAAGCAATACCGACCTGCTGACAGCCCGTCAACGGGGTGGCTGGATGACATTTAATTGGCGCAGGTTGAAGCAGGATACTGATCGAGATCTGCGGGAGAACAACAAGGTAAGCCGATGGCATGTCAAACTGAGCCTAGAGTCGATCCTCGGAGGTCGGCATACAAAATGGGGCCAGCTAAGGCTCTCCACATACGTAAAGCAACCCCGGCATACGTCAATCCTCCCGAGGGGTTTGTTTAAACCATGTCAGATCTGGTTGAGCCACGTCAAATCCAAGATCTTGGCTGCATCGTGCCCCTGATCCCGGACGTGTACTGCTCTCGTGTTTTTCAGTTGGCACAAAAGAACAAGATAGAAAAGCCATCGGCCAAGATGGGAAGATGAAAGTTGGTTGCCAACGCTTGGAATGGCCGCAACAAGAGAAACTCCAAGGTTTGCCATGATGGCATGTCAATAAACAGAGCCTGTAAATATGGGGAGTTTCCCTCTATAAATTTGATGGTAGCCCTCGCCCTTTGCGACTACTTGGTTTGATTTAAATTACCCACCCATCCGGATTACGGCCAGCAAAATCAAACAGCCCGGTAAAAAGAGTGTGTCTTCATCATACCCAAACACAAAAAGAAAAAAGCACACAATGAAGTCCAGCGCAGTCCTCCCTGTCCTGGCCGCCCTGGGAGCAGCATGGCAGCACGAGGCAAAACCCGAGGCCGCCAGGCTGATGCACCTGGTCGTGCGCCAGGAAACCATCATCGCCACGACGACCTCGACGCCGACGGGGGCGGTGGTGACGCAGGCCCCCGCGCTCTCGTGCATCAGCTCGTACATCGACCACCTCGCCAGCGTCGCCTCGGCCGCCGCCACGGGCATGCCGACGCTGCCGGCGCCCGTCGAATCCTTCTACGAGGAGCTGCACCGCACCGCCACGACCGACTACGTGTGCGCCGTGGCCCGCGCCAGCGTCCCGCCCGAGGTCTTGTCGCAGGAGGCGGCCTACTACTCGAGCGTCGCCGAGCACCTCGACGGCAGCGTCTGGGCCAGCCCCCCGCCCCAGTGCGGCGACCTCTGGACCCGCGTCCTGACCGAGGTGTTGGAGACCATCAGCTCCCTGGCCAGCTCGTGCAGCAGCGGTGCCACCGCCACCGGCGCCTCGGCCACGCACGCCACCAACGCGACCTCTGCTGGGGGTGCCACCTCCACCGCCGCTATCCCTGCCCCCACGGCCGCTGCGGGGAGGAGTGGTGTTTCTGCGAGCCTTGCAATCGGCGCCGCGGCGGTATTTGGCTACTTTGAATTGGCGTGATTTCAAGGGGGAGATGTATGCTTGGATGGTCTAGAATTAGAGGCACTTGGTTGAGAACTCTTGTATCCTGCTCGGTAGTCTGAGCGTTTATGATGGGTAGGATTGTACAAGGTGTCATGGTCAAAGTCATTGAACCGAAAGGCCAGTAGTGGACTGATTTATCCAAGATATACTATGTTTGTGTTACTAGCGTAACGATGCCAACATTACTGATAGGTCATATATCCATGATTGGATGACGGAGCCTGAGCGGATCGTTTTGTTCGTCTATGTCGTGCTTTGATCGATTACAGACTTGTTAGGGACTTGATGTAAATACCGCGTGACAATTTTGACAAGTCAGAATTTGAAAAAGAGTAGGCAGCCAATCTGCAATCTTTTGGTCTGGCCATATTAGTTTCTAAATCGGATACTGCTTCCTGTTGTCTTCTTGCGCTGATCTTGCCATTCCGTCTCAGTGTCTGGATATGACTTGAAGGGTCTGACAAATTAGACCCTGAAACTGCATCGTGCTTCATCATTCTATGCTACTACGTGGTTTAGGGATGACGTGGAAGACTCTCTGGGAAATATTAGCCGAAAGCAGTATAGTTGTCAATATATCGTGCCCGTAGACTATAAACTACTCGTACTCATTGCGACAAATAGGCTCTCTCCTACCACATTTTGTCAGACTAGACACTAGACATGACACCTCTTTTGATTCATCACATGCTAATATGCTCCATGGTAGCAACCGTAACAGTCCACTGTGCAAACTAGGTATGTTCGTATGCTCACAAATACCGGCTCCATCTCGACCAAGAGCGGAAAGCCCCTCTCCATCATTGATCATCATCGTCGTCGTCTCGCTTGCTGTGAAGGGTGCCCTACTTGCTTGCAGCAGGGGCATCATCGACCTTATCGGAGCCAATAGGACCAAAGGGTAGCCCTGAAATGAGTCCGGCGTCTCTCTTGCGGGCGCGACGGCTGCCCGGGAACATCGCAGATGACCTTTTACGGGCGACAGGTTCGTCATCGTCATCGTCATCGTTTGTGTCTCGTTTTTCGTGAGTCGGTTTTCCGAAAGGATCAGTCGGTCTTCCGAAATTAGGATCAACCTCAGGCCTCGATGTCGCGGGCTGCACTGTTGGTGGTGGCGTCGACTGCGTAAAGTTTTGCTGTTAATGATGGATTCTGTGGTGACCTTTTGTTTTGGTGATTCGAGCTGTACTTACTCTCTGGAAAAGAGGGACGCTGAGGGCTACAGTAGAGCTTGCCAGCAAGGCGGTGAAAAAGACTGAGAGCTTCATTTTTGCAGAGCTTGGAAGGTATGTTGGAATGGGCTTGCAGGGGGGGGGGGGGGGAATGCTTGGATCACGGATCCGTTGAAAGAATAAAGGAGCAAGACTGGAAACAAACGCTCAACAATCAATCAGTTTAGGTCTGTTCCCTATTAATATTTCAAAAGACTACACGGAAGGGGGATGGCTTTATTTATCATTGGGATCCCATCGCTAAATTTGTAACAGGCTCTGATTAAAATACACGATGCGCTTCCCACCTAGTTACCTTGGTTTCATCAATTGCGATAAGTTGTTGTTTGGAGCGTTACAGTATGTTGCCGACAGTACTTGACCCGAAAAGCCAAACGTCAAACTATACTTTTTTTCATCCTTACAGACACCCTGCCAAGCTGAAACCAATGCAAGCTGATCGTTAAATGGTGCCTGGCCGCGGGAGTAGGGGATGTTACGGTCGGGATGTGGCAGCTGCCAGAGCCATGATTAGCACGCAAGAAACACGACCTCGAGTGTGTTCGGCGTTTCCGGTTAAGTGATGAATTACGCGGTCGCTCTGAGTCGTTGGATGGCAGGCTTGTCGGCCTGCGGCAAACCACAAACCTGGGGACATGGTTTGCCTGGTTTGGAGTGACACGCTTTGAGTTTGTAGCACATGAAAACTCCACCTTTGTCAGTTGGGAGCATGTCGCCCAGGGGCCAGGGTTATTCAACACAGGCCCCTTTGATTTTGTTGCAGTTCGCCAAAGATCCTCAGATTTGAAAAGCTTGAACTCGAAACATTTTATGCAAGGAGCTGCTTTTTGCTCATCGTCATGGAAATTCTGCATTGTTTGTATACGAAGCTCCCCCCTCAACTACCTCGATGTCAGGGGAAACATGGCATCTATTAGCGTCTCATGGCTCTTTGCTGCCTATTTTGGTAGCCCTTGGAGCCATATCAATTTTTGTCTCACACTCATATCCCATACATCAACGTCGGACGCAACACGGCCACCACCGTCCCTCTCACCTGCTGTCTCCCTCGCCTTGCGTTATTCAGCGTGTTTCTTTGGCGACAGCGGGGTTTAAGAGCAGAAAGATGCTTGCCATCGCCAAGCAGGGCCCTGAAAGCTTGTCTCCACCCGGCCTACTGGAACCGGAGCACGGACATAAGGGTTATTCATAACGTCTGGAACTTACCATAGTATATGACTCCCTTGTCTCCGCGGAGGGACTCGTCACAAATTCAGCCATCAGGTCGCGCCCATCTCACCTCTCCAGGGAGTTCCCCTGTTACAGGCCTTGTCATCCAATAGCAATGGAAAAAGCCGAGGTGCAAGCAACCCTGATCCATGCATACCGCCTTTAACCTTGCACGACTCCGCTGTCGTGAGGCCTTTCCAAACAAAGTAAGGACTCATGTTTCCGAGTCGCTCAGCATCTTCCATTGCCTTTGTTTGGGATTCTCGAGGAGAACGTTTGATGGAATCGAACTGCAGCGTTGTTTATATGCCTTAATTACTTACTCACATCCTAGAAGTAATACCCTCCGCCGCCTTCCCAACCTCCCCCTCCGGCCACTCGGGCTCATACTGCCCAAGGAAGCAACTGCCGATATCATAGCCCAGCTTCGAGGCGTCGTAACTCGCGGCGCCCAGCACGTACGTCAGCGTGTCGTTCCGATCGCCGCCGAACCTGCTGGAGATGTTGCCAAAGTACGACGGCCGGAAGAGCCGCGGCACGTTGGTCTGCAATGTTGAGACGGCGAGGCCAAACATGTTTGTCATGTCGTCGTAGTGACGCGGCTTGAAGCCTGGGTGCAGGTCCAAGAGGTGCTTCTTCACCTCGGGCGTGTGCTCGCCTAGCGAGAGGAGGAAGTTGTTGTACTGGTTCAGCGACACGCTCACGAGGTGGTTGCCGCCCTCGGTCGCCCGCTTGTCCACGGCTGCAAGCAGGCCTATGAACCCCACAAGGCCGGTTCTAGAGCAGGTGGCGATATGAGGTTAGCTTGGTTTCGTCGCGAGTGCGGAGGCAGCTGCCCCTAATTTCTTTTTTAAAGATGACACATGCAAAGCGCAGCGAGGAAATATTTCCGACACTTACTGGTAGTCCGAGTTGGGCAACAACGGGATGACAGGCTCGTCCAGTCCCAAGAACCGTCCCATGATCCAACTGACCCCCGTGACGCAATCCGAGATCTGCTGCCACCCAGATCTCTTCGCCCACGGGCCCTCCCAGCCATAGCAATTCTCACGCACAAAGACGATCCCCTTGCCACGCCGCCGCCCCAGCGCGTGAACATAATCTGCCCCAAATCCAAGCCGATCCAGCGTGCCGGGCCGGTAGCCGTCCAACACGATATCGGCACCCTCGATCAATCTCTTTAGTGCAGCCCGACCCTCATCCGTCTTGAGGTTCAGAGTGACGTCTCGCTTACCCAGATTACCATCCACCAAAAGCGGACCCATGTCGGGCAGCTGGTCGTTGGACACGCGAATGACCGTCGCGCCAAAGAGCGCTGCCAGCTTTGCAATCGTCGGGGCGGCGATGGCACGGGAGAGGTCGAGCATCTTGAGGCCTTCTAACGGCCGCTGCTTGCCCGTAACGGACGGGTAAGGCACGGGCGGGAGGACATCGACGTCCCGCCTCTCCAGGAAATAGATGGGGTGGTCGACAGTCGCTTTGCCATGCTCCGTAGCCAGAAACTCCTCCCGGGTCAGGCACACGGTACCGGCCTGGCGGTAATGTTCGTTGGCCTCGGCATCGAGCCAGTCAGAATCGAACTGCCGGGCGGTGTCGCAATACTTTTTGACAATATCCTCGGTGGAAGCCAGCCCCGGGTTCTCCTTGGGGAGGTCCACCATGGTCAAGGAGCGGTCGGAATTCATACTGCCGTGGAGGTGGAACCATTTTCCATCCCGTGTCGGGTAGATGTTTGTGCAGAAGCGACGCCAGGGGTCATGCATGCGGCCCAGGTCGTACTTGGTGTAGCGCGCCGCCACGGCCGGGTCGCCGATCGTCTTGCCGTTGACCCGGGCGCAGGCTGCGGAGAACAAGAACAGCGAGGCGATGTCGGTGTTGACAGTGGCTTTCTGTTCGGTATTGTAGCGGTCCTTGGCAATGGCGGAGCCGATGGTTGCTGCCAATGCCCAGAGGGCGGAGCTAGTTTCTGTAAACTTCAAAGGGACGGGAATATAAGGGGTGTCTATGGTTGACTGCAGAAAAGATGTGTTGGAAGCGGCAGAGTGGACTTTGGAGGGTAAGTGGAGGCGGGTGTCCTTGAGAAGGACATCGCGGAAGATACGATCCGCCTCTTCGCGGATTGAATAAGACCTATCCGTCATTTTGCAACAGTACCTGGTGCCGTCCAATCCAACTCAATCCTGCGCTAGAAATAAGAACAAGAGCGAAGAGTGCTGTTCACGATAGTGCTATCGTGTTAGTAACCGTCAGTTGAGTGAACTTGCAACCTCATAGATGCGGGGACGCTTATTACCCCAACTTATGAATTTCTTGGCCCGCTCGAGAGGTAGTTCTACACCGTGAGATGACGTTTCTCGATTCCGGGCACAAAACGCACCGTGAGTATTTTTTATTGCATTAAAATGATATTCCGTGTGCTTCGTCCGTCAGTTTGCGGGTAAGTACCGTCTCCGCCGGCAACCCGATCGTGCAATGCCCTGGGAGGGGTACCTAATTGTATAGCCTGTTGAAATGCGGGGAGCCTCGGCTGCCCTGAAAAGCGTTACAGAATCGGCGGAATCGCATTATCTGATCTTGGTTTTCTCCACAAAATAACGCGCCGATATAAATATCATTTATGGGGTATCTGTATTCAGGGGTGTATTCTTATTTCGCATCGAGAAGGTCGGCCACATCCGAAGGTCACCGGCACTTCAAGCACCGCCCTTCATCATCTCCCTCAGCATGGGTGCAACCTGCTTGCGACTATGCTCCCTGTTGTGCTGGTGCCAACACCTGCACCACTCCACCCGGCCGTCCTCATCGTCGTAATCGTCAAGCTTGCCACCCTCGCCCCAAGTTTCAAGGTGCAGCTCCTCGGCGTAGGTCTCAGTAAACTTCCTGGCCGTAATGATCGCCCGCTTGTTGAACGCACACAACAACAGCTCACGTGCCAAGTGCTCCCCGTCAGGCTGCACCGTCATGATGCTGACTAGGTCAAGCTGGCGCTCGGTGGCCCACTCGCGCACATCTCTGAAGAGGTCCTCTTTCGGTCCAACATGGTCCAGCAGGTAGTGAAAGCCTTGAGGCACCGC
This sequence comes from Pyricularia oryzae 70-15, assembly GCF_000002495.2. Taxonomy (NCBI): domain Eukaryota; kingdom Fungi; phylum Ascomycota; class Sordariomycetes; order Magnaporthales; family Pyriculariaceae; genus Pyricularia; species Pyricularia oryzae. The sequence goes on along the minus strand of NC_017853.1, from coordinate 76,174 downwards.
TGACACGCCGAGACGCTGCGTGCCTTCCTGGTCGGTGGACGTCCACTCCTTGTAGTCCTTTCGCAGGACATCGCGATAGCTGAAGCCGGTTATGTCCTCTTTGAGTTGACCAAGTTCATCAAAGTACGCTTCGCGATCGTATTCTAGCTTCTCGGCCTTGATTCTCCCCTCAAGCATATCGGCTGTCTCGATATCCAGGGGCGTCGTCTTGGACTTGGATTTCAGGCAGTGTGTATCAGCCACAACCGGGCCCATCGCTATGCGAGCCAGCTGTGCCGCCACACTTGGGCTTCCGGGTTGGGTCGTGTCTGCATCCTCTCCTGAGTTGCCTGTACCATGAGCGATTCGGTCCCATGTCTCCCGGCAGTATTCCATCACCAAGCTCACATTGCTCCCGCAGGGCCTGATGATTCTTGGCTCGTCTCCCGTGTCCACGGGCACGGTGCCCTCGTCGACATGGTGATCAATGCAGCCCACGACACTTTTTCCAAACCCTCTTTGCGCCAAGGGCCCCGTAAGTTCGTTGTGGTCCACCAGGATCCATTTAGTGTCCTCCGGCTTGAGGTCTTCTTCACCTGGGACATTTGACAAAGAGATAAGTTGGTCGCGCTGCACGCCAGCTGTGGCAAACACCGACTCGACGTCTCTGCGGAGATGGATATCCTCGTGCGGTATGTTTGCAAGCGGTATGTGTAGTGTGTAGTTGGGCGCAGTGTGAGATCGCAGATAGGCGTACAGGAAGGCGGAGCAGAAGGAGTCGAGGTCTAGTTGCAATGTCGGCAATTAGCGGCATGATTCATTGTTAAACTCGAAAAAGTAAAATCCGGACGACGTGCCAGCAGCTTCGTTACCCACCACAAGGTGGAGAGGAGCTTGTCGCGTGCTCTTGGGCGCGACCAAGGCTCGCTTCGCTTTGGCAAGGAAGCCTGTGATGGAGCGAGGATGTGGTGATGGCGGCATTTCTAGGATGGGCCTCGTTGATTAAGATTAGGAGTTCTAAAGCTGATAGTGATATCTCAATGACAATTAGGTTGTTTTGGTTGGTGGTTTAAACGTCAGGTTCGATACTACTGATGCATGCTTGGCATGGTAGCGCAGCAACTACTACGTCAGTGAGAAAATATCACGACGAGGGGTCACCTTTTGACAGCCCCGGTTTTATTCCCCACTGCTATTCACCATGTCAGGTCGCCGATAACGGCCCCGCGCTCGCTCCAAGCCATCCCCAATCCCCTGGGGCAGTCGCACGGTGCCTACCTGCCCTCCACACCCCTTATCTACGTGGTAGAGGTACCAAGGCTGGGGCATCGAAAGCCCGAACCAAACATGCGATTTTATACATAGTTCGTACTGCAGGCAATGCAACGATGCGTCTTACATAGCTTAACCACCCTTGGGGGATCTTCGGTGTCTGAACAAGCTCCAAACTCTCGGCCCCGGGCTCCGACTTTTAAGGGGTAGAGGGGCATTCATGAATCCCTGTCCCTGTGTCGCACGCTAAGCCAGCCTGGAACCGGGACTCATCGCATGTGGGGTTGGCGCATTTAAAGCTGTCAGCCGATAAACGGCGAAGCAACCCGCGGGCGGATGGCGGGACGAGTCGTGTCGCATGCCTTCGATGGCAGGTAACTTCTAGATCTAGGCTGAACTTGATAAGGTACCTGGGCACTATTATGCGGTGGGGTTTGGGAGGGTGGTGAATGTAGAACTTGGGCGTCTTTGCAATTTTCAGCATCTTCTCCCAACGAACATCTCTCTCGACCGCACTCTTTCCTGGATACTAAACCTCTGTCAGTGTTGCGCATCTACACCATCTATCCATTTGCTTCAAACAACGACGCTTACCCCCAGACCGCTACGATGGCCGCCAAACCCCCTACTCGCCTCGCCATCCTGATGGCCGACACCCCCATGCCCAACACGGCCGCAAAGTACGGTGACTACGGTGGCCTGTTCACGTCCCTCTTCACCACCGCCGCCCAGCCTGAGCCCATCGAGTCCATTCTCTCCATAACCAAGCACGACATCGTCAACCACGTCGGCTCGTACCCGTCCCTCGACGACGTCGACGCCGTCCTCATCACAGGGTCCAAGCACAGCGCCTTTGCCGACGACGCCTGGATCATGGCCCTGGTCGACTACACGAGGCGCGCGCTGCTCGAGACCAACGGCAGGGTCAAGGTCGTCGGCATCTGCTTCGGCCACCAGATCGTCGCCCGCGCCCTGGGCGGCAAGGTCGTCGTCAACGAAAAGGGCTGGGAGGTGGCTGTGACTGAGGTCGAACTGACGGAGCGCGCAAGGGAGTTTTTTGGCCTGGAGACGCTGGTGAGTCTTATATGCTGTGACTGCGGCGGCAGTAGAGGAGAGTGGAATAGGTCAGCTGTGCGACTAACCATGCTTCTTTTTTTTCCCCGTCGATTTAGAGAATCCACCAAATGCACCGCGACATCGTCCCGGAGTTGCCCAAGACGGACCCTCCCACCATGCTCTTGGCATCCAACAACGTCTGCCAGGTCCAGGGGATGCTCTGGCCCGGCCGTTGCGTTACGGTCCAGGGTCATCCGGAGTTTACCGAGGAGGTTGTGCGCGAGGTTTTGGAGACCAGGCACGACGCAGGCATCCACCCTGACGACTTGTACAACAGTGGCATATCGAGGGTTGCTAATCAACACGACGGAATCGCCATTGCAAAGGGTTTCCTAAAGTTTTTGAGGTTATAATTTAGAAGCTCAGTCTTGAACCTGTTGATGAGGCTACAAAACGGCCAGTGAACAGGCTTCAGGGGCTGTTGCGGTGGGTGACGAATAATGAGGCTGCGTTTGATAGATCGGCGGTTTCCTATCTACTTTGCATTCCTCACTGTCACATAATGCGGCGGACATCGAGAGATTCCAGACTCAGTATATTCTATGCAGCTTAACAAAAGATCGCAGACATGGAAACTGAGGGAAAGCCAAGGAAGTCAACGCCATGGTTCTTTGGTAGAATAAACAACCAGTATATATACAGAAGAGCAGCAGGGGTATATATAAATAAAAAGAAACTTCCGAGCCAAAACGCCTCGCCTCGACCAAAAACCAGTTCAACCTATAAGTTGAGACCTAACAAATGCTTTTCCGTACCTGTATCCCATTAGTATTTTGATCAGCCCTTCCGCCTAAAGATTCTGGTCTAAACCGAACAGAGTCGTGGATTCATCAATCCTGATCCTCGGCATCCCACCAGTTTCTCGGAGCAGTGGACTTCCTCGGTGAAGAAGCAGCAATCGTAGCTTCGTTCGCCATCTCCTGCCGTCTCCTGATCCTGGCCAAAGCCCCATCGTTAACCATCTCCTGTCTAGACTTGCCCGAGGCAGCCCCTCCGTCGCCTCTCCTCCTATCCTTCTCTCCGCCCCGGGTCCCAAGACAAGCGGACCAGCACCCCCTGACTCCGCCGCCGCCGCCACCTGCCCTCCCCAGTCCGTCCCGAACCCGCTCCCTCAGGGGACCCCAGAAGCCCCTCTCGTCGCGGAACCTCCAGGGACGCTCGCGCCACATGAACAGGGTCGAGTTGACGGTGCCCTGGATCGAGAGGCTGGCCATGCTGAGGCACAGCAGCCACAGGGGCTGGACGGGGAGCTGCGACTGGGTCGTGTTGAAGTAGTTGTCAAAGTACAGGACGTGGCTCAGGAACGGCACTATCCACATGACGATGTAGAGTAGCGGATATATGAAGAGCATGATGAGCTGCTTGCGCACCCTCGACCGCGTCTTGGTCACCTGTGTCCCACTCTCGTACGCCAGCGTGCTGCCGCCAATGTCGCTTGCGGCAGACCCTCGCCGTGCTGGGGCGTCGTCTGTGGTGGCCATCTTGGATCTCGTAAATGTCGCTGCCAGCGGTGGTGGTAGTGGAGTAGTGGGGAGGTTTTGGTTTCTTTGTGTGTCGTCCGTCTCCTGAGAGGGTGGGCTTATCAACGCGAGGGCAGAGGTGCTCGGGGTCACAGCTTGCCCCATACGCCCAAGTTCGAGGGTGCTCCCCAAAGGACCACTAGGAACATAGAGAGACATCGATGCAGTCGTGCTCCGTCGCTGGCGTTGCTTGGGGATTTCTTCAGGCAACTGCTCTAGCGAGATGTCAATCAGCGGCGAAAAAGGAGGCGGCTGTCGAGTGCGCGTCCTGCTAGTTGCCGGCTTTGATGCCTCTCCTGCAGGCGCCGCTGACATGGACAGACGGGCCCTAAGGGGTGGCGTTGTATTTGTTGGAAACTGGAGCTGCTCTGTCCAGTTCCAGGTCATGCGACGATTACTGAGCCCATCAACGGGCGTGTTTCGAGAGCTGTTGTCTGCTGGACGGACCATCTCTGGCGCCTCTGAAAGCTCACTTGCTTGGTTGAGCCCGGCGGCCGTCTCGGGGTTCCAAACCATGGGCGAGAACTTGACAGACTTGCGCCGCTGGTCAGCCTCCTGCCAATCAACCGTCGTCCTTGAGGGCGTGTAGTCAGCAGCCGCAAGCAAATCCCTGCCCTGACCACCTCCATCTTGCGATGCCTTCCGACTCCCCATCGGCGAGCTCGGCATCTTCCCAGGCGTCGACGATACGGCGCTGTTCTTCCTTGTGGCCGCCGTGCTGCCGTCAGGCAGGAGGTCGTTCATCTGAATCATCTGCTTCTGAGGGCCGCCGGCGCTGGTTGTGCTGGAAGACACGAGCGTCGCCGAGGCGGCCGTCTCCGAGGAGCGCCTGGACCAGTCGTGGGCCTTGGCGTACCTCCACTGCGCGAAGCGGACGTATAGGAACAGGCCTACGTACAGCGCAACGATCAGGCAAAATAGGACGTACCGCGGCACCCAGGCCAGGTACATCCTGTACCAACGCTGGCGCAGCGGGAGGTAGCACATGGCGCCCGTGTCCTCGAAGCCGGGCATGCCGCCGACAAAGGCCAGCGACGCGTCCAGGACGGGAAGCATTGTGACGGCTGTATACGCCCAGTAGCGGTACGGGTAGAGGCCGTTACCGCCGCCCTGCCTACGGGGCCGTACAATGTACAGTACCGTATGCAGGGCTATCAGCAGGGCAGCGACATCGGCTGCCTCTATGCCGACCGTGAGCGAGAAGCCGCTAAACTGACAAAAAGGCGCGCCGCTTTGGATGCGGCGGTTCTGGTGCACCGCAAACGAGACCAACGGGAATCCGACGTAGCAGATTCCCCTCAGCAAGTCAGCAGCTAACAATAGCAATATCAAGCTGATAGTTTTCGTGATAGCGTCGATGCGTTAACCCAGCTCTCAGAACTTGTCGAGTTTTCTTTCTCAGGGTTTGATGCAATGCTAAAAGCACACTTACTCGTGACGGAACACTCGTCTCATGCGCAGAAAGTGAAATGAAGCAACCAGAGTGCAACACAAGCTCACGGTACCGACGCATAGCGATATGAGCTTGAGTGCCATGAGTTCTCGCGGGTCTCGAAAGTACAGGCCCATGCTAGGGTTGTACGCAGTCGTTGGAGACGACATGGTGAGAAGACCATCGTGGAGGGAGTTCCGAGATAGAAGAAGTAGTGTGCTGCTGAATAAAAGTTCAATGTTACCAGGCAATGCAAGCAAGTACCTGATGCAGTCAGAGGTCGCAGATCCAAGGTCACGACGTTGCGTCGTCCTCAAGGAATGTCCTCATGATGACCTGGTTCTGTTGTAGAGGAAATCGCGGTGAAGAAACAGAATACGCGAAGTTAAGTGGTAGGCTGCAATTGGCAATCGGTGGCGAGATCGTCTAAGGCGCAGGGCAACACTGCGGGATATTGTTGCTTCTGACCCAACGCATCAAGGCATAAAGACGAAAGCCAATCTTTTTTTTCTTTGGTTGCTGATCGTCTTTTTCTTCGCGGTGAGTAGCGTGGGGTTCGACAGAGATTTAGAGCAGCCCTCTCCAGCCAGATTGTCCCCGTGATGTCCAGTGCGATTGACCGTTTTTGAGTCGGCGTAACCCACCAAGAATGTTGATGTACCATAAAAGCCAAGGCGACGCTCACGGCGATCCCTGCCTGTGCCTTGTCCTGTGGACGGTCTTCCGCAATCAGTTTGGATATGTATGACAGATCGATAGAGAAATGTGGTGCGATGAGGCGTCGCCGGGTTGGGCGAGACAAGACAGGGGACAACACAAGGGGGTGCAATTAAAAAGGAGAAGCAAATATACTCACTGTTCGGACTGGATTATGTGCGCAAATTGTAGCCAGTCACCACTTGACAAACCGCCATGGACAGCAAAGAGACAGGGATGGATGGTGGCATGCCAGCCGTGCGCCACTCGGCACTTTTTCCAACTGCCTCGGGAGATCAAGTTGATTAACATTCCTTTTCTCCTGTCGAGAAGAACAAGAGAGGGGCGAACGGCACGGGGGGATGATAAGGTGGAATTAGACCGAGAAGAAAACAAGAAATTGCCAAACGACACTGGCCAGAAATGGTGATGGTGTCAGCCAAGTCCCAACTAGGCTTGAGTTGGCGCCTCATGCGTCTGGGTTCAGAACCAGGTATGGCGGTGTTGTACTACACGCTATGTGGTTAACCACCCTATGTTGTCTACCTTTTTGAGCAATGGGGAGAAAGAAGGAGACGGGGATTCTCGTACAGTCGAATCAGAAACGCGCTGTGACTCTTCCAAATCTTTTTGGTGGCGTACATCAGGCTTTGTGGGGATGGGAACTACTCAGAGGCTGAGACCTCTTGGACTCGTGGTTTTGCCTTTTCCCGTCGACCGGATGAGCCAAAAAGCCAGTGTTCCTGCAAGATCGAGATACAAACGGTGCTAAAAAAAGGAGCCTACTAAAAAAGTCACGATGGCGTCGATCGCCCGAGCAAGCGACGATGATAATCTGCTAGTACTAACTAGGCTCGCGTAAAGCCCGAGATTCCAAGAGAGAGAGAGATCGAGTCAAGTATCTGTCAGTCAAGCCAATCAGTCTGTTATGGGGTTATTGCAAGCAAGACGACGCCAAGAAGGGCCGTCCCAGATAACCATGTGGGTTGGATTCTATGCGATTAAAGAGAGCTGTTTTCGGCCCCATGCTTGACAGTCAAAGAAGGGGACCAAGCTGGCCCATGGCTTCGTGCCAAGTGAGTCGTTTCTTCCCGATAGTTCTTTTGTTTTGTCGTGACCTGCCGCAGGAAATAATCCATCAAGTTTCCAACGCCGACGCAGAGAGGTCAGCTTTCAGGTAGGTTTACAAATCACAAAAGGGGCCATACCTCGCCGGCCTGGGCGGTTTGCTGACATGCTGTCAACTACAATTAAAAAGAACGGAGTCGGTGGCGGGAGCACCCCCAAGCCACCCTTGAGAATGGGGCAGCACGGAAAAGTGAATTCCAGATGGGTAAAACCTTTTTGGGCAATTCCCGAAACCTTGGGTTTAGCAAGCGCCAACCCACAAACCGAACGCCTCGCTATTGTCTAAAAGCCAACCTGAACCCCGATGTGCACTGTTGCACTTGGCATCGTCAGCTAGCCAGCCATCCATCTGACAAACAAAAATCCAGCAACGCCCCAGACATGATTTTGCCGTCCGTTTCAGCCGAGAAGGTTGATGTGAGGCTCGGGCCATTTCCCCCAGACCAGCGGCTTGTCTCCGAGTCTCCCGCTGACGGGGGCCAGGATCTTCATCCGCCGCCTTTCCTTGTCCACGGCGGCGACGTACACGAATCCCGACACGGGCGCATACCGAATCTTGTGCGGCGGGTCGTTGGGTGCCGCGTCCATCATTGCCAGAACCCAGTGAGCCATTTCAGGCAGCGGCTGCGGGATTCGCTCCAATGCCCCAGGCTCAGCTGAATAGTCAGAAGCTAGGAAGAGGTTTAGGGTTAGTAAGATGCCTACGAGTGCGTGCCCTACAGGGCAGGAAAGGGGGGAATAAATCAATAAAAAAGTAAAAAAAAGAATGCAAACCTTCGGGTGACGTGTAGATGGCCAGCTCATCAAAGGCGACCTGCTGAGTGAAAGGGCTGAGAGTGATTTTGGCATCTCCGAAAAAATACTCCTTGATGCTCGCTTCTCCCATGTGCTGCAAGAAACCTTCGTCCCTCTCCATGACGCCACTAGACTTGTCCAGCGCCACCACGGATACGTGCTCCCCGAGAACGTTTTTGACGCCAGAAAATCTTTGCGTAAGCTCCGTGTGTAAGCTGGGCGTATCAATCGTCACGATTATGTTTACTGTGCCACAATTGTTAGCATGCGGAACCTCGGGACCGTAGCTGGAGAAAGAAAAGGGCAATCCATCTAGTCCGTCCATACCATTCAATTCCTCTGCAATGTGAATCAACACATCAGCCCCTTTGCCCTCCACATAAGGCGGTGTATCGATCAGCATCCCGGCACTCCTGACAGCCGGATCATCCGCCGCCCTGGCCGAGATGGCCGACGAGATAGAATTGACGACCCCCTTGTAGAGATCCCTATCCTCCTCCACCCGCCGCCGCCCATAGTAGAACACGAGCGGCAGCTTGACCGGCACGGCGCTCGGCCCGCTGCTCGGCGCTGCACCCCACCCACCCTCGCTCGCTACGTCCATGACTGTCCCGAAAACAGCCGCCGACAGCGTGCCAGGCAGCGTCAACAACCCCTCCCCCGGATCCGCATCTACCACCATGGGCTGCGCGCCTGTCCGCGTCGCCCACGCCGCCAGCGTCCGCACCAGGCTCGTGCGGCCGCAGCCCGTCTTGCCGGCCACGAGAACGCGCGGCCCGTGGGGTGCGGAGCGGCCGCCGCCGTTGTTCCTGGCCGCGGCCTCGCGGGACCGTTGGAGGAACGCGTGCAGGTTCAGGTGTGCGGTGTTCGCGGCGTCGTCGGGGCCCGCGACGGATTCGTGGTCTGTGATGCCCTCAATTGAGAGGTTGGCGCCGTGCCAGGAGAGGATTTTCGACTTTACGCCCGACAGGGTGTAGGCGACATTGAGGGCAAGCTCGGTGCCGTCGCGCTCGGCCGTGCCCCTGGTGAGGGTGATGGTGATGGACGCGCCGTGCGAGACGGAGAAGCGGTATTCCTGACGCGGTTCAAGGGTGTATGTTCGGGAGGCTGAGGTTGCAGGCTAGAGTAGTACATCGTCCCTGGCGTGAGCATAGGAAACATCCAATGTTGAGTCAAGGGGGTGTGGGAGGGTGTCGAATGTAGTTTGGGGTAAGGGTTAGGTATGTAGGCTTAGGTACCTTCTCGGGGATGAGCCCCAAACCCGGGATAGACATGGCAATAACCCAGCGACTAGATGCTTTTGCGGGTCAATTTACTGGGAATGTGTTTCGAGATGCCTGGCTACTGAAAAGATCTTCCAGGGCCTTGTTTTCTGAAGCGGGTTGTGTAGTGATTTTGGTACTAGAAATTATACGGACGAAGGAAATTGAAGCTACGACGAAGCTCCGCTACGAGCTTGAGCTTTGCGAGTCCGAAGACCCAACCAAAGCTTGCAGGGATGTGCTGCGTATGTGAACCGGTGGGGCGTTGGGGTGGAGGATGACGCAGGGGCAAGGCGGGGATTTGGGCCCTGCCGATGCTGTTGTCGGCGCATAATGTTTGGTTGAAACTTCTTGGTCTTTTCCAGTCCCAAATATAGGGCCAAGGATATAAGGCCAAGGATATAGGAAACTTGCGGGGTGACTTAATGAGAAACAAGTAGGGATGTACTCTACGTTCGCGTTTCTCAACCTTGGTATACTCCAACCCTGAAGAGAAATGCCTACGACTTCTTGAAGTTGGATTATAGTATTATGAAGCTATAATCTCCCACAGGAAAAGCAAGTTCAATAAATGGGAAGTGAGATACACAAGAAAGTAACCAGTTCCAGGCCATATATGTAGTTTTCTAAACATATTTCATCGGTAAATAAATGGTGGTATTAGGCCGCCCCAAGAAAGAGTAGAGAAGATCGAGAATGAATATATGCTGCCTGCAGCCAGTTTCCGGAGTCATCGGGACATCTCATCAAATATTGTGATCAGACTCCTCACGCCCTTCAGAACGTTCTCGTCCGGCCCCTGCCCAGGTACCCATGCGGCGTGCGCAAAATCGATCAACCTCAACTGCAGGACGGGCTCAAGGGTTTCCACCGACCCGTCGCTGCTCACGTCGTCATCGTCTTCATCATCATAATCGTCTAGAGCACCGGCAGCCTTCCTCGTTAGCACATCGTTATCCCCGCTAACGTCAATACCGCTGTCAACTCGGGCTGCGGCATTTGATGGTGACCGACCCTTGTGCGCAGCGGCCTCGGCTTCAGCCTCACGCCTCGCCAGATCCTTGAGCCGCTGCCTCTCCGTCATCCGTGCTTCCTTGCGCGCCGCCGCCTCCGCGTTGACCTTGATGGCGTGCTTCAGAGCCGGGCCGTCGCCCTCAAAAACGAACAAAAGTGATGCGGAGTACATGCGCGTCTCCTCAGCGGCCAGGCGCTTTTCCACCTTTTTCAGCTCCTCGCAAAAGGCCTCGGCAACAAATTTCGCATCCTCATCGCTCACGCCGCTGCGCGGGTTGAAGAGGAACTTGCGCATCGACTCGACGACCGTCGGGGTGCTGACGCTGAAACGGCCCCAGTCCTTGTCGTACTTCTTGTACTCCTCCGGGTCGAGCTCCTCGTCCCTCTCGGAGCCGCGGTACACTCGCATGCCGGCGACGCGGAACCCCAGCTCCTTGTGGGTCGTCTCGGCGCTGATCTTGTCGAACCGCCGCTTCTTCTCCTCGGGTGCGTCGTCAGCCCAAAGCCTGACGCCGAGCTTACAATCCATAATGTTGGGGCGCGCGAAGCCGTAGGCGCTGTTCTCAAGCACGATGGCGATGTCGGTGGCGATCTTCTTGTTGCGGTTCGGCCGCCACGCGATGCTCTCCTCGCCCGGCGCCGGGCCTTCTAGGGCGGGATGGAGCTGATGTGCCAGCGCCACCACCTCCTCCTTCAGGTGCTCGCTAAGCACGTCCGAGACGACGGGGAGCTGCTCGTTGATGGAGCTAATATCGGTGTGGTTGTTGAGTTGCAGCGTACCCATGAAGACGGGCATTATGTCGGCGAGGTCGGGGTGTTGCGCGTTGGCCGACTCGTAGAACTCGACCTCCTGCTTCGTCGCGGGCTTGATGAATAGTTCGCCATCTGGATCGCATAGGGTGCCGGCACTGGGAGCGACAACAGAGAAGATGTTAGACAATGAGCTCAGGATTAATTTGAGGGGGGCGTTTGCTGTAGTTCGCAGGCGTTCGTCTGGTATCTTTCTGTGGGGCAATGAACAGTGTAATTTGGGTTTAGTGCACTTACTGTCCCGCAACTGCATAATTGTAGTCGACCAGATCTTTGCGATCTGGTATGATCTTGGTTGCGAGCATTGCAGGAGATTCAGGAAGGGCGGGATGTGTATAGGCGGGCGCGTATGTGGAATTTGTCGTGCGCCAAAAAAAGGGGGATTCGAAAAATTAACTGGGGAAAAAAAGAAGCTATTTCGGGTCGTCGCCAGACTAGGTAATGCCCAACTCGAAACACTCGGACGCTGTGCCCTGAATTTGAGTGCGACGAGACGCACAGAGGGTGTTGATCGCCAATGTGTTGCTCTTTTTACTATCGATAAATGGGTCGTTGTGTCGCAACAGAATGGGCAGACGTCATAAAATTCAAACACCTGGTTGTGGCGCCGTGGGGTTGCTCCGAGACCCTGGAAAGTAAAGCAGCGATTGCGCGTCTTTAATTCGATGCTGTTCTTCTTCCGAGATGCGAAGATGATTCGGATTGGTCGAAGTGGTATGCAAATCTTGCCCAAAAGCAAAAAGAACAAAAAGAAACAAGAAATTTGGAAAGTCTAGGGAGGATTGAAGACAAATAAAAGATTTTGTTCAAAAGATAATAATAGGAGGGCGGGATGGGAAAAGGAGGTGACTGACAGGCGACCATGCGGCTAGGTAAAGTTAAGGGACCAAGCTAAAGCTGTAATCCTGCATGGTCACGTATCCGGTGGGACTTGGGGTGACAAGGATTTATTGACGGATTCGATGGATGCCCATCGAGGTTACTTGCTACTGTAAGGTACCTAAGTCGCAATTGTACGCAGTGAATGCCCAGTGAGGTACTTTGGCGGTAACACTTGCGCCTTAGCTTGGGCGGCAAGCTAGAGGCAGCCAACGCGTTTTAGCATGTTCTTCACCAGTTTCCTCGGCTTATACTTTTCGGAAAACAAGAGACCCATGCTTTCTTTCTATTTCCCCCATACGACGAGTATAAAAACTCACCCCAAGCTCCGATCTGGCGTAGCGATAGGTCGCTGGGCCACCGCCATTCCGGGTCAATAGTGGCGGGGCAAATGCAAAGCCGACTCAGCCACCCCGACTCCTAATCGCCTAAGGCCGGGCTCCCTTAGCTGATGCTTTCAGCCTGCATGGGAGGCTTCAGCCCAATGAATTAACGCCCTGGCGATTTGGTGCTCAATTACACTGCGTCTGCCTCATCATGTGGATTTTGCTCCCTGCACTCCTGCCTTGATTTTGCACCTGACTGCGAGCAAAGTGCATCTGTGTTCAGGCTCCCCTTATCCTTAACTCGTGCCACGACACTGGGAAGTAAAAAAAAAAAAAACACGCGATGTGATATTCCAGTGTCCCCTCGGCAAGAGGTCAGCAGCCCCAAGGCGCAACGTTGCCTGCCGATGGGATTCGCTGTCGCCGCATGCTGACCTGACCATATAATCACGGACTGATTCTTGTGCGACATGATCAATGCCTAACGTGGCGGTGTTTTTATTCCCGCTCCGATTCAATATCGCTTAGCTGTTATTCGTGTTTACAATCAACTTCCACAAGACGCAGACCACCTGGCGGATCTCTTGTGGTCGACTCGTTTTCTATCCCATGGCCATTTTATTACACGGCATGATGTTAGTAGCCGTTATGGCTTCGGGAAATTGGAACTGTTGCCTGCATCTTGCGAAGTTGGTCCATTGCAAACGCGGGTGTTTTTGTGTTGGACCTCTTTGTGGTATCGGAATGGGCATAGGATAATGTGGATCTCCCACCCGCATTCAAATATTTTTGAGCGAAAAGCAAGGCGAGAAAGAAAAAGGGATAAAAAAAGACAAAGAGCTGGGGATCTTCTGTTGATTAAAATGGTCGTGGAAATTGCAAAGGCAAGTTCTAATCTTGCTTTTGCTGGCCCGCTCGCTACAGGGCGTCGAATCGTTGCGTTTGTAACAGGGAAGATTTCCCATACGGCTGGACGCCCCTGATTTCTTCATCAAGCATGGGGAACTGTAGGCTTTGTGAAAAGGCATGGAGGATGGACCGTGCTCATGGCTACCGCTCCATGGCTACCTAGAGAATGCAGCGGAAAACGCGTTGGTAACAAACAGCCTGAGCCTTGTTGGACGGGCGTGTATGCTCTTGAAGATTTCCGCTCCTTCCGTTCCTGGTAACACAGCAGATATCCAAACCGACCCTTCCAACACGTGTTTTTTTGTCTTTGTGCGTTTGCACCGCGCTGCATTACATTTTTCTGAACTGTCTCGTTTGGAATTCGTGTGCTCTAATAATACTTATTCCCCGAGGATATCTGTTTCCTCCCGCAAACATGCCGTTTGGCAAAAAGGAATGGTACAAAAGCGACAGATTCAAGGGCAGCATCCCTGATATCTTTCGTCACTCTGCTGTCACTTCATCCACAACTTCTATCAGAGCAGTTTCCGATCCCGGAATTAGGATCAAACTGAACGACATCGACTTTGATGTCCCAGAAAACGGTACGCCTGGAGGAATAACAGCACCAAAGATACAGGAGCCAATGGAAGAAGTTCGACATCCCAGAGCTGCTAAACGACAGCCAGCAGCCAGAGATCCTGTCATAGAGGCAGACAAACCACAACGTGACGGTTCTGCCGACACATCGCCAATAGTCGCCACGGATGATCCGTCTAACATGGTCAACACTAGCGGCAAGAGCACCACGTGTAAAGACAAGCCGGTGGAAATCACCATCAAAGATCAAGCATCCAACGGCCCTAGCGTCTCTGAAGCTCGAACCATGGAATCGGATAGCAAGGTGAAACCTGCAGCCGTAACAGTAGAGGACGAAGATATGCCTACCCCTGTTGAGGATATACCCATATGCAGTATTATGCTCACTGATTCCCAGGATCATGCCGAGCCTGAGCGAGAGCCGCTTGCCAAGCAGGAGAGTCCTAGTGCAGAACAATTCGCCGACCCAGCAAAGAAAAAGAAGAACCGGAAACGAAACAATGCCTCTCAGAGAGGCCCCACGGCTCTGAACAAGATTCGGGGAACTGGATTTGAGGGTAGGCTGCCTGCGTCCACACCTCGGCGGGATCAGTATCAGCAAGCTAAAGTACTGCAAAATTACAGATGGATATGCTGATCCACCCATGACTGTGGAGGAATTTGAGGAGGAGAAACGCATATACGATCCGTAAGTCTCATCCATCAGCTTCTGCTATCTTGGAACCATATACTGATCTCAGAACCTTGGCAGTGAGACTCCTTTCGTCGAGTGAGTCAAATTGCTAACAGCATCCCCAGCTGCGTCTTATCAAGTCATTGACAAAGCGTTTCTAGCCGTATCGAGGAGTGTATCCAACGCTATCGTGGTCGACGTCGACTGGATTCCACCCGTGACCTCATGTTCAGCCGTTACCTCAACATGGGCGGCATCGATACCTCTCAACGTCAGTTTACAGGCGCCAACGGAATCTCCAAAGAAGACCTCGCTGGTTTGAGCAAGGCGGAGAAGCGTATGGCCGCCGCAAATGACGTTATTAACCGCAGGGGAGATGACCCTCGCTGGTTCACACCTGGTGACGAGGGCTGGACGGTCGACTTTGCCGGTGTGGTAGCTGCCTACCTGTATGGATTATCCCCGAACACCAATAATCACCCGTTTTTCGACGTCCATGGCTAATCAGAGCTTCAACCCAAACAGCTCCACCCGCCTTCCCTTTGACGTAGCCGGAGAACAAGACATGATGGCGCTCGGTGTCGACACCATCCTGAACTTCATCAACTACGTTATCAAGCACGATGTCTGCCCCGAGTACGAAGCCGATCTAGCTCGCGCCCGCGCCGTTTGCAAGCTGGCCAAGATCGAGTTCCCCCTGATCAACAGGGCCCTGGCCGGCGGTATGGGCCAATTTAATTACGCCTGCCGGACAATCTTCAACCTGTCCGACGAAACCGACTGCTTTGTCGACCGCATGTCCGTCGACCCGGCTAGGAACCGACCGGTCCGCCCCATCCTGGTCTTCACCAGCACCTTGACACTTCTGGCCGACATGTACCCAGCCGCCAGGACCATCGACCTCCACAAGCTCCGCGACGAGGACCCCACGATGGACAAGTTGGCGGGAGCCATTTCCTCAGAGTCCCGCGCGGATTACTACGAGGTCGTGGAGACGCGCGAGCCCAGTGAGCCCATCGCCCGCCTTTTCAGGGCCTTGCATAGCGGCGACAAGGTCACGGGCCACTACAAGCCGGCTGGCGTGCTGGTGGTCAGGCGCTGCATAGTCGAGGACGGGTTCGCCAACACGCCCAAACTGCACATGATGCCGCTCACACGGGGCAAGGACGATGTGGCGTCGTTCATCGTCGACCGCGACCTGCTGCGCTGCCTGCTGCCGGGCATGAATTTACACCTCGAGACGGCCAGGATCACGCACCCAGACTTTGAGCTGACAATCGTCAAGAACCTTCTTGACGTCCAACCCAGCTTCCGCCTGTTTCTGCCGCAGATGCTAATGCTCGACTACAAGATGCCGAGAGAAAATCTGCGTGACGCGCCGAGCGTGGACAACCCCGACGTCGAGGGCGGTGGTGACGGAGATGTGGAAAACTGATCCCGGATGTGTTGGTGTTTGTGCCCGCGCATCGCTAGGGTGCAACACCTTCGGGTTTGAAACTATCACACAAACCTCGTACATCTTTGCCAGACATCGGTCCCTAGATTTTCGCATCTAGAGCTATGTCGAATGGAAAGAAAAGTCCACGTGTATCGTGGTTAGTAAATGCTGGGTTATAAAAAACTAATCGGATGAAACAGGAGGCAGAGTACATAATCCAATGGACCGCTCCAGTGCGGCGGCACATAGCACAAATAAAACATAAATGCAATAGAACAATGAATGAGACTTTTGAAACAACTCTAATGCTTGATTTGCAAAGGAGATTTTTCCATACGGTCCAGCAATTCTCATTATACAGTAACCCAAGACGTTGGACGTCTTTAACCCCAAGTGCCACCACCACCACCACCCCTTCCCGCCCTCCGCTGTGCGCTGAGCCGCCAGTCGTTCTCGCCCTCGAATTTGTTGTACAGCGGCTGGATCCTCTCCTGTTGTCGCCTCTTGCTCAGCTTGTCGGACGCGCTTACCTTGAAGAAGGTAGGGGCTGCGTCGACCAGCCACTTGGGCTCGATGCTTGTCGTGCAGTGCATGTACTCCTTCGTAGTTAGCACCAGCGTGTGGTATATGACCCACTCGGCGTGCTTTCCAAAGAGCGCCGAGGACGGGTGCAGGTACACCGGCGTACCCTCGATCAGTGTACGGTAACCTTCCTGCTGGTCCTTGCGTGCTGCATTACGGAAGAAACCGGAGCATAGCGCCTGTCGGACACGGTTCGTATCGGATCCGCACGACATCACCTGGTACTTGAAGCGCTGCATGATTCTTTCGATTTGGTTTCGCACATCTCGCGCGCGCGTCAACGCCCGGAACTGAATAAAGTTCTCGGCGCACCAGGGTTTGCTGTATCGGCTTTGCTTCCAAGCATTATAGACGTTGAGCAGGGTCAGGTGGTCGCCATTGGGGTCGTGAAACTTTGCCTTTTTGGCGTCTGCCTGCGTTTGCTTCTCTTTCGGTCTGTAAAATACATTGGGTAAGTTCAGCATGGCGACGATGCTGAGCATCTCGTCGGAGCAACGCATCTCTACCGATGCAATCAAGACTTTGGACAGTGATGGTTCCATGGGGAAGTCAGCCATTTTGCGGCCGAGTCGAGTGAGAAGCCCTTCATCGTCAAGAGCCGAGAGGGCGTATAGCTCTTCCAAAGCTGTCAACATTGTGTTGATGGGTGGCGGGTCCATGAAGTCAAAGTGTAGAAGGTCGTTGATACCCATGGCCTTGAGAAGCAAAATGGTGTTGGACAAGTTTTGCCGTTGGATTTCAGGGATTGAAGTCGGTAACATTTCTGTCTGATAAGCAGCTTCGGTATAGAGACGGAAGCATTTACCGGGACCGGTACGTCCGGCACGACCGGCACGCTGGTTTGCTTGAGCCTGGGAAATGGGCGTAACAACAAGCGAATCCATACCGAGCTTGGGATCGTAGGCGTTCTGCTTAACGAACCCGGGGTCGACGACGTAGTAGATATGGTCGATGGTAATGGAGGTCTCGGCAATGTTGGTTGCAATGACGACCTTTCTGCTGCCAGGTGGTGCAGGATCGAAAATGCGACTCTGCATCTCGTTAGGGAGCGCAGAATATACGGGTAAAATAATTAGTTCGGGGACCGAAGGCCCTAATGCTTTCATCCGTTCAAATAGAATCTCGCAGCTGGTATCAATTTCTTCCTGACCCGTAAGGAACAGCAGGATGTCTCCGGGGGGTTCGTCAATGTGGATCTGCATAACGGTTGTCAACGCAGCATCGAGGTAATCCGATTCTGGGTCTTTTGAGTAAAGAATTTCGACAGGGAATGTTCGACCCGGGATCGTGAAAATGGGACATTCGTTGAAATAGGCCGAAAACTTGTCAGCATCAAGCGTAGCTGATGTGACGATAATTTTGAGATCAGGCCTTCGCCTTGTGGCTTTTTTTAGGAGAGCAAAGAGAACATCCGTGGCAATGGTCCGCTCGTGAGCCTCGTCTAGCATGATGACCGAATATCGCTTCAGATCAGGGTCGATAACAATCTCACGCTGAAGCATACCGTCCGTCATGTACTTAATTCTCGTGGCAGGGCTAGTGCAGTCTTCGAAACGGATCGTGTAGCCGACCTCCTGCCCAAGCTCGCAGCCGACCTCTTCAGACACACGCTTTGCGACTGACATGGCTGCCACACGACGAGGTTGTGTACACCCAATTACACCCTCGTTAGCAAAGCCGGCCTCGGCTAGATACTGAGTCAACTGAGTCGTTTTTCCAGATCCTGTTTCACCGACAACGATCATAATCTGATTTTCCTTGACGGCCTTGATCAACTGCTCACGGAATGCAAAGACGGGCAGTGACTCTCTTTGCTGCTTGATGGTCATGTTGGTGCGTTTGCCAAAAGACTGGTTCTTGGGTGCGATTGCTTGCCTCCATTCTGGGACGGCTTCACTGGGACGGTTCTGCATGGTACGTCGCATGTCGGCCGCAAACTTGCGCTTGTCGGGGTCTGCCATGGGATCCTCCCATTGAGAGGCCAAATCAACCTTTCCATTGGTGGCAGCGGCCTGAGCAGCGGCTTCAGCCTCCTGTTGCCGGATTTCCTTTCGCTCCTTGACCAACGAGGTGCCTGCCATGGCTGCACGGTTGAGAGACCCGTCAGGTGCCTTGACCACCCTGATTGGCGACAGCTCAAGGGATTGCTTGGTCTGACCAGCCAAAAATGGTGGCTCCTCGTCTCGAATCTCAATATCCACATCCTCCTCCAGCTCCATCTGACCCTCGCCTGAAAGCGCATTGTTGTAATCCTCTTCCAGTTCTGGGTAGTCGGAGGCCTTGGCAACACCCGAAGCAATCATCTGTCGGATTTCCCAGCGTTCAGGTGAAGTCATACGCTTCTTGTGCTTCCTGCCGGGTAGTGTGTTCTTGATGGCGCTGAGATCTGGCGCCTTGTCTTCTAGCAGCCCATTGCTAAGATTGTGCCTTGAACCAAGAGCCATGGAATTTGCACCGGAATGGAACCCTACTTCTGGCGCCAAGTCCTCGCCCGTTTGTTGATCGACTTCTTTCATGGACAGGCCAATCCGTGAGCCTTCGATCTTGATGACCTTGACTTTCACAGGCTGGCCCTTGTCGACAAAATCCGATGGATGGCTGACCCTTTGCCCATCTGTTAGAGCCGAGACATGAACTAAACCGTCAACCTTACCCTTGACACCGTGCAAGTTGACAAAAGCACCAAAGTCCTTCACTCCTGTGACGTGTCCATCGTAGACTTTTTGCAACACGGGTGTATCATCCAGATCCTGTCGTGCTGGCTTCTGGTCGTAGCCGTCATTGTAGTCGTCGTACTTGTCTCGTCGACTGCGCCGGCCGTACTGATCCTTTCCTCTCGACCTAGACCTAGACCTAGACCTGTATTGCTCTTTCCTTCTGTGACGCGAATCCCCATAACCAGCCTCTGGACTTCGAGACCGCTTCCGATACGACGTCCTCTCTCCATTTCGGTCCTCCTTCCTGTAGTCGTCGTGACCATTAGCCCCCCTCGAGGTATCCTTCTTCTCCGGCTTCCCTTTAGGAGCCAGGCCTTCCAGCAACGCAAGGGTATCATCGATCGCATCGGGTCCTTCGTCGGCAAGGGCTGGCTGGGTATCGGCAACAGCAAGACCCTTGAACAGCTCGTTCTTCTGCTCCTGCGTTCGCCCCGTTGTCGTCGGTGCTGACAGGTCGGCGTTTTGGCTGCTGTTTCTGAGCTTCGGGTGCATCGAGCGAACCAGTCTGTCAATACTCTCGATCAAACTTGGTGGAAACTCGCACTCGCTGTCCATCCATTTCTTGAAGGCCTCAAAGCCGTCGCATTCCAGGCGGTTGGCTATGATGTAGTCGGCAAGGTCCTTGTCATCCACTCCCATATGGTTCTTGAGCTCCGACGTCACCTTGGAGACAAGGGATAAAAGCTCGAGATTTTCCAGATCATCCATGGCGTCTGGTACGCCCCTGCGCGTGTGGAGGGAGGTCACGGATTCAGAAAGCGCGCAGAATCGATGGATGAAAGGTGAATTTGATGGATGCTTCCATTTGTTGGCGCAGCGGTTAGTTCGTATGGCGGTCACCGCAACAAGCAATCAAAATAATAGGCGAGTGAGATTTGCTATCGTCTGCCCCGTCGCTGGACTCTGAGGCTGTGACAACTTTTCCTTTGGTCGTCGCGAGTCGCGACAATCTCTTGGATGCGGTAACTTTTTCCTGGCTTAGTCAGGATCGCTCCTGCGCACGTGCCACGACAACAGCTGGAGGCCGCCCGTCAATTAAACCCATGCACGCGGAAGCTCAGCCCAGCGCGATCATGCGGGGCGCAGGAACCCACTCCATTACGCAACTCACCTATCTCCGCCCTCTGGAATTTTTGTTTGGGTCATTCGTTCTCCGCGTCATTCTCTCGCCGATCCAACGCCTCGGTTCCGCCGACCTCTTCTCAACTACTTTATCAACACCAACCCACATCTTTCTTTACGCCCGCGCCTGCGACATACACATCACCACAGTTCGACCCGCATCGATATTTGCGACTTTAACACCTGGATATGTGTTCCGCCGACATCTTTCTCGGCCTTCTGGCCATCCTTTTTCCGCCTCTGCCAGGTACAGTGACCCGCTCAACCCCGCAAGCCTGCATCCATCTGCGACTTTCGTCACGTCAAAAGCCTGGGCGCTAACATGCCACGAACAAACAGTCTGGGTGAAGCGCGGCCTTTGCTCTGCCGACTCCCTCATCAACATTCTCCTTTGCATTCTTGGATATGTAGGTCATCTTCCCAGATTGTCTTACTCGAGCCATTTCCAGAGTCTCTAATTCCAAGCGACACAGCTGCCTGGACTCATCCACTCCTGGTATATCATCGCCCGCTTCCCTGAAGAGCAGTATGAATACGAGCGTGGCTACAACCGGGATGCCGAGCGCGTGACCTACGTCTTTGTGGCCGCCAACGGTGAGAACCAAAATTCGCGCGGCCCCGCCCGCCAGCCCCGACCCAGCGCCAACAAGTCCGGTGCTGGCCCGACATACGGTACGACCAACAACGCCACCAACAACCAGGCCTCGAACTCGAGGCCGCCGCAGCAGACCAATGCTGGTGAGGGTGGTAGCGATGGAGCTGCGCCGCCGAGCTACGCTCAGGTTGTTGCTGGAGACAACAAGATCCAGACTCAAGACTAGGCTAGTTCGGGTGCTGAGTTCAGCCCGTCTAACCTTACTGGTCTGATGGGTTGATATTTGTCATACCAAATTGCGGATGATAAGCTCTTACGCAGCCAACTTCTGGCATGCGTGTGTATATTTTTTATGCGCTACTCTGCACCTTGATAGGTCTTTTCAGGGCATCGAGGCCAGGGATGCGGTGGGGCCTGACGAGGACGAGTTGAAGTCAGGCCATGTTCAAGTGTCTGTATTCCAGTGTAGCATTGAGATTCCTCGCTGGATGGGTATTACTCCACAAGCTCATATTATTAGGCCAGTCGACACGTTAACATCACACGAGATATGTAATGCAGTCCGCCGTTGATATATACCAAAGTTATCCATACATTGAGCTCAAACCTCGACCTGGCTACGGCTCTTATATTACAAAATGTACAAACGATGCACTCAATTCCTCTTATTGGAGCATCAAGCACGGCGGCCACGCTTTCCTCGCTTTATATGAGGCGGGAAGTATGGCACGTCCTCGACATTCTGAGCAGCAGCAATCTCGGCCCTGTCTCTGTCGCTTTTCTTGAGCACACCGTTCCACAACCTTTCGAGCCCTAGCTCCTCCCTCTTGCCCTCAGTCATCAGCTGCACGACCAAAGTAGTCCCCTCAATCGGTGTGCCGAAGCCGGTGATGCGACCCTCTGCGTCGGTTCGGACGACCTCGTCCTCGGGCGCCATGGGCTTCCACCCAATCGTGCCAAGGTTCACGCAGATCCAGCCGGTGCTGATGCCGTCGTCGCCCTTGTCCCAGGCGGTGTCGCCCATGAGCTTTGCCTTGCGCGCGCGCCGCCGCATCTTGGTCTTGAGCTCGTTGCGCCCCAGCAGGCCGTCGGCGTGCGCCGTGACGCCGTGGCCCCGCAGCCACCGCACCAGCCGGTCCGCCGACACGTGCAGGTGACGCTCGCTTCGCGCCGTGCCGAACATCATGATGAGCTTGGGGCCCAGAGCGGGCGGCGGCTCGACGGTCCGCAGGTCCAGCACGTTAAAGTCGTCCACGCCCAGGTCTTCAGCCACGAACTTGATCAGCGGCCCGACCAGCGCTGGGGAGTCGGCCGGTGTGGGGGGTAGCGGGATGTCGTGCGGGACGAGGGTCGGGTGGCGCGGCGGCTCGACCTCGAGGTACCAGGGGGTTGCGTCTGGGTCTTCGGATTCCAGGGCGGATTCCGCCTCTGCTTCTGGTGATATTGTACCGTCTTGAGTCCTAGTCTCTTCTATGATGGTCTCCTCCACGAAAGCCTCCTCCACCACCACTTCCTCGGCCTTCATTGATGTCAGCTCCTCCGCATTGTCGTTATTTGAGCCGGTTGTTGTCCTAGAAATAGAAGTGGCCGAGGAGCTGTCGATGTTGCTGGAAAAAAGTCGGCGCTGGCAATGCTCAGCCGTTGCTCTAGGCTTTGCGACGTGGAACAAGCTTCGTGCAGGACGTGTGAGAGGTTGGCCGGTGGTGAACAAATTTGAAATGAGTGACGACGTTCTTACTAGCCGCGCAGGGCTCCCAAATGTTGCACGGGATGCCATTGTGGGAAGGATGTGGTGGTGGTTGGCTGTTTTCGGGATTGGATGGTTGAGCGCAGGAGCGTTGATAGCTCAATATTTTGCTGCACGATGTCGTCGCCACTGGGAACTTTAGTGGGTCACCAAGGAATTCATTCAATCCCCTGTTGCAGGGTTAGGGGTACCCGCGAGGGATAAAATCGCCCTGGGTCTCAGTGCTCAGAATAGACCCCTTGCGTTGCAAGGTGACCGAGCGCTCCATGTACCTACCTAGGTAGGTACCAGCCACGGTACGTACAAACAAAGCCACGAATTGAGCCACGGCGCCGCGGCTCAGTTGGTGGAGCTCTGGGCTTCAAGGATGAGCCCTGAGGCTACAGTAATAGTACAAGTAGAGTAACCTCTCTGGGGCGAACCACTCAAGCTACCCCGCTCCTTCCGTTCGTCTCCACGAGTCAATGAGGGCATACCTGGTAGGATAGGCGTACCAGAGACTTGTTACAAGCTCCAGCTTAAGAGACTCAACTCATATAAGCTCTCAATTTTCAAAACATACAAGTTTGTGGCGATAATTTGACATTCGATAT
Source organism: Pyricularia oryzae 70-15 (assembly GCF_000002495.2). Taxonomy (NCBI): domain Eukaryota; kingdom Fungi; phylum Ascomycota; class Sordariomycetes; order Magnaporthales; family Pyriculariaceae; genus Pyricularia; species Pyricularia oryzae. The sequence continues at coordinate 52,990 of NC_017853.1, read as the reverse complement.
TCCAAGATGGCGTCCTCTCTCACACTACAGTCAACTTTCAAGCTGCCCAGCGGTCATGAGATGCCGCTACTCGGATTTGGTGTAGGCTAATGACCCCAATGTTTACATTGACCAAATGATTCGACAGTTGTCCCACTAGTCTGGCCACCATTGAATGTTAATGCTAACTAAACCCAGCTCTGGCAGACGTGAGAACTCTAAAGAGGCTTATGCACTGTGATGCATTCATCAAAAAGCTAACGGTTTTACCGAACAGGCCACCTGACGAAGCTGAGAGGTGTTGCAATGACGCACTCCGTCTAGGCTACCGACACGTGGGTTTATCCCGCCCCGTATTGTACTGGACTCGTCATCTGACAAGCTCACCTTTTTCGGTAGATCGACTCGGCCGCCTCATACCGCAACGAAGGCGGCTGCGGCAAAGCCATCCGAACCTCGTCCATCCCTCGCTCAGACATCTTCTTCACGTCCAAGGTGCGCATCATCACCTATGACGGCGCCAAGGAGCAGGTGGCCAAGACGCTGGCGGAGACGGGGCTCGACTACATCGACCTGATGCTCCTGCACTGTCCCTACGGCGGGTCGGAAAACCGCAAGGGCGCGTGGAAGGCACTGGTCGAGGCGGTCGAGGCCGGCAAGGTCCGGTCCATCGGCGTCAGCAACTACGGCGTGCACCACCTTGACGAACTGGAGAAGCACATGGCTGAGCTCGAGGCCGAGAGACCCGGCGCGGGCGGCGTGCTGAGCGTCGGCCAGTACGAGATTCACCCCTGGTGCGCACGCGACGACGTCGTCGGCTGGCTGCAGAAGCGCGGCGTGGCCGTCGAGGCCTACAGCCCGCTTGTGCGGGGCGAGCGCTGGGGCGAACCCGTCCTGAAGAAGCTCGCGGACAAGTATGGCAAGACGGAGGCGCAGGTGCTGATCCGCTGGAGCCTGGACCAGGGCTTTGTTCCGCTGCCCAAGAGTGTCAACGAGGATCGCATCAAGGCCAACACCGACGTGTATGATTTCCAGCTGACGGCCGAGGAGGTTAAGGAGCTGAAGACGGACGAGTACAAGCCTGTCTGTTGGGATCCAGTCACCAGTGGCCTGGACAACTAGCCTGTCGGTTGTGGTATCTGTTGGCCGAGATCATGGCAATCGCCCAATAAGACCATCGAGACCAGGCGGCAAGCTGGAAATATGGGTTCGCGGGATTTGAACATGTGCATGAACTGGAGTTTTAGTAGCAATAGACGACCTGTAACTCTTGATTGTCACACAGCAATCCAGTTTGAGAGTCCTCTGGAGTTGAGGGGAGGAGCCCGTTAGAACTCTCAAGCCTGACTGGCATGTTCTTGGCATTTGATACATTTCCCGACGTGATCTCCATGTCTGGTGATCCAGCCAAAGCCAAAGCGACAGTATCAAATCCTACAATGTCAATATGTTTGATTTGTTATGCTCCACTGGGAGACATTTCACCGGTGTAGTTTTTGCAAAGGTTTTTGAGCAAACCTGGGGAGAAGGTTTCAACATGGATTGGGGCTTCACCGTCTCTTTCGCAGTTTCACGTGATAATCCATTTTGGGTTCCCCACATCCAATACACCTGCACGTACGTCAAGCGTCCAAGACATCCCCACCCTTGTCCAGTTATGGTTGCTCTTCTCAACACAAATGCCATCCCGTCTTCGCCTGTAGCCGTGGATGGCACACATTTCGATATGCAATTGTTTCACGCGCAAAATGGCAAGTAAGGTATGACAAGGCAATATATTCCTCAGCTACTCTGAAAACGTACAGCAAAACAGAAGCCAGATATGTATTAAGTTCCGTCGCCAATCCCTTCCTATTCACAACACATTATCCACTAGGTATCTATACAAATATTCGTATCATCCAGCCGTCATAGGCTAGTATTCCCCAATTTACTGGAGAGCCATGAATCCGGCAATGGCGCCCAGGACGATGGAGACGCCGAGCTCGGGCTTGGCCAGGGCGGCAGCATTGCCGGTGGGGCTGGGAGTGGCAGAGGTCTGACCAGCGCCGTTGCTGCCACCGTTGCCGCCGTTACCACCGCTACCACCGCCGTTGGTGTTGGTGGGGGTAGGTGTGGCGGTGGCCTCGGTGACGCCAATCATCCTGAAGTTCTCGGTCCTGGTCTGGTTGCCGCCGGTCCAGACGACAGCGACGCTGGGCGAGCAGTTGAGGTTGTCGAGGTTAAGGCCGAGGGTGCTCAAGACGGGCGAGCAGGTGCTGCTGGCGGCCTTGACCGAGCTCCAGCTGGTCGAGGCCCACACGCTCACGTCGGACGACAGCTTGACAAAGTCGGAGCTGACCGACTCGGCCATGGTGAAGGTGCAGTTGGAGTCCTGGAAGACCAGGCCGACGTAGGGGTTCAGGGCGGTAGGGATGGCGGGGAAGTTGCTCTGGAGGGAGCTGAGCGACGAGCCGCATTGGCCGAGAAGCGAGGCGAGGCTCGTCACGCTGCTGAAAGCGCTGTTGGTGGGGGTTGCGGTGGTCTGTTGACGACGCTCAACCTGGGCCAGGGCCGGTGCCTGAGTCGGCTCGGGCATGGCCGAGGAGAGGGCGACCAAGGCCAGAGGAAGGACGGTAGTGAGCTGCATGATGAATAGAGGTTTTTGAGGTTGGTTGTTGGGTGGATCAAAAGTTAATGATGAAGCTCGATGGCTGTAGAGAAGACCTTGCGAGTTGGTGAGTTGATGAGTAGGTGAGTAGGTGAGTAGGTGAGTAGGCGATTGCAGGCTGTGAGAGGCTTGTCTAACAAACGAATTGCAGAATGAACAGGCGGTTGTCAAGTCCTTTCTATACTCTTGTGGAATCGTCGATCTACGATGGCACGGATGATTCGGCACATGGGACAGCATCGGCTTTCGTCATTGAACGGGATCCTATTCGCGATGCTATACCACACAGCCTACCAGATACACGCACGCAGCTGAACAGCTATGGACAAATCGTTTGCCCAGTCTTACACACGTCAAGCAGGTTGTGCAGCAGTGGCGCTGAAAGTCAGCGCAATTCGCCTTGTGATTACGTCAACCAGGATCGGCGCCAAGGCACCGTAGAACCAGCGTCAGCAAGGCACAGTGCTGTGGGTTGTGGGCGAACTCGCCCAGAGCGGCTAACCCGGAGCTTTTGCTGGGGAAGCGTTGGTATTGGCACCAAGACACCTGCAGATCCATCAGCGCCCCCAGACGGCCTGGGACCGGCCTTCCGGCCGCTACTCCATGTTTCCAACTTCCAAGGGATGCATGAGAATTAGAGCGGATTTGGTTGCCTGTTTGACGTGTTCCAATTATACGAAACTTGACGTCTTATTTTCGCTATGATTGGGCTCTACTGTATCGCATTGAGAAATCTGAGGTAAGCGCCTTTTCTTAGCGCGTTGTTTTTTTTTTCTAGCGTCCAGGTGAATCCATTACGCTTTCCCCTCAAGCCCTCTGAAAGGCAACAGGGCGGCATCCTTTCGAATCTGAGGGTCTCGATGAAAATCCGAGTGTGACCCAACATCTCTTGGCGAACGGATCCACATGGACGCAACCACTCCTGATCCATCCTCTACATGCACAGCCAGAATGCAACAACCAACACCAATCCAGAAATGACAACACCATCTGCCGTCGGCCCCTGCGCTCTCCCGGGCGCGGCATTCCCCTGCCCCGCGTCCTGTCCCGTCTCCTGACTGGCTGCCGCCGCCAGCACATATGTTTCCGTTTTGGTCGTCCCCGCTCCGTCACCACCCCCCCTGTACAAAACCGTAGTGGTACCTGCGCATGGCTCTTCGGTAGTGGTGGTGGTGGTGGTCTTGATCGTTGCCGCTATGGTCCTGTTCCTGACCGCACCGCCGCCGTTGCACTTTTCTGCAATCTCGGCGAGTCGCGTCAACGACATGGACCTGTACGAGGTCCTCTCAGCCCACCAGCTGCCAAATATTTTGCTCCACGGGTCTTCGGGCAGCGTCAAGGTGCAGATTGCTGCGTTGCCTCCACCGCTGCTGCTGCTGCTGCCGCTATTCACCTGGTCAAGTATCAGGCGGACCAGCTCCGGAGGCGGCACCGGGAGCGCCTTGCGAAGCGCGTCGACCGAAGATCTGCACTCGCGCACGTCGGCCGTGGCACGGCGGTCAAGCACCGCAGTGACCTGCGCTGCGTCCGGGGCGGCTGTGGAGTGGGTATCGCGCGGGCTGGTTATGCTGGCTTGTTGGTGCGGTGGTGGGGTTGCGGCTAGGCTTGTTGCTGCCACAGCTAAACCGAATGAGAGCAGCGTTTTAAAATGCATTTTTTGAAGGGGTTCTTGATGTTTTCTCCTTTCTGACGGGATATTTGGCAGATAAAAAGAATGAAATAACGAGATTGTGGCTAGCAGAATGGCTTGATGCTTTCGTTTCTTGTGCTTGTTCTGCACCGATGACTTGTGAAATGGCCTACTTGAGAAAGATGTATGACCGGGTCAGGCATTTATACTCCCCGCGAGAGGTGATTCTTGAAATTTCCGCTGGCTTTTCGGTGAGGAATGCATGATACTCACTCAAATGCGGTGAACGCGCTCAAGGGATTTTCCATTGCCACCTCCCGCTGGAATTATGCCCGGTCCGGCACGTTGGAATGCTTCTACAAAAGTGTTTCAGCATGATTCGGCGCCCCAGGCCGGTATGGAGCCGAGGGAAAGGTCTCGGGCATGTCTATGAAGGGATCAGTCAAGAAAACGGGGTGGCTAGACGTCGACATGTCTTGTCCATATCCAAGTCTAGACCTGGGCAAGTGAATGGGGCGAATGGCTGGGAAGCACTGGCGAGTATCATGTTGTTTTAAATAGTCTTCCAGTTGTAATATATAACACTATAGTATTGATCTCGGTATTTATTGCTCACACAATGTCCGTGATGCGCTGATGAATATCCCTCCGTGCCTCGTACAGCTAACGACTGGTACCAGTTGTAACGATGATTGCACCCAGAAAGAGATAGAGCTTCAGCATGAATCAATAGGAGCTACAGCATCCAGGAAAACACTGTTTGTTGTCCCAACAAAGTCGCTAAATAGGGTTGTCAAGTAGTACGGGGCCAAAAGGACCTGCCACTGAACGAAACGATACCGGTTTATTATCCAGTCACACCAAATTATTGACAGATTCTGACAGTTTTGCAACAAAACAAACTCAGCGCATTCACTAGTCTAGTGGAATCTGACTTTTAAGTCGTCCATAGTGGTTGAGCAGGTCCTTTTGTTCTCTTTTTCCTCCACCTCGATCGGCCGAACACCCATAAAACTACTCAGTCGTGAACACGCCGCTAGACAAGGCCACTTTTGCACCGCGTGGTCGCGCTGCTATTAAAGCGCCAAGACTGCTGGCTTTGCTTGAATGATCTTGGCATCACCGTTGCCGGCCAGTGAATACCTGTACCTGGACGCAACGGCGGAGGGAATCCCGGCCCCAGTCTAGACCATTTTGCTTGGGGCTGAGGAGCGCGGGAAACCATTTCGCCAGCTTGTGGTGCCACTTTTCCTAACCATTGGATTGATATTTATATTAGGTTTAGGTTAAGGATTTTCAGCTTTCAGATACCGACTTTAATCAAATATCACTGTAATGAGCAAAATCAAGAAGTACGGGAGATATTCAAGAGACAGGAGATAGTAGAGACCGCTACTCAAAGTGATCATACAGCCCAAGTTGGGGGCCATCTTAGCGCTTGTAGACTTTTACATGCGAACCACAACCTGGTTCAAAAAGGGGAAAACAGTATCGACACTCCTACAAGACTTGCACCGGCATGGCACCCCGTGACAAAGATCATCATGTGCAGGAACATAAGGTAGATAGATATATCTGTGCGCCCTTCCAACCTTCGGCACCAGCGAATGACCTAAACAAGCCACACTAACGGACCGGCATCCGCCATGTGGAACGCCACACCCTAACGGACCGGAATTCACCATGTGGCACTGCTCCCAACCAAGCCCGCAGGGACAAGACTCGTCAAGCTTATGCAAGGGGAAAGCTGACGCCGCACTAACGTCCAGGACCAGGCTGGCGCTAACAAGGGGTGAAGAAAAAATAAGGTCGTCTCAGTCAAAACCGTTCTGCCCTTGTACCTGCTGAGGCTGTTGGCCCGTAGAGCCGGCGACAGACTATTCTACCCGAGAAAGCAGGGGGCAAGGGGGGTAGATCTTTATCTCAAGCCTGGACGTGAAAGTTGACGGGTGTTTGGGTTCCAGACTGGCCCCTAAGTTGGTTGTATTTAGCACGTAGCGCCCGCAGCTGAGCCACGCTCACGTCTGGACAAATCTTAATTGCACAGCTGAGGATTTGAAGTAATCTCCTTTCGTCCTGCAGGAAAACCATCGACCCCTCGGGCTCCTTTTATTTGAACTTGATTGGCAGCATCCTTCGTTTGTGTCAGTTGCCAACCTTCATCAGCTTGATGGGAGCACGTTGCTGTGTCCGCCGTTCTTTTTTTTTTCTTTTTTTTCTTTTTAATTCTCCTTCTGCAAGCCTGCAGCCCATCTTCCCTGAAAGAAAAGTGAAAAGGACACAAAGTGTGCCACTTGGGCAACAATGTTTGCATCTCTCGTGCCCGACGCACTCCGGCGAGGGAGACGCGAGTATTTTGCCCTCCCGGTTCTGACAGGGGACAGCGACGGCGAGAGCAGCAGCGATGCATACGCCGAGAAGAGCAGCTCGAGCGAGGAGGAGCGAGTCTCGGTCGACGACACTCTCATCGCCGACAGCCTTACTGACAGCCGCATTCTCGACTTTGGCAACGACGAGAAGGTCTTTGCTTCGCAAAATGCCCCATGGGGATTCCATCCCAAAGTATGGGCGGTCCTGGGCAAACTCCGGGTCTTGGCTCCAAGCTTCCTGGTCCGCGAGGATGGCGACAAGCCACCAGTGCGGCTGCATCCGAGTGCTTGGCTCGGTGAGAGACTGTCCATGCTCCTGCCATCTCGTGACACAAGGAAACTAAACTAACCATGGACCTCTCTTACAGATGGCCTCCGCGGCACGGCAGCCTTCCTTGTGGTATGGCATCACTCGTCGCTGGTCTACTTCAGCTGGCGAGTCCACGACGGCTACGCATCCTCCCCGGGCGCGGATTGGCTGCACCTCATCCAGCTCCCCATCATCCGGCTGGTCATCTCGGGCGCCCCGCAAGTCAAAATCTTCTTTGCCATCTCGGGCTATGCACTCTCATACAAGCCCCTCAAGCTCGCCCGCGCGGGGAGGTTCAATGAATGGGCCTCTGCCCTGAGCTCGTCCGTCTTCCGCCGCCACCCGCGCCTCTTCCTCCCCGCCGTCTTCATCCTCTTCTTGGGCACCTTGGGCGGTTGGTTCCAACTCTACGGCGGCCAGGGCGCAACCGGGGGCGACAATTGGAACTCACACGTCGCCGTGCCCGTCCGAGCGCCGCCCTACAAGGAGGCTCTCGGCGAACAGTTCGCCCACTGGGGCCGCACGGTCCTGTCCATTACCAACCCGCTCGCCACGGACCTGCGCCGGGGCGCCACCCCATACGACTGGAACCTGTGGACGTTGCCTATGGAATTCGATTGCTCCCTGGTTGTCTTCCTCTGCCTGGCCGCCTTTGCGCGCCTGAGATCCGTGCCCAGGCTGTTCCTCACCGCTGCCGTCGCTGCCTACGCCCTGTGGTACACGCACTGGGCCCCGTTCCTGTTCCTAGGGGGTATGTTCATCTGCGACCTGCACTTTGAGCTCGAGGACGCGGGAAGCGCCATGGCCGCCACGCCGCTCCCGTCCGTCACGCAGCCGGTCCTCGCATCCGACCGCCGAACTGGCTTCTGCGCCCGGTGGAGGAGGTCCTTGGATCGCCTGGGCGCCCGCGCAGCATCAGCTCTGCCCAGGACCGTGACAGAGACGACCGCGCGGGTCGCAGCCTCGCCTGCCTTCCCCAAGGCGCTATGGACCGCGTCGCTGCTCACATCGCTGTGGCTGCTGTCGGTGCCTGAGAACAACCGGGGCGGACGAACGAGCCCCTTTTACATGGTGCTGACGTCTCACATCCCGGCCAACTACGGGCCGGACGAAGAGAACCACTGGTGGCTGTCGCTGGGCGCGGTGCTGCTCGTCTTCACCATAGATCGTGCGGGCCCATTTCTGCAACGTATATTTACAAGCCGTCCGGCGCAGTACCTGGGCAAGATATCCTATGCGCTGTACCTAGTCCACGGCCCTATCGTCTTCTCGCTAGGCTGGCACCTGGGCAGGTGGTGCACGGCGCTGACGGGTAGGGAGACGACGGCCGGGTGGGGTGCGGGGGTCGCGCTGGCGTATCTTGGCTTGTGGCCGGTGCTTTTTTGGGTCGCTGACATCGCGTCGAGGTTGGTTGATGTCAAGAGCGTCGAGTTTAGCAAGTGGTCCTATGATAGAATGGTGAAGAAGGTGATCTAGTTCAGATGAGCAGTGTCATTTTGTAGAATAATTTGTACAGCGTGTAGTTCTTTCACCAGGTGGATATCTGCCTCAGCTATCAAAATTCTCTTTGTCGACGGACCTTTTCCTTTGAAAAATTTCTTTCTTGACGCGTCGTGTATGGCGTATCGATGTATTGATGGCCAGAGTAGATGTGTTCATAGTGGAGTTGCATAGAACCGAATCCCCTGGGGGGTTGATGGCAACTTTTCCCTTCTATTCTAGCTTTTCCACACCACTGTTATGCACGAACTACAATAGATAGACCTTTTTTTATCGGTACACAGACCTGCCCTCGTTCGCCCCAAACTCTCAGCTCTGCGTCAGCTGCTTCTTCATCTCGCCCTTTATCCTCGTCACCGTGCCAGCACCACCGTACACCATCCCCGTGTACACCATCGCCACGCTGGCGCCCGCATTCAAAACCGCCAGGGCCTGCTCCCCATTCGTGATACCGCCCGTGGCAAAGATCACCTTCTGCTCGTCCCGCTCCTTCTTCGTCGGCGGCGGAACAACGACGGCCGCGGCACCAGCCTGTGCGGAGACCTCCTCCATATTAGCACCCGCCTCGACCGCCGCCGCGGCAGGACGGCCGGCTCCGGAGCTAAACGAGTGCCCATCCAGCGCCTTGCGGTACTTGGCCACTAGCGACATCGTTCGGTCGAACAGGGCCGGGCCGGAGAAGCCGCCCGTCTCGTGCAGGTTCTCAACCTCCTTGCCGGACAGCACTATGCGCGGGGGGATGACGTCGCGGCGCTTGGTCGTGTTGCCGACGATGACGCCGTCCACTCCGCTGCCCCACACAGCCTCCACCACGCCCTCGACCTGCGCGTCCGAGTCCTCGTCGGGCGAGACCTTCACCATGACCCGAGGCGGGTCGGCCGCCCTGCCGCACCGAGCCGCCGCGGCCTTGGCCTCGCCCACAACAGCCGACAGGATGCTTGCCAGCGGGCCCGAGCGCTGCAAGTCCCTCAGACCGGGGGTGTTGGGGCTGCTGACGTTGACGACGAGCACGTCGGCGTAGGGCGCGAGCCGCTCGACGCATCGCGTGTAGTCCCTGGCCACCGCCTGGATGTCGGCCTCGTCCGTCTCCTTGGCCTTTGCCACCTGCACGCACAGCAGCCTGCCGGGAGCCAGGGAGCCGACGGGGACGCCCGCGCGGCCCTCCAGCACGTCGGCCTCGGTCAGGCCGTTTTCGCGCGCAAAGGACCGCAGACGGGCGCGGAGGGTGCGGGCGACAGCGTCGGCGCCTGCGCTGTTGAGCCCGTAGCGGTTGACCATGCCCTCGAGCGTGGGGACGCGGAATACGCGGGGCTGCGGGTTGCCCTTTTGCGGGTGCGGCGTGATGCCGCCGACTTCGACAACGGCTGGGCCGACGGCGAAGAGGGCGTCGGGGATCTGGGCATCCTTGTCGAGGCCGGCGCTGATGCCGACGGGGTTGGCTAGCCTGCGGCCGAAGACGGTGACGCCTAGGATCGGCTCGTCCGACGCGACGGTGCGATCGCGGATGTGCAGTCCCATGTTGAACATGGCCTTCATGGCCGCGGTGCCAAAGTGGTGGGCATCCTCGGCGTCAGGGACAAGGGTACGCAGCAGCGGCGGGACGATGTACCGGTGCAGGAGGTTGGCGCGGGTGTCGGTCGCGTATAGGTATGTTGCATAGGCAGTCACTGCTGTCGCTGCCGAGTAGAGGAAGACGCGGGCGCCTGGGCTAAGAACAGAGGATTGCACAGGCGTTTCGGAGGATGGAGGAACTGTCGAGGCGTGTCGCCGTGGGGGCTGGAAGCGAAGTCGTCCGGCATTGTGGAATGATGGCGTGGAGCGAGAGAGACGCAGAATGCGAGAGTGAGATGCCATCTTGTCCGCCTGGGAAGAGGTCCCTAGCCTCTCTGCCAGCAGTTGGAGGCAGAAATGAAGATTAAGAGCAATTGGGTATCAATTGGCCAAGTTGGTTGGCTGAATTGAATTGGCTTATGTGGATTAAGGAAGCTTCAATGGTCGCTTCCAAATAAGCGGGAGCTTTTGCTTGGCCTGCCGGGGTTTTCCGCCCAGGCCCCGCAATGACCTCGGTCCGTGTGAATTGGATCGAAGACTGTGGAAACCCTTCCCTGTTGATGGGCCAAAAGCGGTTGTATTGCTGTTGTGTTTTAGTTCAGGTTTTGATTCTAATATGAAATGGTTTGGGAATTTTATACCTCTTGCTAAGCTAGTGCAGTTGGCGGGTGCAACACCCGTCAGATTCAAGTGAAACTTTGACGAAGCCAAGCAGGCTTGCGAATAAATATCAACAGAAAAAGCGAGAACAAAGGTGTATCTATCTGTCTATTCTATGCCTAAACCGACCATTCGACGGACGAGGCGAAATCTGTAAATAAAAAGGAATATTGCGTCTCGCGCTGGGTATATCCATCCATCATCCCTAAAGCATCAAACAGCACGCATCCTGGAGCATAAAGACGAGTCCGCCATCTAGAAACAAATGAAAAAGTCCCAACCGTCAACGACCTTCCTGCTCTGCCGCAGTAGCCATCGCAGCCCCTTGAGCCATCCTCGCCGCCGCACCCGGCAGCGCAGCCTCGATCGCCGCTGCCGTCTCGGCGGCCGCCATTTCGGCCTGTCGGTTCAGATAAGCCAGGTACGTCTGCCAGCCCACGGCGATGACACCAGCGAACGCGCTCCTGTACTCGGGTGCGATGAACGTGAAGCTGAATGCCGTCACGGCCGGCCACAGCTTGAGCGAGTTGACGATGCTGGTCGGTACGGCGCGGCGGATGCGGTCGACGATGTCCGACAATGAGCCACCGGACAAGAAGGACTGCATTCCAAAGAAGTAACTGTTGAAGAGGGGCGTGAAGAAGGTTTGGTTGATGGCGATCTTGGTAGCGAGCGAGAGAAGCTTGGAAGAGTAGTTGAAGTTGTGGGAGAGGAACATGAACCTAGAACGGGCCGGAAGCAATGTCAGCATGGCAGGATCCGGCAAAACAACGATGGGCGGACGGCAACAGGCCATCGCCATTTGCCTGGCAAGCGCTTACCACTTGTAACTAGGTATGGACGATACCGTCCCGATAACCAGTGACCGCACCGTCCTCTTCGGGTCGTACTCGTCATCCATGCTCTGTGCGGACAGGTCGGCGCAAAAGTAGATGGCGAGCGAGGTGCACAGCTGCGTGACGTACGGGCGCCTGCGCTGCGCTCTTGCGTAGGCCCCGGCGGCCCGCGTGATGGGCCCCAGCCGCTGCCACCATTGGCGCGGCGCCGGTTCCGGGACCGGCGGGACGGTATTTGGTATCGGGATCTGAACTTCCTCCGGCGGGGGCGTGCGCTTTTCCGCCTTTTTATTCTGCTTCGTCGATGCGCCGCGACGCTGGAGCGGACCATGCGCATGGAGACGAGCGCATGGTTTGGGCCGGTGTCGGAGCAAGGCGTTCGGCCGACATTGGGCAAGGCCGGTTCGGTACAAACGGAGCGCCTCCATTTTGAAAGAGGTATGTTTGTTTGCTGGGTATGAATAACTTGAGGTCGGGAATGGCCCGACTTTTTGTTTAGGATATCATGATACTGATTTGAGGTGGCCTGGAGGTTTGGTGCAAAGAGTCACAAGCGAGTCACACGCGACCAGATATGGCGGATCTGTTGTCTTGATCTGATGCGCGTGGGGTTTTATTTCGAGGTGGGAACTTACCCCCAAGAAAAAAATCTTAATCGATTGGCCCAGCAATGATCGGCATATGATCGGACTTTTACTCGGTTGCGCGTGAGACCGAGAACCCGCGCAGCTTATATAATCAGCATGTCAAAGCCACCTCTCAGCCATCAATCGTTTTCCTTCAAATCGAGATTGCGCGCTGGAAATAAGTGGCTTTGCTCTGCATGCAGGAGGGCTCACTTTAATACGGGTTACTTTGAGTTTGGTTGATTGAACTTTTCTTCTTCGCTCTTTCTTCACATGTCAAATATCACTAAACCATCAAAGAGGTTGCGCCACGCGCCTTGCTATTTCTTTTGACCTAACCCACGTGGCGCTTACTGAATTGAAAGCACACCAGTTTTGAGAGGTCATCAAACAGCTTTCCACGGCAGCTTATGGAGAATCTTCCATCTGACAAACCCTTGCCAACCCCTAATTCAACAGTTCGTAGGCCTCGAATTTTGGCGAGTATCCTGATCATGATTTTATTACTGCACGTGATACTAATGATAATCCTACCATATTGGTCGGTCTCTCTTTGATGCCTACCTATGTACCTAGGGTACCTACCTACATAGGCAAAACTTTCACAGGGTACCCTATTCCAGCTGGATAGGCAGCCACCCCACTTCTACTTTCGTTCTTCTTCGTATTCAAGTCAGTGAAAATCCAGGAGCAGCCAATTTAATGTTTTCCACGCATTCTGGCACAACTCGTTCGTCTCTGGACAGTCGTTATGACGGATTTACCGTAAGGCCTTCACATAGTCAGATACAGTGCCTCCATAGCCCAACTACTTCACTTACTCCAGTTCAGGGCAATGGTGTGGCGGGCGGTGGTCTGGGATGATCGTCGACCCCGTTATCACCCGCGGCCGATGTCTTGCCTCTGGCTCAGGGCGGCACTCCGTTGAGAAGATCATGCTCAACTATGGTGCAAACCAGCGTAACAGTTCCTGCCATGATGTACTTGACACCAGGGACTTGCATCTCGTCCTGACCCTCCTGAGCTAAGATTATCAGCCGCTCCCCGACCCTCTGCTGGAAGCCGACGAAGACGCTTTTCCCGAATCAAGTTTGCAGGAACAGATTGATGAGAGCACGCAGCTCGTCAATCCTCATGCCGTTCTTGCGCACGCACGTGTAAGCAAAAAGAACGTTGCTGGTGCCCAGCTGTACCACGGCCAGCAGCTCGTCGCGGTCAAACGACGTCGCCAGGCCGCCCGGGACTTGGTTGTACGGGCCGGCCGTATGTGTACTTGGGCTCCTCGAGCAGCATGACCGTGAAGTTTGGCCCCGAGTTGAGCAAGCTGGTGCCGACTTCACTCATCAACGTCGCTTACGCATTTGCCTGAGTGTATCGTCGGGAGCGAAATCACATTCGTCGTCACCGAGGTTGACCCAACGTTGTACTGATCGAACCTCTCCAGGCCGAGCGGCAGGCCCGGCAGCCATGGTCGCTGTCATGTGGCAGCACATCGTGGAACTTGTGTGAGTTTGTACGAGCTTGTGCAGACGAAGAATCCGCCGTTGGTTAGTACAAGGGAATATCTGGAGGGTTCAAAGTTATTCCTTCCTTGTGTACTCGTCTGGTCGCGTGATGCCCGCAGACGGGCGAACGATGCTGGTCAGTGGTGCGTCAGTTGTGGATGACCGCAGCAATGAAAATGCCGTTGGCATGCGTATTTTGGAGGATCTTTCGAGCGCCAGGGTTCATGGCTATAGAGCGGTGGCTCTCCCATCCTGTCCTTGTGGAGCTGGTGTGCAACGGCGCCAGTTGTACTTGGCTGGAGGGCTTCGTATGGGACTGCGGCAGCAGAAACAGGCATAATTCTCAAGCAAAAATAGAAGAGGCATGTTTCTGAGTAATTTCCAAATGTAAATGATAGACAACGGAATATCGGGCCTCATTTGGTTTGAAAGTTGGGTTCAAAGCGATATAGGAAAACACATTGTTTGGAGGTTGACGTTCTGCTGTTGCCTCATCGCTCGAATAAACTTAGGGATGCCACAAGTCTCATGGCACTTTCGGATTTATTTTTTCGGCAGTGGTAACTTGCCCGAGCTGAAACGGTACTTCTCACATCCGAGTAACACCGGAAGGGATGCACTATAGAACAGGCGACAGACTGGCATGTTGCCCAGTCCAACAGTGACTGCAATGACTGCATACTGAAAAAGCTCCAGGCGTGCCACCTTATCACTGCGATTGCCACAGCTGACAGATTGCTGCTTAAGGACAAGCCCCCAAAGAAGAGTGACCAGAGGAGACGCGGCCAAAGGGCCCATCTCCACCAACAAGCCCAAACGCAAGGTACGGTTGGCGATGACGGTTTCTAGATGCGCTGGCTCTGATGGCATCGTATACTAATCGGTCCATGTGTACGGTTAGGTGAGGCACAAAGGCAACAAGTCTTTACAGTGAAGGTAGCATCTGCGTGGGGCAAAAAGAAGGTCATGCTTAATTAGGAGCCCTTTCTGATTCATTACGTGGCCCAAACCCAAAGCAACGTGGCCGTCAAGTCTAGACCCTGCTGAGGTGGAGGCAGTCGGAGAGTTTAAGAGGGGCGAGCGGTTGCTTCGGCCACTTGAAACTATTATGGTTGTGTTGCTTTGGTATGGATTTATTTTGGGTTAGCACAAATTTGACATCTTGACTGGTGAGCGAGCCTGTCGCGAGCAAAACAAGTCAGCCACTCTTCGGGATGAGTTCTCGAGTATAGGTCAAGCTCCAGTTCCAAAAATACCCAGGGAGCATGTTCGCATCGCCAGAATCGACTCCCCCTCAACTCCAAAACCAATCCTCTGTCCGTTTCAGACACTACCCAAAACAAATACCCTCGCTAGACGTGGCGGGGAGATCTTGCTATCCTTATTGCAAACAAGCTTTGTCAAGCTTCGGGACCCTTGCCAAGCTTGTCACGCCCCGCCTAATTTAGAACATTTACCAGCGTCGTGGTGCTCAACAACCAGGGATGACACTTGCTGGGGGCCGTTCCATCCCGAGTCACGGCCTCTGCGTATGCGTGCGTAACCCCTTTCCTCCGATGTGTGGAGATGAGTCGCCTTCGGGTCTTTACGGTTCGGATGGGGATGACTAGGCGCCAAGAGATCAGACCGATCTCGTTTGTGAATCAAACTTGGCATCCAAATGGATGGCAGGTGAATTATCTGCAAATGATCTACATGTCTGCCGTCGATTGAAAGAAGATGCCTGTATAGGTTATTCATATCCATTTTTTCTGGCTAATCCCTAGTTGGACCACCTCGCTTGCATAGCCCCGTCGCCCCCGAACGCGCATGTTTATCGGCATCTGAGACGACTGAGCCAACTGAGATAATCTGCTCAAACAGGGGCGTTGGACATGTCACTTTGAATATTTCTTTTTGGGAGCTTGTTTTGTAAATGAAATTGTGTAGCTGGAAAGGGGATGTCGCACTGGCTGGTGGTGGTATTGGTTTCGGTTTCCACCCCCCGTAATATGAGGCCTATCCATTAATGCGCTAGTTTTGTGGGGTCGCAATCTGACGAGGAACACCTTGTCATGATAGCGTATACGAGGTGCGCTGAGCTATCCTCTTTGTGTTGTACTGTATTTTCTCTGGTTCTAGACCTTCGAGGCCAAACTATATAAGGCTCGTGGACATACACCCCTTCATCCTCTTTTCTCGCTTCTCTTCTCCATCCACAACTCCAGCTTTCAGTTCTTCAACACACTCTCCTTCTTTGCTCACTTCACTTCATTCGTTAGGCCGGTCCTTTCAATCTTTTTTTCAAACCACCACCTTCATTCAAAATGCAGTTCAGCAGCGTCTTCCTCATCGCCTTTGCCACCGTCGCCGTCTCGGCCGGTGAGCTTCGCATGGTCCGCCGCGAGAAGCCCGCAAAGGTAGGAATCAGATGCCCGCTCTCATCGTACGATCAGTGATTCTTTCGGGACGGTTTGGCTAACTTTGAACACTTGATAGGTCCTCGCTGGCAACCCCACCATTGAGATCACCGGCACTGGTGTCGACGACGTCAAGGCCAAGCCTGACGCTTGCGGAACTGGTAAGCAATATTCTTCCCTGCAATCCTGCTGGAATTCGATTGAGAAATATAAATGCTGACAAACATGCTCCTCCTCAGTCACCCCCACGGGCCAGAACCCCCAGACCGTCTGCATCAAGAAGGTCACCGCCACGGGATTCGATGCTACTGTCAAGGACAAGGTGACCAACAAAGTTGAGAAGTGCACGGTGGAGGGCAAGGAGGGCGCCTGCGGTACTGCTGGTGCCGGTGCCAAGCTGAGCAACCTGGCCGACGCTTAAAAGAGAGGACTTATCTCATTGAAGATATAAAATGTTCTCACCAGGGATTCTCGAAACAGCTCATCAGGAGTGGGCGTCGAGGGATGAAAACTGGGATCTTGGAACATAATTCTTGGTAGCTGAGAGCACCATGGGCTATCTGCTATCGCAATTAGCTCTTGACAAACTAATAAAAGCTCGGTTACTTGGACATGCGCGCACTTGAATGACTTGACCGCAGCCTTCTCTCATTTGCACTATAATGATATTGCTGATAGTAACAATGGTTACCATTTGATGTGGTGACTCGGCCTGCACCGGGTCAAGGTTTTGATGACCATTGAAATTTACAAAGAATCGAGAAATAATTTTTATTTACTAGGGATCCCTTGCACTCCCCATGCTTCTCACTTCGTATCTGCTAGTTGGTTTGCTATCAAGGATTCCCTCGCCTCGTCTTCATCTGATCTACTATGTGAAAAGCTCATTCCCAAAGACAACAGCCAGCTCGGATACACTATTGTTAAACTGTTTCCCCGCCTGGTCTATTGGATTTGATAATGACCATGTTGATGACCACGAGACCAGTACGCATCGTATGAGATTAGGTTGCCGTAAGGGATTGGTTCGATCGATTTCCACTGCTTCTTGCTTGAACTTTTGATGGCAAAACGTGTTTCGATCCCTTCCGTGCGAACATAATATATGAAGCCGTTTTGCCTCCCCTGAAACTTGGTGTCGAGAGTACCCCAGTCCGCCGAAAATATGGCACCTTGTTGAATGCCTTGTTGGCTTTTAATTGTATCCAGATTGCTTTCCGTGGCGAAATAAAGCCATTTAGGAGCAGAGTTGGCAGCTGCGGTAGCGCTAAAAAGAGACGAGAGCAAAGCCAGGGTGAAAGCCGAACCGCGCATTTTCGATAAGTCAAGGGTGAAGAAAGTATAGGATGGAAGAGGTTAAAATGGACTGATCAGAGAAAGTAAATGTTAAACCGGAGGTTATGCGTGTCGAAAGGGGGAGAAAGGTTAAAGTAGCTCGTTACCCCAGATAGCCTTTTATAAAGTTTGAACATGTCTATTTTAAACCTTAATATAATCTTTGTGGAAAAGCGCCTCTGAGACTATCCGGCGGAGGTCCCCGGTTTAGGTCAATGGTTACCCGAAACTACAAACTAAGTCCCATCATTTTACAAAGTAATATTACTAGCTCGCAAAGATGATCTTTTTCGAAATATGATAGCCTAATAGGGGTCTCCAGTTAATAGCATCGGGAATCACCGGCGCTTTATGCAAACAGCAAAGCGCCGGCGGACCCGAAACCAGAATCCACAACGTAACCGGTATATAAACTGGAAATTCTTATTGCCTTTTGCCAGAACTTTTCACTGGGTAATAATTGATACACTGTACAAATATAAGAAAGCGGTTATTAACATAAGTACTTGCTTTCAAAGCTGGCGTTCCTACCGCAGACTAAAGCTTTTAACATTGGCTAACGTTGCGTACCCCCTGTTCGGCACCCCCCCTGTTCGGCACCCAAAAATAACAACACTTTTATTTTTATCCTCCAACTTCTATTATAAATATCTCGATGAATCTGTCACTTTTGGATTTACTTTTTTCTGATTTTAATTCTCCATTTTCCAATGAAGCAATATACTGAAAAACAGCTTATATCTGCAATTAACGACGTCAATAATGGCAATCCAATTGCAAAAACCTCCCGAAAATGGGGAATACCTAGGTCTACACTTCAAAGTCGACTTAAAGGTTCTCAACCTTATAAAAAAGCACAAAGCCCTTTTCAAAGGTTTTCCACGGAACAGGAAAAGCATTTGGCTGATTGGGTACTTACCCAAACAGCTTTAGGGCTTCCGCCAACGCATCAAGAATTACGCTTTTTTGCCGAACGAATTCTTCAAGCCGCCGGAGAGACAAAAGGCCTTGGAAAACGTTGGATAACTCGTTTTTTGGCTCGTTATCCAATCCTTAAAACCCAAAGGCCCCGTCGAATAGATAACGCCCGGGTTAATGGCGCTACTACGGAGGTAATTAAATCTTGGTGGCTTTATATTACGAACCCGGTTATTAACGCTATTAAACCGGAAAACCGTTGGAATATGGACGAAACCGGTATAATGGAAGGCAAAGGATCTAATGGCCTAGTATTAGGGCTTAACGGGATCCGGCCGTTGCAACGAAAAGAGCCCGGAACGCGTGGTTGGACGACTATAATCGAATGTATATCGGCTACGGGCGTTGCCCTCCCTCCCCTCGTTATATTTAAGGGAAAAAACGTACAACAACAATGGCTTCCCACGGATTTAAGCCCTTTCGATAATTGGCAATTTCATGCAACCGAAAACGGGTGGACAAATAACCAAACGGCTATCGAATGGTTAAAAAAGGTGTTTATTCCGTATACCCAACCTTTAACCCCTGAAAAGCGGTTATTAGTTTTGGATGGCCATGGATCACATATAACGGACGAATTTATGCTTCTTTGCTTGCAAAATAATATTCAACTCCTATATTTACCCCCTCATTCGTCACACGTTCTTCAACCATTGGATCTATCGGTTTTTGGGCCGTTAAAAGAAGCTTATCGACGTCAACTTGGATTTGTTAGCCAATTTTGCTGTTCAACAGTTATTGGAAAACGAAATTTCCTACTTTGTTATCGAAAAGCCAGATTAAAAGCATTTATAGCAAAAACCATTCAATCTGGTTGGCGTACAACGGGGTTATGGCCGGTAAACTTGGTTAAACCACTTTTAAGCCCTTTTTTGTTAGAAAATAGCAACGCCAACGTTATAAAAGATAAAAACAACGGTTTGCAAAGGGATAAAACACCGGAAAGCCCAGCCCAAAAAATTAACGACCCGTCTTTACTTATTTGGAAAACCCCTAAAACGACCCGAGATATCCGACTTCAACTGCAAAAACTTTCCCAATCCAACAAAACCAACGCTACTTCACGTCTTTTATTTGCAAAAGTCCAAAAAAGCTTCGAAGCCAAAGATACCCTTTTGGCTAGCGCCCAGCAAAAAATCAGCTTATTGGAAGCACAACTGGAGGCAATACGGCCGGTTAAAAGGAGGAGGGTGGTTCCGGATCCAAACGAGCTTTTGGTTAACAAACAGAACATTATTGGATTGCAGGAAAAGGATATAGAAAATTTGGAACCTTTAGCTGATGAAGAAGAGGTTAATGAACCGGAGAAGCGTGAAAACGATTGTATTTTTGTCCGTTGATAATTTTATATTTAAATCAGTTTATAAAAGTAGGCATTTCGTTGTTAGATTTTCAGGGTGCCGAACAGGGGGGGTGCCGAACAGGGGGTACGCAACGTTAATTGAAATAAAACCAATTAAGGGGTTTAAAAGCTTTTAAGGTTGCGCTGTGTAATTCATTCCTTATTATAAATTCGCAAGATCATACTTTCCTGCAACCGTCGTTTTTGAACTTTTCGTCAAAATTTGTGTCGGTTGTGCGTATTTCCGGGTAGTTGTAATAGCGGCATCACGTAACTTGTATTACTATAAATGGAGAGAGAAAAAGGGCTTCAAGACTGCTTTCCTTTACCCTCCATCCTGTCTTCCTTTATCGTTAAAAACAACCCCTTTTGGATATTTAATAGTTGTAAGGCCTTTTGGCCACCCTTGAACCACTTTCAACCAACAAAAGATTAATCTCAAGCAATTGAAATTAATACTTATTTTTCCCTCTTAGCTCGACACATACACTGGGAAACCTTCACACCATATAACAACTTGTTATAAGTTTTGCTCCTGTTTGTAACGCTCAAAAGGACTTTAAAATTATGAGAACAAGGAAACTACTCAAGTGTTCTATATTATAATGAAGGTCGTACAACGAAGTGATGCAAAAGCCCGTCCTATACAGACGGCTTTGCGCACTTTGTGCACCATGCATCCGTCCGACGCCTAGATCACGGCTCCCTTGTCGCGTGTTAAGGGCCAGAAATGACCTTTTATACCTTGATTCGGGTCCGGATCTTTTTTTTTTTATCCGCAAGTATATCCATCGCTCAGTGCGACTTTCTTCCAGTGGACAGCGACATGTACGCTTCCTGTATTTCGCCCGAGTACCCTTTCGCTACCGGAGCGGGTCCGTGAACAGTCAACTCTCCCGTCATGAGGTCCATGGAAGCTGCAAAACTTTTAAGCGTAAAACGTCGACGGATCTTCTTCCCATACACATCCTTGATAGTGCAGTCCTTTGCCGTTATGAAACTACCGCTTAAATTTTCAATTGCGAATGCGTATAGCTCGCCAGGCCGCGCCGTGTAGAACTTCCAAAACAGGTCGCCTTCTAGTAGTTGTACGAGGCACACGGGGACTTGTTGTTTCTGCTCGCCGCTTTTGGGGCTTGTCGGTCCAGCAGCGGCACCCGATGACCCGGCGACGGGGCTGGGCGGCCTAGCAGCGGTGTTGGAATGCCCGGCAACAGGGCTGGGCGGCCCAGAAGGTCGCGCAGTAGCATTGCCAATGTAAAAAGCCAGAGTAAAAATGGCGGCGGTAAAAGTGTTGCTCAAGCGCATGATGTGAATGATGTGTTTGTATATTGTATAACAACTGGGGAAAATGCTTCTGTTGGTAGCAAAACCTATTTACTTTTTGACTTGTTCTAGTAGTGGTGGAATAGAAGTCCATTTTATATACGGAAAATACCCAACTCGTAAAAAAAAAAACATAACATCTATTATAGAATTTCAACCGGTATTCCGGCACGTTCACGTCTGTTCAAGTTCCGGCTCTATTCATAGACAGTCTGCGGTATTGTCCAGCTGAATACTATGGTGGTAGGGGTAAAAATCCCTCCCATGGTACAGTTGCGCAATTGTGTGGGCCTCATAGGTATTTCCGGCTTTGATAATAATTTTTGAGAAATAATAAATTCAGGTACTTGAAATCCCCCGCGAACAGTGAAGTTGGTGAAGGCCCACGCATAGACGTACGGTAACAGGGGAGGGATTTTTTTCGCACGATACCATAGTAGTTGTGCTAAAAGTAAGTACTACTAAAGAAAAACAACAGACAACCAGGGAAATGCTGCTGAACAGCGGCAGAAACTTTTTGAGTTTAGATTTCTGCCCAAAGTCAGGTGAGCCTTTGGATAGCAGAGCTAGGCCCGACTCATGGCACATTCGGGGATCTCCGAGTTTTTGTATATCCGTCAGGCGCAGCAGGTAAATGCGGGTCCCGTTTCCTTGGCATACCGGGCACACAAACAAAGGCCTCGCCTATATCATGTTACTCCATAAATAACGTCCTTTTGTTTTTCAACCTGTTTATGGAAAAACCTTCTAGATACATCGTTGACGATAGAAATAGCTGCCTAAATGTGAACTCACATAAACCTACGCAATGAAATCACAGGGTAAGCCTTTCGACTGGAGGAGTAGAGGTATTGATGGATTTCAAGGTTTGAAGTTATGTGAATAGCAAATCAATCTTGCAGTAGGGAGAGAGGCAGTGATTGTATGAGGCAGTAAGCACCCGTGTAGTTGTGGCAGCTGCTGGCCATATGCTCCAGGTTATTGAATCCTGAGTAAGGCTTTGAAACACACAAGTGAATGAAGCTGTCAACTTGAGCAGCAACCTCCAAAGCAAGCCTTTGCCCGAAATTTCAGAATGGCCAAATCACGAAACTGCATGGCGGCTACATGCCACAAATGTAACAGTGCCTACAAAACTGGGTGGGAATCCCGACGCCCATGAGAGCACGCCTGAGCATGTTGTGAATTCAATTGACCGCACCCAATCAGGACTCATCTTCATTAGACTATGGTTCTGAGTAGCTTTTTAAGATTTCAAGATCACAGGAATATTGATCAAGCAGTCAAGCGTAGCCATTGAGTACAAAATGAGGTGAAATGCCAGATACATTGTTAACTGTCCCATGGTGCTCAGACAACCATGGGTCGCACAGCTGGTATAATGCCGTATCGGCCTTGAGTCGTCTTTTCAAAGTGCGGCTTGTAAAAATTTCCAAGCCGGGTCGTCATGATTAGCCACGTATTGACTGTTACGATCAAGGTATCGGGGTAACCTGTTTTTAGGGTAAAATACAATGGGTTAAAACAACTGAGCGTCTGGTTGGGTAACTGGGGTTCTCAATAACTGGGGGTGAAATTATAATCGTTTTCAAATAAATATTAAGGTTAATTGGAATTTAATTGCTGCTAAACAATCCTAAAATCGAATTTATTTATATGGTAATAAACGTACCTTATATAAATTATATTCCGAATATAATTTCTCCTAATTTGTTACAAATCGCAAAAATTATTTCCCTTAATCTGTTATAATCCTTTAATAATTATTAAAATTATTTTTTTGGCAATTACGTAAAATTACGTAATTCCTTTTTATATAATCCTTTTTTTACCGGTCGGTAATTTTTTTGGGCGGGTATCGTTAAAAGGGGTATAACCCCACCTGGCCTCCCTGGTACCGGCCCAATTATTTGGTCGTAATATCAAATTTCCTTTCCTTTGGCCAAATCCCTTTGGTTTTTAAATAGTCCGTATTTTTTTAATTCCTATTCTGGTTTTCCTTCCTTCCTAACTAATTTTTTTGCGCCATATTTAATTATATAACCAAACCAAAATCTGGTCGTTCGTCGACAAAACGTCGTCACGCCCTTTTTTTTCCTTATTATCGACGGATACCGTTAAAATGCCTTCCTGCAATCCCTGCCGTACCAAAGGCGCAACGTTTTATCAGGTATTTTTTTAAAATTTTGCTCGTTATATAAAATATATTTGTTCCAATCGTTTTAGGTATAATATATTAGGTTTGTCCGCTGTTTAAATCCGTTATATTGGTCGTTAATATTCGAAATTGGATGCGGAAATCGAAACGTTTAAAAAGCAAATTTATATGCAATAGGCGAAATTATTTTGTTTGCGAAAATAAAAAAAATTGTGGTTTGAAAAAATAATGCGAATTATATTTCGCGGAATTATTAATTTAAAGGAATTGGATCGGGTGGAATATAAAAAGGCGGAATAGGAAAAACGTCGACAATTAGCCGAAATTTTATTTAAAATATCCTTAAAATCGCTTTTTCCGGATTCCAATTTTGTTTGGAATTTAATTTTCCCGATAGGTTTTTTAAATTTTTCGTTATTGGATAAAATAAATATTTTTGCGCAATATATCGTTAATACGTCGTTTTTTTGGTATTTTTGTTTTATATTATATATTAATTATTTTTTTGTAAATTCGTTTAATGGTATGGTTTCGAATCCTGGTCGGCCTTTAATTTCTAAAAATAGTAGGTAATATTTTCTTAAGTCGTTTTTTTTTGGTTAATTTGTTCGCAAATCCAATTTTTAATAATATTAGCGGAGCGGTTCCTGGTAATCCTGGAGGTAATTAAAGGGTTCCCAAATATTGTTTTTATATCCGTAATTTTCCCATTTAATAAGGTATTTTATTTTGCCGTGGTTGCGCCTGTGGTCGAATATCCGTTTAACGTCGTAAATTTGTTTTGCGTCGATTTCGATCGTTTTTTATATATTGGTGCCGTATAATACCGGTTCCAGTAATAATACGTGAAATATGGGGTAAATTTTTATAATATTTGGTAATAATAATTTATAATTGTTAATTATATGCATTATTTTGCATGTAATAAGCCCACTTTTATTTGTATATAGCCAATTTTATTTAGTGCCGAAGTGGAGTGGGGAATGGTGGAATTCCGTTACTTTGTTAATGCAGGAATGCAATTTAAAGGTCAGCGAGTGGGGTTAGCTACCCTGTACCGGGTTTAATACCCACCCTGCACCTGCGAGTCAGCTACCCTGTACCGGGTTGAAAATTTCACCAAGTTAACGTTTAAATGCAAACCCAGAGATGGTTTGTATGCAAATGAGGGTGTTTTTTCAAAAACCCATACAAATTAGTTTTTCGGAAATTCATTCGCGGCACCGGAACCTTTTCTGGCGTGCGGACCCCCACTTCGATGTCGGAGAGTATGTAAGGGAAATAAAGCAAAATCTCCCCCAACCAATTATTTATCAGTACCAAAATTATAGTGCATTTCTACCTATTATTCAGCGCTTTTAGCACTGGTTATTTACCACGCCGCACCTAGGGTTTACCCCTATATCCCCTGTTAGCACCATTATTATTAACAGGTTATGAGCCCGGAAAGGTTCTAGCTAGTGCACTAAAGCGCACTTTGCATTATTGGAAAGCCCTGTTTTCAGGCTTTAATTTGGTTATTGTCGCATATCCGCAGCACGTATATTGACGAAGATATTGCTGTTTTTGTGCAAATTGTTGGTTATAGGTGCTACGTTAGCACCTATCCCCCCTGTAATTACAGTGAGGGGTCGCTATATTAGCGTTTGACTCAGGCCCAATTTTCAGGCACTGCAGCGCTCGCTCGATTGCAAATCCCAAAATTTTTGGTGTGGTTTTTATGGGTTGTGCATCGCTATTGCGATTGGTTCAAATTTTTAGTGCGTTAATTAGGGTTTGCGCTAACGAGTCAGGGCCAAAACCCCTGTATTCGCCCGCTAATAGCCCAGTGATCCACTAACCGAACGCTGCAAATTACCCTGCAGGTTACCCTGCACCCACCTAGCGAATTGAACTTTCGATCGCTAGTGCACCTGGATCGGTACAAATAATACCAGGGCACCCATTAATTGTGGATTTAGGGATTCCAACCCTGTATTTTCAGTGGATTCGATCATTGAAAATAGCAATAAGCCCTATATTTGGCAAGTATAGGCCTGTAACCGTTAGAAGGCAAACGGCTATAGAAAATCCTAGATTGGGGTATTTACCCTTAGGCGACTAGGTTAGTTTTTAACTATAATTCAGGCCACCCTACAATGGAAGACAGCCCTATGTCGGGCCTCCCAGGCCCAATTCCACCGGATAGGGGCCCTGAATCCAGCCCGAATGAAGTTCTAACCGCTAAATTACAGGCGCAAGACCTGCAATTAAAAGCGTTAACTACGCAATTGGATCAACTTCAGCACACAATTCAACAGTTAACATCTCTGTTGACGCTGAAAAATGGTGAACCCACTAGTTTTAGTGGTATTGCGGGTATTAATACCCCCAATAGTGGTAATCTGGAGGCCAACCCACAGATTTTTAGCGCTAATACCGCTACCGCACCACCTAATCCACCCGGTAACCTAATTCTAGGTGACGGGATAGGTAAAGAACTATCAAAACGGGTATTTTCCTTCCCCGAAAATTGCAAATTAGTAGGGGCTAGCAACTACGACCTGTGGAAACAGGCACTTATAGTACAATTCAGGGCTATAAAAGCTGCGGAATTTATTTCCAACCCTGAAATTGGCTATAGCCTACCGGAACATGAGCAATCAGTCCTATTATTGCTTATTAAAGACAGCCTAACCAAGGAACCTTTAGAATCCATTGCATGGCATTCCAGCCCTGTAACGGCCTATAAGACCCTGGGAGATAGCTATTCCGTTGCACCCGAAATTAGCAGAGACTCGCTATATCGGGAATTTCACGCCCTAAATTTTTCGAAATTTAGAGGGTCAATACCAGAATTTAACAGCCGTTTTAATTCCCTGGTAGCTAGATTAGCGAATGCCAACGTGCAAATTAGCCCTATCGATGTACGAAATCAATACCTACGGGCCCTGGAGGGGACGTTCCCTACCTGGACCGAACGCCAACGCAGTACCCAACGGGCCCTGCAGGCTATAGGCCAAAATTCGGATCGATTAAATTTGCAATACCTTATGGCGGACCTTATATCCGAAAATTCGATTTCAGGCTCTACAACTGCCAAAGCCACTAATTACAGGGCTGAAGGTCGAAAATCAGGGAAAAAAGGCGCTAAAAAGGACGCTAAAAAGGAAAATAATGGGCAGGACGGCACCTCCAAATCACGAAAAAAGGGCAAATCAACCCCTAATTCGGATTCGGCTATTGCAAAAGATAATAAATCCTCCAATTCCAGCGAATCGAACGCTGGAACTTCCATGATTTCAATGGATTTCGAGTTATTTACGGGCTCGATTCCAGGTGACGTTAGCGTTTGCGCAGCGTATAACGCCCTGGAACAGGCAGGCGATTCGGGCGGTAATTTACCGTACCGGGCACTGCAACAGGAGGTTAATTCCGCTATTAGCGGGGTTATAGAATTATGTTCGGAATCGGATTCGGAACCTGATTATACCGGTAAAACGCTAAAACCACAGGTATTAGCAACTAATTCTAAGGCTAAGACGAAGCCTGGAAGCGGCGTAAATAGGGACCCTAAGCCCCGACGGCTAGGCTACCCGGTCCTGTACGATACAGGTAGCACGCACCATATCTTTGCAAATAAGCAATTTTTTACCGATTATACCCCCGGCTCAACAGTCGAAATCGGTACCGGAGGTGGCCCTGTTAGGCCTATTGGCACTGGAACTGTTAAAATACAGGTCCGGTATGGCTCCAAAATTGACGAATTTAGAGAGGTTACGTTAAATAACGTGCTATATATCCCCTCGTTTGGAATAAATATCGTTAGTGGGCTAATACACTACAATACAGGGGGCGTATTATTAAAAAATACCCTGTACGATCGGGATCGCAAGGCGTGGGGACGCCTAAATACCGCCAAAAATTCGTTCTGTTTGGAGGTAAAAGGGTGCGATATCCTTATTCGAAATACTACATCTACGGTTTCGAATTACGCCTGTGTAATTGGTGAATATAGCACCGCCTCTAGCCTAGCCTTACAGGGGGTTACAAAGGGCTACGCAGCCCCGTTGGAGGTAAAACTAAATAATATAGTCCCTGAAGACCAAGACGACTATAAAATCTACACCGATTCGGAACCGGGAGAAAATACGGTAACGGAAGTGTTAAATCCCAAACAAAATAAGGATATAACCGTAGATTTACCTGTAATGCAGAAATTTAGTGCAAAAACCCCTGAAAATCCACGTGAGATTGGGCCCCGTAGGCCCGGTAAGCCGCTAGATGACCCTTTTAAGCAGCCTAATTCAAAAGGGGCTAATACCGAAAAAGAGGGGGTTTCCCACACAAGAAATCCGTTGTTAGAACCTCCTTTAGTACCGGAATTAGTGCAGGCCCCTGTAAATTACCTCCCTTTAAGCCTAAATCGAACTACCGATGGTTGGGTAACAGCTGAAGGAGACGGAATTACAGGCGATTGTGACGAAATCCAGGCCCAAAAAGCCCTGTTATGGCACAGGCGCTTAGGGCATATAGGGTTGTTATTGCTTAAAAAGACCGCTAAAAACGCAGACGGTCTACCTAATTTCGACAAAATTAGGGCTATTACCTGCATTACTTGCATTAAAGCCACCTCTGTTAGGCGTACAAATAAAGGGGCACTCCCTACACCCCCTAATATCCTCGATTCCATAGAGGGTGATACAGTAACCCTTAAACCTAACCCTCACAATAAAAAACCCGTATTTTTGTTATTAGTGGATCGAAAATCACGTTTTCGGTGGTCGATCTCACTACGGAATAAAGCCGGACCTACGGTTTTAGTGGCTATTAAAGGCTTTTTTAAGGTTTTAAAAGCTACGTACGGGCGCTACCCCACTAAATTTCATTTTGATGGGGGGCACGAGGTAAATACAGAGCTTCAAGATTGGTTTGCAAGTAAAGGTGTTAATTTTAGCACCTCCAACCCCTACAACCATGGCCAAAACGGGCTAACGGAACGGTCCGTTAGGGTTATTTTGGATAGGCTAAGGTCTACCATTTTAGCGGCAGGTCTACCACTATATTTATGGTGTTATTTACTGTCAGCCGTGGTTGATTTAGTTAACCGTACAGCGGTAACTAACAGGGAGTTAACACCCTACGAGGAATTTTATTCCGAATTTCAACCTGGATTACCACACAGGCCTAATTTAGGCCATTATCGGGTTATTGGTACCGTATGCCAGGCTATTATACCGCTGGAAAAACGCCAAAAATCCAACAAATTGGCTCCCCGAACGGAAACAGTAAGGCTTTTAGCCCATTTATCCAATTCTACAGCGTTGGTTTACGCCCCCGCCAGACGGGCCGTATATAAAACCTCTACCGTAAAAATTTTAGAGGGTATACCCGCTGAAAATTTGGCTATTCCAGGGGAAACGCTACAGATTTCAGAGGGGGAAAATCCAGATTTAGAGGGGGATTCTAATTCTGAACCTGAAGACGAAATCTACAGCGCCAAAACTTTGGATCCAGTGGATAATAATCCCCTACCTCCCGCAATTACAGTTCCTCCCTGGCCTGTACAGTCTACTGTTCGCCCCCCAGAGCTTATAACGGTAGCGGTGCCTAATTCAGCACCTAAAATAACGGAAGTTCCGGTGTTTTCGGCACCTAAAATACAGAATATGGAGTTAAATTCGCAGTTCGAAAACCCAGATCCTATGGATATCGATTACGTGCATTATCTTTGTTATCAAACCCAAAAGAAAACAAAGAAAAAGCCCACTAAAGACGGCGAACCAAATAGCTACCAACAGGCCCTAAAAAGCCCTGAAAGTGCTAAATGGTTAGCAGCTTTAGCGTCTGAATTCGACCAGATCGTTACTGCAAAAACCTTCCGTTTTATCCCTAAAATTAAAATGCATACAGGCCGTAGACTAATCTCTACCCGGCCGGTGTTTAAATTAAAAAAGGATGAAAATAATAAGCCTATAAAGTATAAAGCCAGGCTTGTTGTTAGGGGGTTTTTACAGGTCGAAGGCCTAGATTATATCGAGACTTTTGCTAGCACTAGTATACCGCCCACCTGGCGTATATTATTGGCTATAGCTAATGCACAAAATTGGGAAATAGAACAAATCGATTTTATCGGTGCGTTTTTAAATAGTGACCTTACCGACGTAGATATTTATTTGCAAATTCCAGAGGGTTTTAGCGATTGGGCTAGATCTTGCAGCCCTACTACCGCTAAAATTTTAGTGCAAATGGGCTATAATCCAAAGGAAATGCAAGTTATACTGTTGGAAAAGGCGCTATACGGTCTGAAACAGGGCCCAAGAGAATGGCAAACAAAGCTAAAAAGCCTACTTTTTACAGAAGGTTTTAAGCCGCTGATCTCTGATCCAGCTGTCTTTTATAATGCTAAATCCAAGCATTTCATTGTTACTTTTGTTGACGATTGCCTGCTAATAGGTCCTAAATTGCAATATATTCAGGATTTAAAAGCCCGTTTTAACAAAATATACGCATTGGAAGACAGGGGCCCTGCAGCCTATTTTTTAGGCGTTCAGATTATAAGGGACAGGCCTAACCGCCTGCTTTGGCTCCATCAAAGTCAGTATATAGAGGAAGCATTAGCAACGTTCGGATTAGCTGATTGCAAACCTATTTCTGTTCCCTTACAGCCGGGTGTGCTAAAATATAGTGGGGGCAAACCCGTAAATGCGCTAGAAATCAAATTGTTACAGCGTATTATCGGCACCCTAATGTATTTAATGCTATTAACGCGCCCGGACATCGGTTTTGCGGTTCAATGGTTATCTCGTTTTTTAACGAAAGCCACTACAATCCACTTAACGGCAGCTAAAAACCTACTTCGCTACTTAGCAGGTACTAAATCCCTAGCAATCTGCTACGGAAATAGGGTAATTAAAGCTAATTTACCACCTAACTCTTTGATTGGGGGTTTTAAAGGCCTAAAATTACTTGGTTTTAGTGACAGCGATTTTGCCGGGGCTAGGGAAGATTCAAAATCCACTTACGGATATTTGTATACCCTATCTGGGGGCCCTATAACGTGGAAGTGCAAAAAGGCTAGTACTATAGCTTTAAGCACCCCAGAAGCCGAAACCGACGCCTTAGCGGAAGCCCTGCGTGAAGCACAGTGGCTTAAAAGCCTATTTACAGAGATTGGACTACCTGTAAAAGGCCCTATTGCAATATTTGGAGATAATACAGGCTCTATAGCTAACGCACACAACCCTACGCACCACCAACGTACTAAACATACGTTATTAAAATTTCACTACGTAAGGGAGTTAGTTACAGAAGGATTAGTGACCCTAAAATACCTGGAATCCAAACAAATGCCCGCTGACGGCCTTACAAAGCCCCTAACGCTTCCAATTCACAAGGTTTTTTTAGAGCTTATAGGGTTAAAACCCCTGTAAACTTAGTTTTTACCTATTGAATTGTAGGGCACCTAGTTAGTTCGTTAGCTAACTACCACCATTTTTCTCCTTTGTTTGCAATTATTGGATTTTTGTTAGCCCGACACCAACCGATCTACCCAAACCTACCCTGCTCAGGTTGATTATTAAGCAACTTATACCGACCTTATACCCGAAGTCGAATCCGAATTTAATTAGCTCGCGTTTTGGGCGACCTAGCGATTTTTAATCTACCCTATATATTAAACTTTTCTGGGATCCACAACAACGAACAGCCAGATTAGCTACCTGGCTTAGTAGTAAGTTCCGTTGGTTATAATCTGTAGGTCGTGGGTTCGAATCCGGGGGTTGTTACAATTCTGGGGGTCTTTTTCAATTCGGGGGTTCAGTCAATCGGGGGTTTGGTACAAAGGGCTTATTCATCCAGGGGGTTCGCACCGGGGGTTCGAGTTGGGTTGGGACACAAGGGGGAATTTCTTTTGTTTTTTTGTTTTGGGGGTTTTATTTTACGTACTTTTCTTTTCCGACTTTATTTTTGGATTAAGTAGCAAAAGAGAGGGGGTGTTAATTATATGCATTATTTTGCATGTAATAAGCCCACTTTTATTTGTATATAGCCAATTTTATTTAGTGCCGAAGTGGAGTGGGGAATGGTGGAATTCCGTTACTTTGTTAATGCAGGAATGCAATTTAAAGGTCAGCGAGTGGGGTTAGCTACCCTGTACCGGGTTTAATACCCACCCTGCACCTGCGAGTCAGCTACCCTGTACCGGGTTGAAAATTTCACCAAGTCAACGTTTAAATGCAAACCCAGAGATGGTTTGTATGCAAATGAGGGTGTTTTTTCAAAAACCCATACAAATTAGTTTTTCGGAAATTCATTCGCGGCACCGGAACCTTTTCTGGCGTGCGGACCCCCACTTCGATGTCGGAGAGTATGTAAGGGAAATAAAGCAAAATCTCCCCCAACCAATTATTTATCAGTACCAAAATTATAGTGCATTTCTACCTATTATTCAGCGCTTTTAGCACTGGTTATTTACCACGCCGCACCTAGGGTTTACCCCTATATCCCCTGTTAGCACCATTATTATTAACAATAATTAATATCGCTAATTTTTTTATTAATTTTAAAAGGTCCAAACTTTTTGTTAATAACAATGGTGCTAACAGGGGATATAGGGGTAAACCCTAGGTGCGGCGTGGTAAATAACCAGTGCTAAAAGCGCTGAATAATAGGTAGAAATGCACTATAATTTTGGTACTGATAAATAATTGGTTGGGGGAGATTTTGCTTTATTTCCCTTTACATACTCTCCGACATCGAAGTGGGGGTCCGCACGCCAGAAAAGGTTCCGGTGCCGCGAATGAATTTCCGAAAAACTAATTTGTATGGGTTTTTGAAAAAACACCCTCATTTGCATACAAACCATCTCTGGGTTTGCATTTAAACGTTAACTTGGTGAAATTTTCAACCCGGTACAGGGTAGCTGACTCGCAGGTGCAGGGTGGGTATTAAACCCGGTACAGGGTAGCTAACCCCACTCGCTGACCTTTAAATTGCATTCCTGCATTAACAAAGTAACGGAATTCCACCATTCCCCACTCCACTTCGGCACTAAATAAAATTGGCTATATACAAATAAAAGTGGGCTTATTACATGCAAAATAATGCATATAATTAACACTGTATATTGGGGGTATTTGGTGTCCAAAATTGGGTAGTTTCCAAAAATTGCATTAATGGGTGTTACGGAGTGGCGTGCCTGGGCGACTGCCAACCGTGACTAGCTCCACCTCACGTGACAAGGCGCCAGGGTGAGTTTGTTATTTGTTCGCTTAGGCGCGTGTACGCGATTGGCACTGCGTGCCTTTCTTCTTCCTTTACACTTAGCTTTAGATCTTCGAATAGAATCGCCCCTATATTGCAGCCTTGTCTCTCTGGGATCGCTTTCGTGACATTATCTAAAGCTCAACCAATCAGCTACCGGGAACGGTATAATAATATTCACGATACCGAAGAAAAAACACGAACGCCTATAAGGCACGATACCGAAAAAGAAACACGAACGCCTATAAGGCACGATACCGAAATGGCCAAGAACGACGCCGAACGGCAGCCGACCGCCCAGTTGGGAAGGCAAGAGGTCGAATCTGACCACGGTCGCCCCGAGACAGGTCCCCCCCGCGCAGAGCGCCAGCGTCAGCAGCCTACGGTACGAACACGGGCCCAGCGTCGCCCGTCGACCCGGGAGCGCGTGGGAAATACTGTGACGGTTAGGGGGGAGGACGAGACCACCGATTCCCGAGAAGACACCGACGAACCCGTTCGGTTAGATGATTGGGACCAGCGAGTTTTACCATCAATAGATATTGATGGGCCGACACGCAAAACCAACGAGGCTCCTCTTTCCGAGGAAGAACACCAGATGATAGTAGACGAATTGGAAGATCGCATTGCCCATATGCAGGACCAAATCGATTTACTAAACAACACCAAGCAAGAAAACGAGGCCACCATTTCGCGCCTGCTCCGCGAAGCCCGTTCCCGACGAGAAACTACCGCGATTAGTATTGGTACCGGTTCCGGTGGTTCGCACCACAAATCCCGCGTAAAGGATCCTCCGACATTCTCAAATAACCCCGACAAAGACGAGGTTACTTTCGAGGTTTGGCACCGCCGGATTGAGAACAAGTTGTTGCTCGACGGAGCGCATTATCCCACCGATGCAGATAAGCGCGCCTACGCAACTCTCTCCCGTACACAAAATTTTCAGTATGGGCGCACGGACCATGCTGTTAACGTTTGCGCGGGACTTCCGCCTGTAGCCCTAACAGGCGCGCACACACGAAAAACTCTTCAACCTGTCGCCCTAAGCACCGTCACTACACGGAACGCCTTTCCTCGCAACACCCATGTATAATCGACAGATCTCCCCTTTGACGAGTTTTCCACTGATCGCGGTGAAGGAAGAGTCCGATCGGCGGCTCGGCGCGCCACCCGCATAGAGGCGCACAAGACAAGGCCCAATCTCGCGATGCGAGCCAGCGTGGCACAAAAAACTTTGCCAGCCGGAAAGGCAGGCGTCCTTCCCCGGAAGGCTAGACAATACGGTTTAAAAGAAAGGGAAATTAGGCTGAGAACCACCCGACGGTTCTTCGAATCGACAGGGCACCCTCTCACCCCCTCACACCTTCTGGGATTGCCTGCAGCGAGGAGGTAGTGCCGTTACGGGGGTTGGTTAGTTGTACGTGGACCGGAAGCACTGTGCCGGCGCGGCAGTCTCCAAAGGGTCCCGACAGCAAGACGTGGTCGGCCCATTGCTGGAGACGGCTTTGGGTAACGGGAAGCAAGAAACGTGGGCACGGCCTTGGTTCGCACCCTTGGTACACCCCGTGGACGGTGGGCCGTGGTGGAATAGTGTGACTGAGGCGCCCCATGCTTCTCACTCGCACTGGGAATCTGCGCCGGGTCTGGAGGACGGGAAGAACTCGATTGCATTCATGTCCACATTGTGGCGCTGGGCTAGCCCAGGAACCAACGGGGGACTAAGCTGTGGATGGACATGTACGGGGTGTCGCCGGCTTTTCGAAGCTTTCTACTCGCACTAGGGACGTACACCGGGGCAGATGATGTCGTCGGCATGTTAGGCGGAAGAGACGCTATTTTAGCCGGAGAGGACGGATGCGCGCGTCGGTCTACCAAGAGGCCTTTTTGTGGATGCGGTAGGCTTAAGGTGCAAACCTTGTATTTACGTGGCAGGCTGGGTATCCAGCGACTAGGAGGGCTCTAGCTGGCCTGTCCGTTAGAGGGTCTGGTCCAACCCTGTGACTATAGTTTACTGTAGGAAATGCAAGGGCAACCCGGAAATCCGGATTAATGGTAGAACGGTTACCCCGGTCCAACTACCGGGCGGTCGACGCGGACAAAGCGCCTCCGGGGCCGAGCGCTACCCGGGCATGCGTTGGCTTGGTTTTTGGTTTAGCCGACGGCTAGACGGGCGCCGCCACGTGGCCGAAAGGGCTGCCAAAGCAATGGCGGTCGCTGCCCACCTCAAGAGCTTTGGGGCAGTAAGATACGGACCGCCTGCGGCTGCACTTCGCAAGGCAGCGGTGGCATGCGTGGGTTCCTCGGCCACCTACGCAGCCGAGGCATGGTACAACCCAGCGCACAAGCAAAGAGGACTCCTCAAAGCATTGAACAAACCGCTGGTTTTAGCGGCACGGGCAATCCTCCCGGCGTATAAAACCACCCCCTCGTCCACTGTTCTCAGGGACGCAGGACTACCCTCGGCCCGCGTCGCGCTGGCCTACACCCGCCTGAAATACGGCGCCCGACTAAGGCTCGCGGACAAGGGGCACCCCCTTGTCAGCCGCCTGCGTGAAACACCTCGTGCCCGCAACTCGGGCCATTCGGCCACGACCCTGCAAACGGCTGCACAACTTCTCCCGCGGATCCGGAGACTAGAGTTGCGCGCACCTCGCAATGCCCCGGATTCTCGCACTGACCCCACCGGAGGAGTCCCGAAAGAGGAAGCGGCCCGCCGCTTTATCGAATGGCTGGACATGGTATCACCTGACGATATCGTGGTATATACGGATGGTTCGGAAAAACACGAAAACAACTGCGTCCAAATAGGGTACGGATGGGCCGCTTTTAGGGCGGGCCTGGAATTTGCCGCAGGCTCCGCATCTATTACGCCGGAAAGCCACGTTTTCGACGCCGAGGCGATTGGCGCCCTAAAAGGGCTACAGGCGGCAGCCAAGGCCCAGCCAGGCGCCCGGATCTGGATTTGTGTGGACAGCACCTCGGTTATTTGGGGTCTTAGAGGCGACGCGCCGCGTTCGTCCCAATGGGCCTTTCTGGAGTTCCATAACCTTGTCGATCTACTCCGAAAATAAAGTACCGAGGTTCGGGTCCGTTGGTGCCCTGGGCACCAGGGAATCCCGGGAAACGACCGGGCTGACGAGCTGGCCAAGGCCGGCTCCGCCGGACCGCCGGACCCAGACCCGAGGGCTCAGCAAACCACGTATAGCGGTGCCGGCACGGTCCTCAGAGCCATTCTTTCGAATATAGAGAAGGACTGGTGGCGTAAAGAACTCTGTAAACGGTCCCCCGCATATAGGGAATGGAAACTCCAATACACACCGAGAAAAGAGCCCGAGGAACTGCGTTTGCCAAGACCCCTACTGGGCCATTATTTGGCCACGAGGACCGGCCATGGCGATTTCAAAGCCTACCATGACCGTTTCAACCACCAGGATGCAAACACCTCGTGTGCCTGGTGCTGGAAGCGGACCTCCCCTGAACACCCGGTGCACTGCCGCCATTCGCGGGCGGTGTGGAGAAACTGGCCGTGGCCTGATAACGACCGGCCGGTCGGGCCGCCAAACCGCGCCCAACGCCGCAAATTCTTCCAGACAAGCTTCGGGCAACCGAAAAGCTTTGAGGCGTTTTCGATAGCCACCAACTACTTCAGCGCCCGCCCCAGAGCGGCCCGCCAGCGCCCCGCGCGTCACGAACGCACTTTACGCCTAGGGACACCGATCGTAAGCGACTCGAACTCAGACGAGGAATAGACTTATTGCCTTTTCACCCATACTCCACGGCACAAGCCGTCAGACGAACCCTCCGTGCACCTTAGGCACGGGGTCGCGTCAGTGAACTATCCCCCTAAGCAGGACCGGGCCCGAACCCGGTCAGGCACGATCCGCCTCTGCCCTCCTTGTTTTCCCCCTGTGTAAATAAAGAAGATAGAACGCGCGCCGAGATACCCCTCGGGAGGTTGCTAACGGCCGGCTAACAAGCCGGGCCGAGCCCGGCGTTAACTAATACTACTACTACTACTACTACTACTAAGCGCGCCTACGTCGAGTCCCGTCTCGGAGGTGACGCCGCCGACACCTTGCTCCCTTACCTCAACGATACCCATCCCGATCAGATCACCACGTACGACGGTATAATGGGCCATTTGCGCGAGGAATACAAGGATACCAAACTCGAGGATACAGCGCGGGACGAATTGGACAAGCTGATTATGTCGACGAAGGACAAGTTTATGATTTTCAAGAACAAATTCGTCAAACTGGCAGGTCAGAGCGGCCTTCCGAAGCGAAGCTGGAAGCGGGAATTGCACCGCCGCCTGCCTACCAACTTGCGAGTCGCAATGGTTATATACCACCAGGATACCAACGTCTCGTTTGACGCCTACGTCCGTACGGCCGATGGCATCTCCTATGACCTCACCAAAGCCTACGCCTCGCGGACCGAAGATAAGAATAAGACCAAGACCACCTCGATCAAGAAGACCACAGGAGGGTCTGTTATTCCACGTGCTGGAGGACCAGCCCGGACCACCGGAGGCGCTGTTGACGAGGGACAGAAGGGCAAACTGAGTGTGGAGGAGATGCGTGGACTTATCCGGACAGGCAAATGTTTCCAATGCCGTGAACCGGGCCACATTAGCAGGAACTGCCCCAACGGTGACACCGGTCGCCCCACCATTTCCGAGGACCGAGTTAACCAAATTATTGCAAGCTACCATGGAAAGGGTACCGATATGTTTGGAGAAGACGTCGTCATGTCGGAAAACTGATTGCCCTGGGGAAATTGGACTCCCTCCCAGGGAAGGTGTGGCCAACCACCGAGATGTGCGAATTGAGAGAAAAAATCGCTGCAAAGCAAAGGCTGCTGGAAGAGCCGATACCCTACGATTTCTTACGTAGATATCTAGGCGGCGACCCCATGCTTATAGCGGCCAGCATTTCCCTAAATGGACTCAATTATAACACTCGTGCCTTGATTGACACCGGAGCAAATGGGTACGTTTTTATCAGCAAACAACTTGCTCGGCGACTGTACACAACGTTGAAAGCCCCTAAGATTGTCGGCTTCCACCCCCAAAAGGTTGGAGGCTATGACGGAAAAGCCTCGCAACAGATCGATACTGCTGCATTGGCCACTTTTGTGATACAGGGCCGGAGGTTCCGCGAAACGCCGATGCTGGTATTGGATATGCCACAAGAGATGATCGTGGGACGACTCTTCCTGGCGGAGCACGGAATACTTACTGACTGTCGTCACCGACGGCTCCAATTCCCGGAAAGCCTACCCTCATTGGCGGTATGTTATCGAGATATCGACATGACCCAATCACCAGATCCGAGGTCTGTGAGCCCCATACACCAGTCGGACGCGGATCGTCGAGATGCGGCCCTGGAAAAGAAAGATCAATCGGCCTCCCGACAACGAATGATACAACGACGAATCCAAGCCTTGGAAAAAATGACAGAACGCCCTCCGTCGATACCCCGGAGAGCAAAACTGCTGGCCAGGTCGGGACAGACCTGGGAGATCCCCACGGCCCGGGAAACTTACGCCGATCCGAATTTACAGGAGATGCAACGGGAACTTTACGACCTGCCGAGGCCAAAGGTTGAAGTGACAAGCCTGAGTCATACCCAAAGGAAAGAGACCAGAGAGGCCGAAGGTTCCTCTCGCATACAAAAGGATGCCAAAGGAAAATACATACTGAAGAGAGACGCGGTGGGTTGGTACAAAGACCGACAGGCAAGTGTCGCCATGATAGGCGCTATACAACTTATGCGTTTGGTGCAGGAGGATTCAGCCCTCTACTGCACCTCGATAAACGAAATCGACGATGTCCTGCGGCAGAAGAATGCCGAGAGGCTGCTCCCTGATGACGACGGAGACCTGCGGGCGATGTTGTTGGAAAGAGTTCCAGGACATTACCACGACCTGTTAGACGTGTTCAGCAAAGTGGAATCCGATCAGGTCCCGCCTTTTCGACCGGGATCAGACCATAATATACAACTCGAGGGTGACCCCAGAACATTGGGATATAGTCCACTTTACAAGATGACGGAGGAAGAGTTGGAAGCTTGCAGGAAATATCTCCAAGAGAACCTCCAGAAAGGTTTTATAGAGCCAGGATCGACCCCGTGGGCCGCCCCCATCCTGTTCGCACGAAAAGGCGATGGAGGACTCCGGTTTTGCGTCGATTATCGAAAACTGAACGCCCTTACCAAAAAAGACGTCTGTCCTTTACCGTTAATCGAGGAGACACTGGCCCGGATCTCCAAGGCTCGATTCTTTACCAAGATCGACATTAGGCAAGCTTTCCACCGGATCCGCATGAACCCGGAACATCGAGATTACACAACCTTTAGGACCCGATACGGGACCTTCCGGTATAATGTGTTACCTTTTGGTCTCACTAACGGGCCGGCCACGTTCCAGAAGTTTATCAACGAGATCCTGATGGAGTATTTGGACGATTTCTGTTCCGCTTATATGGACGACATTCTGATTTGGAGCGAGACTGAGGAGGAACACCAGACTCACGTCCGGCAAGTCCTGGAAAGGCTCAAAAAGGCTGGACTCCAGGCTGACATAAAAAAGTGCGAGTTCCACGTCACAGAAACACGATTCCTGGGCTTTATTATAGGCACCAAGGGCGTCGCTGTCGACCCAGATAAGGTAGCCGCCGTGAAGCAGTGGGCACCACCCACTACCGTGAAAGGAGTGCAGTCCTTCCTAGGGTTTTGCAATTTTTACAGAAAGTTTGTCCCAGAATACAGCCGGGTAGCCAAACCGCTAACGAATTTGACGAAAAAAGCGGTGCCTTTTCAATGGGACGAACATTGCCGCGTCGCTTTCGATACACTGAAAAAGGCGTTAACTTCCGCACCCATCCTTGCCCATTACCAAGCGGATTACGAAACAAGGGTAGAGACTGATGCGTCCGGAGGAGTGGTGGCCGGAGCGTTGCTGCAGCAGAACCCAAACACCCAAGAATGGCATCCGATCGCATTCTTTTCCGAAACTATGCAGCAGGCGGAACTCAACTACCCCATCCACGACAAGGAATTGCTAGCAGTCGTTAGGGCGCTGAAAACCTGGAGACCAGAGCTAATGGGTACCAAAAAGAAGTTTGTGGCGATTACTGATCATAAGGCCTTGGAATACTTTTCTACGAAACGGTTGCTCAACTCCCGGCAAGCGGCCTGGGCCGACTTCTTTTCCCAATATAATTTTGAGATCACTTACCGCCCTGGCAGCGAGAACGTGCTGGCAGATGCTTTGACCCGCAAGGCAGAGGATGTACAAAATCAAAAAGAACGTCAGGAAGCAGAACGCTACATGGCTATTTTCCGTCCTGTCGACAGTGCTGGCGACGACCTTTATGTGGTCAACCCCTTTTCATATTGGCAAACTGTTGCCGATGGCGGTTTCGGAGTGCTGTTGGCAGCGATCGAACCAACTGGCGCAGCTGGACAACTGCTGTTCGCTGAAGAGGTGCTCAGGGCCAACGAGCATTCACCACTGCTAGAACAGTACCGAATTAAGGCCCGTAACCCCGAAGAGAAGCACTGGACGTTGTTGCACGACAAACACGTACTGTACCGAAGGAGATTGGTGATCCCAGGCGACGGGGAATGGCCCGCCAAAGTGATTCGTGAAGTTCATGGGACTATTGCTACGGCCCATCCTGGCCGCAATAAGACCCGCCGTTTGGTGGCACAGCAGTTTTGGTGGCCAGGCATGAGCGGAATGGTGGACCGCTATGTCGCCAACTGTTCCTGTCGATCAGCCAAAGTTCCGAGAGATAAGACCCCTGGGCTTTTACAACCATTACCCGTGCCGGATCGACAATGGAGCACCATCGTCGTAGATTTTAAATCAATGCCCAAGTCGAAGTCGGGAAACGATAACCTGTTTGTAATGATCGATGCGCTGACGAAACGGTCGTGGGCCGTTCCATGTACAAGGACGGCTACCGCAAAAGATGCAGCCATGATGTACTACGAGGGTCCTTACCGCGTTTATGGTTTACCCACGAAAGTCGTTTCCGACAGAGGCCCGCAGTTTGTATCAGATTTGATCGACGAGATGTCCAAGATCTTGCAGATTAAGTGGAAGCTTTCGACGGCCGGGCACTCCCAAACAGCAGGGCAAGCAGAGATTATGAACGCCTACATCGACCAAAGGTTGCGCCCTCATATTAACCATTTCCAAGACGATTGGGACAAACGTATGCCCGCAATCGATTTGGTGCAGGCAACGCTACCCCATGACTCTCTCGGAGGATTTTCACCTTTCGAGATTGGAAACGGCTACCCGGCCCATATGCATTTCGATTGGACGCAAAGGACCGAACTAAAGGGACTGCCTACCCGTGAGCGACTTACAAGAACCGAAGCTCAAGCGATTACCAAAAAGCTCGAAAGCTACGTGGAGGCGGCACGCACCCACCTCCAAATGGCGCAACAACGAATGTGCGACCAAGCCAACAAGCACCGCCGGGAACCCGATTTCGGAGTAGGAAGCGCCGTCTACATTATTAAAAAGCATTGGGTGACGGACCGTCCTAGCGATAAACTAGACTACCCGTTGACCAGATGTAGTTATGTGATTAAGGAGAAGCGGGGGCATTCCTACCGTTTGGAGTTGCCAGACTCTTGGAAGGGAAGCCGCGTATTTCATGCCGACCGTCTTCGGCTAGACCCACGTGACCCATTGGACGGACAAGCCGCAGAAAGGCCCGAAGGCGAGGTAATCGACGCGTCAGAAGATACCAACGAAGAGGAGTGGGAAGTCGAACGGGTAATTTCCTCGCGGGTGCTACGAGGTGTGCTTCAGTACCAAGTCCAGTGGAGAGGCTGGGACCCCGACCCGGAGTTCTACGACGCGGAAGGATTCAAGAACGCGGCTGTGCAATTGCGACAGTACCATAACGCCTACCCCGACAAGGCCGGCCCTCCCATGCGCCTAGAGGCCTGGGAAAAGGCTGCCCTCGAGAATCGGTTCGACCCGCCCGACGAGTACGACAACGCCCCGGCTACGGGGAACAGCACAGCCAGCAGATTGCGACGTCGCCGGTGAAGACAGAACAGGACACAGCAAGAGTCCTAACCGCTCGCGGGGCGGACGGGGGGTAATGTTACGGAGTGGCGTGCCTGGGCGACTGCCAACCGTGACTAGCTCCACCTCACGTGACAAGGCGCCAGGGTGAGTTTGTTATTTGTTCGCTTAGGCGCGTGTACGCGATTGGCACTGCGTGCCTTTCTTCTTCCTTTACACTTAGCTTTAGATCTTCGAATAGAATCGCCCCTATATTGCAGCCTTGTCTCTCTGGGATCGCTTTCGTGACAATGGGTTTTATGGGGCTCCGGATTTGTATTTAGAATAGTATTCCGGGGAATTGTACTAATTGGTTATTTCGATATAAATCGATGTGTTTTTTTCGTATATATAAAAGTTGTTTTCCTTTGCTGCATTATATTGGCTCGAAGGTATGGTTTCTTTTTCGCTGGATCTTTTTCCTAAATCCTCGTTTAATTCCCATATTAAAGGCTAATTGGTCGATTTAATGCGATGGATTTGTCCCAAAAACTTTTTATCCGATTTTTTAAGGTATCCAAATTTGTAAATTCGGGTAATTAGGTCTTTTATTGGTATAAATTCGTTGGTTATTTTGTCCCTAAAGGTATTTGGTTT
Source organism: Pyricularia oryzae 70-15 (assembly GCF_000002495.2). Classification (NCBI taxonomy): domain Eukaryota; kingdom Fungi; phylum Ascomycota; class Sordariomycetes; order Magnaporthales; family Pyriculariaceae; genus Pyricularia; species Pyricularia oryzae. Next base: position 10,903 of record NC_017853.1, on the reverse strand, counting down.
CCTACTGTTGTCACAGACCTGAAGGACAGCCACTGGGCTGTCGCTTAGTCATGACCCCTGTCACGTGAAGGCGCGAAGGCCGAGCGCCTCGCGCGCGTATATCTACGCGAAATCTCTGCAGTCTCCGATATGTAGCTCCTCGAGCTACGTCTTCGTCAACAACCACCTGCTACCCTGTACCTGGAAGACTAGATAGCCAATATACTCTGTCCTGTTACCTGATCGCCCGCACCTACCTGTCCGCCCTGCCTGCCCGTGACATTACGTAGCTCCTTCATTAGGTGCCCGCGATGCCTGCGTCACTGCAACCCCCGATCTTAACCGATTCGACCGAGGAACTGATCGAACACCTACAAGGACACCCTGAACAATGGGTGTCTTACATCTCCGATTCCTACCAAAAGCTGCAACTATTGCACGATAGCAACGTCCGCCTGAACTCCTGCCTAGAAATGCAGGAAGCCGAGACCCAACGCGCCCGCGCCGAGACCCAAGGCGCCCGCGCCGAAACGGACCGTGTCCGCGACAAGGCGCAGGCCGACATTCTGGCCATGGCCATGGAAAAGGCCTCCGCCATAACCTCCCGGGATGCCGCTTTCGCCGAATTAGAGAAAACACGGTCCGAACTGAAGGAAGTTCGGACCGTAACGCTACCCACGGTACACATAACCACCCCCGCCCCAACTACCAACACGCCTGTTGAACCCCTTATGGTTACTCCTATGGGAACGACTCCGCCGCCTGCTTCCGAACATCCCGCCTCCGCCCGCCTTTCTGAACGACTTCCAGACCCCGATAAATTTACGGGCGCCCGCTCCGACCTCCGCCGCTTCGCCACCCAAATCCGGGGGAAAATGACCTCAAACAAAGACCGCTTCCCCAACCCCGAATCACGCCTGATTTATATAGCCGGTCGACTGTCCGGTAAAGCGTACAACCTGATCCTGCCCAAAATGGTCGGAGGCACACCCCAATTCGGAGATTATACGGATCTCCTCCAATACCTAGAGGAGGCATTCGGGGACCCCGACCACGTCCAAAACGCACAAAACAAACTATATGCCCTGAAGCAGCGGAACGTAGATTTCGCCGAGTATCTGTCGGAGTTCCAACGCCTGTCTTTGGAAGGAGAAATGCCGGAGGATGCCCTCCCCCCTCTTTTATTCCAGGGAATATCGGAAGAGCTCCAGGACATGCTCCTCCACAACCCCGCCCCATCTCGCCAATACCACGAATTCACCCGACACCTGCAAAGTTTGGATAACCGCTACCGCCAGCACCAGCAGTATAAAAATAGACAGACACGTACCCCTCGGGCCGCAGCGCCCCCCGCGCGCGCGGCTCCCCGAACCCAACCCGACATACCGCGGGCCGCCCCCAAGCCAAACGCGGAGCTCCCGCTTAACGACCCTATGGACCTGAGCAGCCAACGCCGCCACAACCGCAAGGAAAACATGCTATGTTACCGTTGTGGATCCCAAGAACATTTCGTTGCCAAATGCCCGGAACCGGATACCCGCCGCACGCGGCTGCACCAGGCCGGAATCGAACGATCCAGGTCCAGGTCCAGGTCCCCGCGCCAAATACAAACCAAACTCCCTAAAAACCCCCGCCGCGGCTCGGACGCCAGCCGCTCCAGCAGCCGAAGTTCGAAAAACGGAGCCCGCCTGGGATAAGTCGCCCCCAGGCCGCCAAGGCCGCGCATAGACCGCCGGCGATCCGCATCTCTGCCGCCGCCGTTCACGGGTTCCCCGTTGAAGAGGAATATAACCAACGATCCGACCTGATGATCCTGCCTGCCGAACTGACAGTGGGGGGCCAAAACCTCCCAACCTATGCCCTCACCGATTGCGGTGCGGAAGGAAAATGCTTCCTCGACCAAGGATGGGCCGAAGAACGCCAACTACAAATGTATCCGCTGCGAAACCCATTCGACATCGAAGTATTCGACGGAAGGACCGCCGAAAGTGGGAAGTGCACCCATTATGTCCGAGGACAATTGAGAATCAAGGACCACATCCAGAAAAACGCGCTGTTCTTCGTCACACAGCTAGCCCACTACCCCATTGTGCTAGGAATGCCTTGGCTAAAGCAGCACGATCCAACGATTGGATTCGCGTCACACGTTATTACGTTTGACAGCGACTATTGCCGCCGACACTGCAATATGCCCGACAAACCGGAGAAGGTTAAAGCTTTACACGCCGTACCAAAAAAAAGCCGCCCCCAGTACCAGGCTGACCGACCGCCGTCCCTCCGCGAAATGGATATCGCCCCTATCTCCCTGCAAGCCGCGAGCATGTACGCCCGCCGCCGATCCTGCCGACTGTACGCCGTAACCTTGAAACAGATTGATGAGGTCCTAGCCGCCGACCCCCAAAATAGGAACGGGCCGACCCTGCCCGAAACAATCCGGGAATTCGCGGACGTATTTTCCCCGCAAGAAGCCGAGAAGCTGCCCCCACACCGACCGTCCGACCACCATATCCCGCTTATAGAAGGAAAAACGCCGCCGTTCGGCCCCCTGTACGCCATGTCCCGCGAAGAGCTGATAGCCCTTAAGGAATGGCTGACCGCAGAGTTGAGAAAAGGGTTTATCAGACCCAGTTCGTCATCCGTCGCCTCGCCCGTTTTGTTCGTGAAGAAGCAGGGAGGAGGGTTGAGGTTTTGCGTGGATTACCGCGCGCTGAATAACATTACCGTAAAAGACCGTTACCCGCTGCCGCTAGTCCGAGAGACCCTGAACAACCTGGCCGGCATGAAATTCTTCTCGAAAATCGATATCGTTTCCGCTTTTAACAATATTCGGATTAAAAAGGGGGAAGAATACCTGACGGCATTCCGCACGAGATTCGGCTTATACGAGAGCCTAGTCATGCCTTTCGGGCTAACGGGAGCCCCCGCGACGTTCCAGAGATATATAAACGACTCCCTGCGCGAATACTTAGACGTATTTTGTACAGCCTACCTGGACGACATTTTGATTTATAGCCGCACCCGAACAGAACACGAAGAACATTTGAAACTCGTACTGGAAGCCCTGAGGAAAGCCGGGCTATACGCCAACGCCGCGAAGTGCGAATTCTTCGTGACGGAAACCAAGTTCCTGGGCCTGCTGGTCGGCGTCGAAGGCGTAAAAATGGACCCTGAAAAAATCACCGCTGTCCTGGACTGGCAAACACCCAAAAAGCTTACTGACGTACAAGCATTTTTGGGGTTTGGCAACTTTTACCGGCGCTTTATCCGAGATTTCTCAAAGATCGTAGCCCCTTTGACGAGATTGACCAAGAAAGACGTCGCATTCGAATGGAATAGCGCCTGCGAAACCGCCTTCCGACTGCTGAAGAGAAAGTTTACCGAAGCCCCCGTACTGGCGCACTTCGATTGGGAAAAGGATGTGATCCTGGAGACCGACGCTTCCGATTATGTTTCTGCGGGAATATTGTCACAATACGGCGACGACGGAATACTCCGCCCCGTCGCGTTCTTTTCGAAAAAACACACAGCTACCGAATGCAATTACGAGATTTACGACAAAGAATTGCTAGCCATTATCCGCTGTTTTGAAGAATGGCGCCCGGAACTCGAAGGGACGTCGTCCCCGGTCCAAGTAATTACGGACCACCGCAACCTGGAATATTTCACGACGACGAAAATGCTCAACCGCCGACAAGCCCGATGGGCCGAATTCCTGTCAAGATTTAATTTCCGTATCACTTACCGACCCGGGAAACAAGGAGCGAAGCCCGACGCACTAACCAGGAGGTCAGAGGATATGCCTGAGGAGGGGGATGAACGACTTAAGCACCAAACACAAGTCGTACTGAAAGAACACAATTTACCTGCCCGCCCCACCCGGTTACAACCCATAATCCGCCAAAACAAACCCCTATTGCCAAAACACCTGATAGAGCTACTAGACGCCGGATACGAATCCGACCCGATAACGCAATCTGCCCTAGAAGCGTTGAGGACAGGCGCCGACCGCCACCCCAAGCTGCAATTGGCCGAATGCGAAGAACGATCCGGCTATTTGTATTACCGCAATAGACTGTACGTACCCGATTCGAATAATCTGAAAGCCGAGATCCTGCGCCGCTGCCACGACTCCCCCGTCGCCGGTCACCCCGGCAAAGCAAAAACCTACGACCTGCTGTCCCGAGAATATTACTGGCCCGGAATGCTACATTACGTATCATTATGGGTAAAGAAATGCCAGACCTGCCGCCGAATCAACCCGTCCCGCGAAGGCCACCAGGGCCTCCTGCGACCCCTGCCCACTCCTGAACGCTCATGGCAACACCTGTCGATGGATTTTATCACACATTTGCCGCAAAGCAACGGCCACGACGCCATCCTAGTGGTCGTAGACCGCCTGACTAAGATGAGACACTTCGTCCCTTGTAAAGGGACCTGCAATGCCGAGGACACCGCCAACCTGTACCTACACCACGTATGGAAACTACACGGGTTGCCCCTGACGATAGTTTCGGATAGAGGCACCCAATTCGTGTCGAAGTTTTGGAAACACCTGACAACCCGTTTGAAAATCGACAGCCTGCTATCCACTGCTCACCACCCCGAGACTGACGGACAGACCGAGCGTTTTAACGCGTCCCTGGAACAATATTTGAGAGCTTATGTGGCCTACCTGCAAGATGATTGGGAAAGTTGGCTTCCCCTCGCCGAATTCACAGCCAACTCCCACAAGTCCGAGACCACCGGAACCTCCCCGTTTTACGCGACTTACGGATTCCATCCCCGCATGGGATTCGAGCCGGTACCCCTGAACCAGCCTTTGCCCGCCCAGCGGGATGCCGAAAAGCTAGCCGCCCGAATGGAAGCCATTCTGGAACAAGCCCGCGCCGAAATGACCGCCGCCCAAGCCCGTTACGAAGAACAGGCGAACCGACACCGTACCCCGGCCCGCCGGCTTACCGTCGGCCAATATGTATGGTTAGACGCACGGAACATCCAGACCGCCCGCCCGCAGAAGAAACTGGATTGGAAGAACTTGGGACCCTTCCGAATTTCTGAAGTGATTAGCCCGTACGCCTACCGTTTGGACCTGCCGTCGTCTATGAGAGTACACCCTGTTTTCAATATAAACCGACTAAAACCTGCTGACGTTGAGCCCCTGCCGGGCCAACAACCTGCACCGCCACCCCATTTGGAAGTGGAAGGTGAGAGAGAATACGAAGTCGAAGAGATCCTCGACTCCTTTTGGGAAACCCGCGGCCGAGGAGGCCGCCGGCTGAAATATATCGTCCGTTGGGCTGGATATAGCGAACCCACGACTGAACCTGCCGATTACCTGGAAAACGCTGCTCAATTGGTAAAGAATTTCCACCGTCGATACCCCCATAAGCCCGGGCCCCGGCCGTGACGGAGCTCGGCCTGGAAGGGGGGAATACTGTCACAGACCTGAAGGACAGCCACTGGGCTGTCGCTTAGTTATAACCCCTGTCACGTGAAGGCGCGAGGGCCGAGCGCCTCGCGCGCGTATATCTACGCGAAATCTCTGCAGTCTCCGATATGTAGCTCCTCGAGCTACGTCTTCGTCAACAACCACCTGCTACCCTGTGCCTGGAAGACTAGATAGCCAATATACTCTGTCCTGTTACCTGATCGCCCGCACCTACCTGTCCGCCCTGCCTGCCCGTGACAAATTTTCGGAAAGCCAACGAAACGTTTAACAAACGACAAAGGGCCAAGAAAACACGAATCCGTATAAAAAGGTTAACAAACGTTTAAAAAATCCGAATTTTGATGGCGCAAAAAATGCGAATGGGCCTATATACGAAAAAAAAGCGAAAATAAAAAGGGATATAATGCGCAAATAACGATTAAACGGCGATATGGAAACTGTAATAAACCCGGACATAATATACAAACATATTAGGAAGATGAAGAAATGTTTGTTATATATAGTTCCGATTGCATTGTAATTAATTAAGCAACGCTGGCGTTGTAATTGAAATTTGGGAATAAAACCGACCGGAAAAGTGTCCGGGGTACTGTCCTGTCCGGGGTACTGTACATCCACGTTAATGGAGTTATATGGGTAAAATGTGGATCTGTAGGATGGTTTCTACGTTGGTCGTGATCCTTTTGATCTTTTTTTTTTATGTTTTCGAATCTGTCGACTGTTGCCAAGTTTTTAACTTCGGACTCTCTTTAGAAGCTGTTAATTTGTGCACCAAATGCTGAAACAAAATTAGTTACACAAAATCGCAACTTTTAGAGTTGGTATCGTTGCATGATTCAATTTTATTACGTCATATATTTGGACTTTACTCCTAATTCGTAAACTTCAATTCAATCGTGTTTCCAACAAGTGTGATGGTGACGTTTTATTTGCCGGTGTGCCTAACCTGGTCCACCCCCCATTTGTGCCGGTAAAGTGCCCAAGTTCTGGGTCTAGATCCCGACTCGAATATGGGTCCTTTTTCCTCCTGTCTATGTGACTGAAATTTCAACGTCACAACGTTGACATTTGGTTTGCCAGCCCGCATTTGGACAAATCCTGTATTTAGGGCCTGTTCTTTCGCGACTTTCAAAACAGCCCTTTTACTTCATATTTATATTTGAATCCTCGATTCCTTCGGAGATGCATAACGGATCCCCGAGAACAAGGCAAGCAGCGACACCAAAGAAAATTAATCGAAACCTTAAAGGATTGCTGAGCAAATGTTACGAATACGGAAAGCTGCCCGGGGTCGAGCTAGCTCTCTATATAGAATATCCAGAAAAGGACGAATCTGTTATTTTCGAGTCGGAAAATGTTGGAATAATAATAACTATCGCATTTGAAGGGATATTCCGACATGGAGTAACACGAGCGGCCTCTGGGATGCCTTACGAGTAAGGCATCCATGGGCCCGCACGAACCCCTTTATTGTGCCCCAGAACAGATTGCAAATAACTTCCTTTATCACTTAGAAGAGAGACAGGAATAATTAGATATAGCGATTCGCACTACTTATTTGTCTCAACTCGAATCCCTACGCGTAGACGAGGTCTATGAACATCCGATCCCTGGCTCGGCCTGGAGCCGAGTCGTGATTCTGAGGGTAGGTTTGGGGGCCTGATCCTCACATTTTCAACGCGTTATCGATTGTAGTTTCTCTATTCTCCCCAGTCTAGAACTTTCGTTAATAACGCCTAATATATTGAGGTTGTCCAATGTATGCCTGGCCGTGATATACTCTAATTGACCTCAATATTTACTTGAGAACGATTATAATTTCACCCCCGGTCATTGAAAACCCCAATTACCCAGCCAGACGCTCAATTGCGTCAACCCACTGTATTTTACCCTAAAAACAGGATACCCCGATACCTTGATCGTAACACGGATGTGTAACGGTTGGCAACGGCGAACATCCGTATATTATGCAATTGAGTGCCAAGAAGCCCTGACATCCTGTCAACTTCCCTCTGGCAAACTTTGTGCTTTATAAAAATCAAAGCTTGTGTAGCCATTCGATAAGAGTGTGTCCTCCTTTATCACATTTTTCGTCATTTGATTTATGATTCAAAGTTTTGCCGATTTACCTTAAATGGCATAAAATTTGTTGTGGAGACATTAGTCAGCATTTACGCAATGAAGCTGGTATTTTTATGTCCTTTGTTCTATTAATAGGCACGAGCTGGAAGTGACCAACTGCACGGTCATAACAATAAAACTTTTACCCACTGTACTTTACCATAAAAATAGGTTACCCCGATAACTTGATCGTAATATTAACCTCCGATGCGTTACTACCGATTGTTACGGAGTGGCGTGCCTGGGCGACTGCCAACCGTGACTAGCTCCACCTCACGCGACAAGGCGCCAGGGTGAGTTTGTTATTTGTTCGCTTAGGCGCGTGTACGCGATTGGCACTGCGTGCCTTTCTTTTTTTTTAACAATATTTAGTTAGTTTTTGATTTTCGAATAAAATCGCCCCTGTATTGCAGCCTTGTCTCTTTGGGATCGTTTTCGTGACACTTTAACTGTAACAAATTGCCGGCCTTTTATTAGAACCCTGGCATAACTGGGACCTTTTGAACTTAACATAATATGGTAATGCCTTTGCACTTTTATAAAGTTTATTTTAACTTTGTTATGGAATTTAGTTGCCCATATTTGGAAAGCTTTATATATGTAACGAAACGTTTTCCAAAAATACTTTTGAAAAAAAGCTCTCACTAATATTAAAAAAACAGTAAGGTTTAGTTCCAATAATCCAATTGGGTAGTTGTTCGCTAGTTAAAACTCAGAACAAACTTTTGGTGTTTTTATTACATAATCTTGCAACTTTTATATAAAACATGCGTTGTCACCCCCAAATTTTACATTGCTGCAACTTTCTTACAACCACAAAACTTATCCCCCTTCACCAAACTCGTTTGCAGCTTACACGCATTTAACCTTTTATAAACATCAAAACCAAAACCATTCAAGATGCTTAACAACTTTGTTACTCGACTTGCCTTTTCCTCTTTACTTCTGGGAACTTTTGCGCAAGCAGTTCCATCGAAGCTTTACTGTGTAGGCACGAAACATAGCAGTTCGAGCTGCCAAGCCGGCAGCTTTTGGGAAACGGCCGCTGAGGCCAGGAAGGAAATTCGGCAACCTCATCATAACAGTATTTATACTGTCGATACACAAGGAATCGAGGACATTTTTACTCAATATGAGCCCGATTCGAAGAAGTGGAGCAATACAAGACTTATCCCTGCTAAAAACTTGAAAATAAAAGAAACTCGCTTTCAAGATGGCAGAGTTAACCATTATAATTAATGGATTAAATTATATCTCGGTGTTACGATCAAGGTATCGGGTAACCTGTTCTTAGGGTAAAATACAATGGGTTGAAGCAACTAAGCGTCTGACTGGGTAACTGGGGTTCTCAATGACTGGGGGTGAAGTTATGATCGTTCTCAAGTAAGTATTGAGGTTAACTAGAGTTTGATTGCTGCTAAGCAATCCTAGAATCGAATCTATCTACATGGTAATAAGCGTGCCTTATATAGACTATGTTCCGAATGTGATCTCCTTGATCTCACTGGATCAGTGAGATCACTTCTGTTGATCTGTTGTGATCCCAAAAGATCACTGAGATCACTCTCTTGGCAGTCACGTGAGGTCACGTGATTTCTTCTTACGTAATCCTTGTTCTGCCGGTCGGTGATTTTCCTGGGCGGGTGTCGTCAGGAGGGGTGTGACCCCACCTGGCCTCCCTGGTACTGGCCCAACTGTCTGGTCGTAACACTCGGCTCGCAAGCCTGAAGGGGCTGCAGCCCTAGTTTTGGCGCTATCTATTACGTACGCTGGGGTGGAATAGAAAATTTTGTTGGGGCAAAAAAGAAAATGGGGAAAACCGCATTTTGTCTAGTTTATAGCTTGCGAGTCGTGTTTCGCGAGTTTCGTGTTTTTCGTGTCTCTACATTAGAACTAGCAATTTATTCCGTACCAGCAATTACAATTGTTCCATTTGTTTTATTTTTCATTTCCCGTATTAACGTTTGATTTGTTACGGCCAGGCATACATTGGAGAACCTCAATATACTAGGCGCTATTAACGGTAATTTTAAATTAAGGAGAGAAAAAAGAAATATTAAATAGCGACACGCCGGTTAAATGCGTTTAAGTCCGGAGCCAGTGGACCTTTGCGCGCCATGGGCTTAGCGTAGCTGGTGGGGTCGAATGGTAATTCTGAGGTTAGGTCTGGTTGCCTGATCCTCACAAAAACCTTATTTGTTTCCTTTCCTCTCCTCGGAATAAAATTTTCGTTGGACGATAGACTAGTTTCCGTGCTATATCTATCCTGGCCAAGGTGACCTATTTCCAGTACCGCTTTATATTTGGGGACATAAACTAACGTGGATGTACAATACCCTGGACACTTTTCCTATACCACAACATTCCTAATTCCAATTGCAACGTTTGCATTGCTTATTTTACTTTAATATAGTCGGAAATATATATATTAGACATTTTTGCATTTTTTTAACAGGTGCGTGCATTATATCCTATATTACCACAATTGCCACAGCGCCGGTTAATCGCCAATCGCGCATTATTTCCCTCCCCATTTTTATTTTCGTCCTCCATTATTGGATTATTTGCCTTTATTAATTGCAACGAAATTTGAACCTTATATACGGTATATAACCCTGTTTTACAAATACGTATTTTTTTGGCCTTTTGTCACGGCCAGGTATACATTGGAGAACCTCAGTGTATTAGGCGCTATCGACGAAAATTCTAAACTGAAGAGAAGAGAGAAATTACAATCAACGACGCGCTCAAGAGACGCGCTTAAATCCGGAGGTAGTGGATCCTTGTCCGATCCCTGGCTCGGTGTGGAGCCGAGTCGTGATTCTGAGGGTAGGTCTAGGGGCCTGATCCTCACAGTTCTGAGCTTGACGCGACGTCGATAAAGGTATCACCCTGGTGGGTCGTTGGTCCAGGGTCAGGGTTAGGGTCTGGTGATCTCATGGTCCAAATGTCACAATTTTATTATTAATGTGGGAAAAACACGCCATTGCAATTAAAGGATCGTCCACGTTGGAAAAGTGTCCGGGGTATTATCCTAACCAGTAATACCTAACCAGTAATACCTGATTGTTTCGTTGAACGAAGCAATGGATTTTGTGTGGACGCCAAGGCTGCAGGGATGATGGCAGGGGGTACGAAGCATTGGATTTACTAGAGGGTTACGAAGCATTGACTTTTTTTGATCGTATCGCTTCAAAATTTGAACCAGCGATAGATTCAGGCGCCATGCACAATCAAGCAAAAGGACGATTGATTTGGAGCAGAAATGCGGGAGTTGTACGTGGTTTAAGATTGTATTATTAATATTAATGGGGTGACGGATTGGGGGTGGACGAGTCAGGGTTACGAGCAGGC